>NC_143021.1:9510000-9810000 GCF_055824585.1 Amblyomma mixtum
TGCCGTAGTAATACGAATCCCTAGCACGCCCTAACTTTTTGTTTAGCTTATTTCAGAGGACATTGTATCTTGCTAATAGATCGGGGTCGCGTGTATTAATGAAGTCTTGGTACATTTTTTCTTTAGATTGTATCTCCTTGAGCAATTGTGACGTCATCCACTCCTTGCGCCCTTTCCGAGGTCTTACGTGCACCTTGTACGGAAAATGTGCGGTGTAAAGTGCTTTAAATTTATCAAGAAAGCTATCATAAGTGGCTTCCACGTCTGTCATAGACAGCACGTCAGACTAAGCTACATCTGAAACAGCCTGTCTGAAAGAAGCAAGGTTTTTCTCAGTAATCGCTTGATGAAAGCAAGCACGCGCTGGTTTGTACTTCATACCTGGTTTCACCCCCAGCAATATTGGGAAATGGTCACTAAGGTCATAATGAAAGACAGCGGACACAACGCGCTTTTCATCAAATTAGTAATAAAGAGGTCAATGAGTGATTCTGTATGCATAGTAACTCTTGTAGGCGTACAAATTGTGTTAATGCAGCCGTTTGCAAAGAGCAGCAAAATAAAATCTGTTGCTGTGTTGCTATCGAAAAGCAGGTTGACATTAAAATCGCCGCCTAGAATGACACAGAAGTTGTTAGAGTTTACAAAATTCAAAAATAATCATTAGGTTCGGCTGTTGTTGTTGTTGTTGCATCCTCATAATCTATGTATTTAACCTACTTTTTCAGTGTGGACAAGTGTTATTGTTGTTCCTATCAATATATGTTTTTTTCTTTTTTTTCTCTCTCTTTTATATTGAAAACCATGTAATTTTGTCTGTACTGAGTCTGCACTTTGTTTGATTGCCGTGGCCCGCCCACAAGCGCCCTGTCTTGCGCGTCCGCAGGCACACATACTTCCATGTGTAAATATGACAAAATAAATATGTATGTATGTATGTATGCTGTTCGTTTACAATCGCTGCGTTTTGGGAAGCGCACCAGAGAAGTAAAGGTTCGTCTGTGAAGCACGCAAGGCTTTCGGGGCAGTGGCTCCATTCCGCGCTAATTTTAGAAACGCGTTGACATTTGCCTTTGAGGTTCTTGTTTTTGGAAGTGCGCATGCGACATAGCCATTGCAACACCACGGGTGTCAGCCCGTCCATGTGAGAAGATTCCAACGCCGCAGCATGGACACTGTGGAAACGGCTGCGCCGGCGAAACTCCAGTACACTGTTGCCGATAAAGGGGACCTGTTTGAGGGGGCAGCATGTTTGAGGATGACCTACTTCACAAAGCAGATCTTCACAGCTTGGCACAGCGTAGAACAGCACCAAGACTAAAATTTCTGTTCTTCCTTTATCACGGTAATTTGAACGTATCAAGAGAAGCATACCTCAAGGAACCATTTCGTCACTCTTGGAGAACTAACCACGAGAAAGCACTTAATCAACCCATGAGCCATATTAATGCTCATAAACATTCTTTGTTTCCATCGCCTATATCTAGCTGGAACAATCTACCCTCGGCTGCTGTAAACTGCAACTCAGTTGAATCATTCATAGAGCATGTCAATAGCATTGATTCATCAGTAATGCCACCGTGATAAAATTATGATTCTGACTTTCATTTTGTGTTTTTTGTAACTATATTTGTTTCCGTGCTGAACCCGCTATTTTCGCTTCCCTAAATTGGCATCATTACCGCCACGATGCCGCTATGATGATTAATTCTTATTTTGTATTATATATCTATCTAACTTGTTCCCCTCTATTGTCTTCTTTGTATCCACTCCTGCATGGGCCCGAGAAGGGCCTGCAATATTTGTAAATAAACAAATAAATAAATTGTGCTCGCTTATATATGTCAGCGCGCAAATGAACGCGGAGCTGGCATCTAGACAGTATGCTGCCCAATATCCTGGCCGTAGTGGGCCAACTCGCCCCGCATTCATATCGATATGTAATCGATTTAGGACCACAGGTTCAGTTCATGCTGGGAAAAGGAAGCGACCAGCTAGTGCCGTCGATGAATTGGGCATCGATTGTCAGGCAAGAAGCAAGCGTCAGAAAAATTTCAAGCGCATATCGAGCGATCCCGGCATCAGTTTCGACTGCAGTAAAATGACAGTTTGGGCGAGTTGGTTATGCACCTTGTAATAAAACAGCGCATGGACACAGGACAAGAACGGAGAGAAGACACACGCGCCTCTGTCGCCGTACTTAGATTGGCAAGAAAGGCCGTTGCATCAATGTCCGGCTTTTGGAGCACCGAAATTATTTGGGAAAGTGTTCAACAAACTTGGCCAAGCATTGTCTCCAGTGAAAGTGTGCCCCGTTTCTCGTTGACACCGAAGTCTTGTTCATCCATAATGGTCGTTGCGCAAGGGAAGTAGCAGAGGCATTTCATATCTTGAGGAAAGGAAACAGATGTGTCAGCCAGCCTTCAGTAGCATTGCCCTCTAAGGAAATGAAGTTGCTAAAAAGTGGTTAGCACCATAATCACACGTGCGATTACGAGATATTTTATTGCCTGACAAGTGTTTTTTTTTTTTTTTGACAAAGCGCATGCGCGCCCTTTCTTGACGCCCTGCCTTAAAAGCGCCGTGTGTCTTCTATCCGTTCTTGTCCTGTGTCCATGCGCTGTTTTATTACAAGATCAGTTTGGAGGTCACTGTCAAGACAGCTACCACCCATACCATCTCTGCCTGCACTAAGAACTTTGACCAAACGACTTTCAAAAACGACTCTATTTTTGCAACTGGTGTCTCCTTCATTGCGATGAAGATTCTGAATTTCTCTACAAAGAGTTCTGGATCGACGAGGCCCAGTTTTGCAGAAATTCGAACGCCATTTTGCACAACACATATTATTGGTGCGATCAGAACCAACACTTGCTTCGTGAGGTGGTCGGCAACTTTAGTTTGGCATTTAAAACGGCCGAATTGTTAGTCCATACTTCACCGATGGCCTCCTTACTGGAAATAAATACACACAATGCGTTTTCAAGGGCGTCATCTCAAGTTTGCTTCAGAGCTGCCGCTGTTTGCGCTGAAGAAAATGTGGTTCCAACATAACGGTAGCCCACCGCATTTTTCTTCACTGGCTCAGCAAATCTATGGTGAGTTCTTTCCCAGCCAGCGGATTGTGCGTTATGGAACCAAAGCCTTGGACTCAAGTTGCTTGATTTCTCACCCTTCGGCTTCCTCTGGGGATATGTTAAATATGGCGTTTCAAGACGGAACCAGCCGAACTCGAGGTTATGAAGCAATGTGCAAGAATATCGAAAACAGTCCCAGACAGATGCTCTTATCTGCTACGAACGACATGAAAGAGCACCTTCGTTTGTGCATAGCAATGGACAGAAAGCAATTTGAGCACATCGTGCAGAAATTTCTTTTGTCATCCGAAATGTTATATTGCTTTCGTGGGGCACCAAAATAGGGGTGCAATCAACTGAGGCATTGAAATATACCACTCTTGTTCATTAAAGTTTGTTATAAGACTGAAAACTTCTATATGAAGTGTAGTTTTCTTAATCGTAGGCTACCACTCCTTACAGCAAATTGGACGGCAGCTTGTACGAAGCAACGTCGGACTACATTGTGAAAAAGTTTTCATTTACGGAGTCATCGTTTATTTTAGCTGTCAAGCCGATGCCCCGTAAAAAAAAAAATCTCTTCAGAGTAGCATGTCATGATACCGGCACCGCTACACAAAGCTCATCACTGTCACAAAGACTTGTTCAGTCGTTGAAATTTAGTGAGGTGGTTCGTCTAAATCTCAGAAACCAGCGCCGAAGGCGGCTCTCCAGGCTTCGCCTATCAGCTGTCGCTGAAAGGGAAGGCCTTTGTGGTCCTCCCATTGTGCATGGCTGATTTCTACATTAGAATGTCGACCGAGGTGTTCGACACAGCTACAAAAGCGACATGTGCACAGCGCGAGGAGAGACCTCCGATCTGCTACATTGTCGCAGAAGCGTGCCGTTATTCCTGCTACGAAGGTAGCTTGATAAAAAAAGGAAAAAAAAAACAGAGGGGGGGGGGGGGCGCACTTTGTTGACCTAAAGTGCGGTGAGGCGAAAGCCTTAAGCGCAGTTTCGCTGCTTGTGTCACTCATGTGTGGTTAAGCTGTTAAGCTTCGCCTCTAAGAGTGGAACGCGACAACGTCTTGCAACGCTGCCAGGGAGTCCACAGAACGCCATCGCCCATTCGGCTCTACGCCTTGCTCGACTGTAAATTGGGTTTTGAGGAAAGGAAATGTATCTCTCTCACATCACATCTCGGTAGACACCTGAACCTGGCCGTAAGGGAAGGGAGGAAGATGGGATTGAGCAAAGACGCTGTATTAGCTAGAGACTCCTTTGTTCACTCCAAATCATCGAGCTGGCATGGCGGAGTGGTTAGCGTGCTCGTCTCGCACTCCGGAAACCTTGGTTCGATTCCCCAACTCGACGAATTTCCTACTCGGTTTTATTTATTTATGTGGTCTGACCAAAAGGTTAATTAGACTAATTGGTATTTACCATTGTTCTAATGCCATCCATCATGTCCTGTCACTCACCTGTCAAGTGATGGAGCTCTCTAGAATGTTCGACACAATGTCTATGAAATGTCTAGAAACGTCTATTAATGATGGTAATGATAGTTAACCATGACTTGCACATTTCGTGATACTAGTTAATGTATGGTTAGTGATAGTTAACGTGAGCTTAACTAGTGCAGTGATTAATTAGTGTTAGTTAAGGTACAGGCACAGTGCACAGTCCCACATGCCACTTCTTTACTACTAATCACCAATTAGTCATTTAGTCATTAAGTACAATGGTAGAATCATGAAATCCCATCATGTTCCGATGTCTTTCGATTGAACCCAATTAAGTATCGATTGGCTGTTGATTGGCATATGCCCATACAAGGCATGCATCCGAAACGCGGACAGATTTGCTAACACGTCTTGGTCATGAGAGTATGAGGCATTAAAGTCTTTCGCCTTAATAAAAAGATTGCTTCTGGAGGTAACAGCGCCAGGCCAGTGCCTACAGGCGTTCTTCAAATTGACGGCCGCGCAGTTGGCGACGACTAGCCTCTTCCTAGCGACCATCGACGAGGAAAAAGATAACGCCAGCTGCTGCCTAAGGTGAGCGTCGAAGCTTCCTCAACAGGGAAAATGGCGCGTACATTTCGAATTGACACGTGCCGTCATTGCAACACGTCACCAGCGGATGTTTCGTTTGCACTAGTCTTCCGGCGCTCCTTGTGCGCTGAATTTCGGTTTGGTGCAGCAAAATACACCAGACTTCCTCACGCTGCAAGCGTTCAAGAAACGACTTTTTCTTTCCTTTGAAAACTCGGCCGCGGCGGCTGAATTTCGAAGGAGGCGAAATTCTCGAGGCCCGTGTACTGTTCTGTACTGTGCACTGTGTAAGGTCAGTGCACTTTAAAGAACCCCAGGTGGTCGAAATTTCCGGAGCCCTCCACTACGGCGTCTCTCATAGCCTGAGCCGCTCTGGGACGTGAAACCCCCCCAAATCAAATCTTTGAAAACTAATGTGGCGTCGTCGTCACCGCGGCTACAAACTCGCCAGGGACTACCAAACTTCGCTGAATAAAAAGTTAATTATTAAGTTTTAACTAACCACTGAGTAATAAGCACGCCTTTCACACTTAAGGACGTCCGTGACCACAGTTTCTTCTGAAGAGTTTTTCTTTTTTTCTCAAAAAGCCTCGTTTTGAGAACTTTTGAAAGTGTTCGCTGAAACGTCCGTTATGCCGGATGTTTCGCCGGACGTAACAGTAAACACCTTCAAAAATTTTAATAAATGGGCTTTTTGAGATAAAAACATGACTTTCGCAACATAGTAGTACCCCAGTGTTGGCGGACACCAGAAAACCGGCGAATCGTCTTAAGTAGTAACCTGGCTAACTAATTCACTTTTCAACACTTCCGAGGAGGCCGAAGAGGCCGCCATTGCCCTGGCCATCACACGCACGGAGGCTCGATATGTACTGTCAGATTCCAAAGCTGCCATAGTAAATTTTGCTCGCGGGCGAGTTCACGTCCCTGCATTTCGCATACTGGACTCCCTCGCCGCGCACCCGCCCCGCCATGTGGAGCTGATATGGGTGCCTGCCCACTCCGGGAATCCCGGAAACGAGGCCGCCAACGCTTTAGGCCGAGGTTCTCTCAACCGGGCACCGGCGGCCTCCGACCTGGGGTTCTCGCGGGAGCGCATGCACTCATTCAGTGAAATGACGCAGGCCTGCAAAGCCGAGCGTCGGCTCTACCCCCCACCTTATCCTTCCCTCGACAATTACCATCAGACACTTTGGAGGCGGCTCCAAACACGCACTTTGCCCTCCCCTTATATACGCTCGCGATATCACCCAGTCCACACGAACCCTTCCTGTACCCTCTGCCACCACCCCAAAGCCACTCTCGACCATATCCTTTTCCTCTGCCCGGCGGATCCTCCCCCGCGGGGCCTGGAGCACCTTACCACTTGGGAGACCCTACTGCGCTCCGAGGACCCGGCCAAGCAAGCCATCGCCACCGGCCGGGCTGCCAGCGTCATGAGCCTCCGGGACATGAACGTTTGAGTGCAGTGGGGCCGTGCGGGGCCCAAGGACCGACGTGTCCAAAACTCCCTTGTTACTAATAAAGTTCTCATGATCATCATCATCATCATTCAACTAGTACAGTTAGGCGCCTAGTTGCAATTACAGATTTGTAGCCAGTCGTTTCACCTCTTTCTCTCTTTCTTCTATCACTCCCACCTTCCTTCCCTTTCCTTACGGCGCGGTTCGGGTGTCCGCCGAGGTATGTGAGACAGATACTGCGCCATTTCCTTTCCTCAGACACCAGTCTTAAATTTCACGTTCAGCCTTTTCCTAATCTCATTCACCCGCCGGAGACCACGCTGCTCCCTTCCTGTTCGCCTTCCGTTACCCTAACAGATGACCGGTTGTGTTCCCTCCGCATTACATCCCCTGCTCTTCTTCCTGATTTCAGCCATTAAGGCGCCATTGTTCCCCGACCCACCGCGCTGGCTCCGTCCTTTTCCTCTACCCGCCCACCAAGCCTCCGCCGCCGCCCGTTGCGAAGAGACTCGCGGGCAGCGGGAGGTCGCGCGGCGGGTTAGGCCGGACGAGGTAAAAACGAAGAAAGTGCTCAGCTTCTCGCACTTTCCGCTTTCGCATTGCTACTTCCTGCAGTGTGCCGTACTGCAAACTGAGGATAGCCCCTACACGGCTCTTCGAGCTTCCCTTTCTGACGGCCACCGTACGCCTCAAGACGACGACACGGCTAACAATGCAAGAGCGGGGCTAGTTGGTGCTCCATACTGATCAAATCGCACTACAAGGCACAGAAAGACGAAAACACAGACGGACGAAGCGCTTCGTCCGTCTGTGTTTTCGACTTTCGGTGCCTTGTAGCACGATTTGATTTGGACGACACGGCGGCTTGAAAGAGACCTAAAATGGATTTTTAGCCATTTACCTGGAATAGCTGAAGTTCTGGACAAAAAGCACTTCTTTACGGATGCCTCTTAACATTTCGCATCCAAAAGGGTTGTCTAAAGTAGCCAGGGTTGGCTCTGTGGTTAAATGCAAAACTTTGCTATCGTGAAAAAAGAAATATTACATCTGCTCAGTCCAATTTCACGGAAATCAGAAAAGGCCGTTTTGTTGCAAGGCGCTCAAATGGATCAACGTATCATCGGCAGATTAATGTGAAATTTGCCAACAAAAAATAGGCGGTGAGACAGAAAAGTTACAGAAAATAAGTTTGTCGAAATCTACACGTCAAATTGGATTACCTCAAATTACGAACAGAGGAAATTCGTGACGGAGAGGGCACAACTGGTAAAAGGAAGGTAAAAATATTTCTGCGTTGCCGTATCATGCAAAGGAACAGCGCTGTGCTGCGTCACACGAAAACTACCCACAACCTCACTGCCCAAAAACGCTCCAAGATCATTGGAACCATACTACTGCTGAACACACGTATTAGGCTTAAGACAACGGTGCCGCTGAGCTGAGCCAATTGTCTCGGAGCCAGAACAACTTCGCGGTGTAACAAGTGTAACGATAGACTCGGCGAAATAAAAATGTCATTCATCTTCACCCGGTAGTGAGAACAGTGAGCAAAAAGTCACTAAATGGGCTTCACAGGAACTACCCATCTCGTGAGAGAGAGAGAGACTCTTTAATCAAATACTGAGAATTTAGCCGGCGTTTAAAAATCGCTGACATGCTACTCTGCGACCCATCTCCTGCTACTCATCTCGTGAACAGCCGTAGCAACAAACAGCGCTACATTAGCAGTTAATTAGATGCGGTGAAATGCGGTGCTATACGAAAGCATTAGGAAATGTGTGTACAAGAGAAATCAATCAATCAATCAATCAATCATTCATTTTATTTCCTTAGAAAAGGAGGAGTACGGGACTAAAAGCTCGAAAAGCTTGACGAGGTCCCGACCCCTTGTTAGTTGGCATGACAGCAGGATGACGGCCAGTCTTACACAAAAAAATGAAAAAATATCACAAAGCAACGGGTAATACAGAATGAAACAAGACGGCAATCAATCGGAGAAGCAACAAACGGTAATACAGATAAATCAACACACATAAGCAACAGTGGTGAACAAAATTAGGGGAATAGGATGGCATGGTTTAGTCTTGCAAATGAAGAAGTTGACAAAAATGTTTAATGCGACAGTTTCGGTTTCTGGAGGGATCAAAATTTTGTCGGTCTAGTAAGTTTAACAGCGAAGGTAATGTATAAGATAGAGATTGTTCATCATAGGAGGTTCCCGGGGTGTGTACAAACCACATTTCTTTATGTCGGGTCTGACGAATATTTGTGTTTTTTTTTAGTTTTGCCAGATAAATTATGTAATCAATGCCAAACTTTACAAAACCTTTGTAGCACAACATCAACCTGTAATTATAAAAACAAAGCACAGGAAGAATTTCATATTTTGGAAAAAGTGGTTTTGTGGAGTATGTATAATGGACATCAGCTATGTAACGTACAGCTCTTTTTTGTAGCAAATGTAGTTTCTGCAAGTTTGTCACGCCAGTTGTGCCCCACACCATGATGCAATACTGCATGACAGATACCACCAGTGCATTGTACAACATGAATTTTACCTTGGTCGGGAGAATGCGACGCAGACGAGCAATGACACCAATGGGAGATGACAATTTTGATTGTAGGTGATCAACATGCTCATTCCAGTTAAGGTGCTTTGAAAAATGCACCCCAAGGATGTTAACGGAGTCCACTATCTCTAACTGCTCACTGCCCAGACACAAATTCATATTAGTTGTCAACATCTTAGCTCTAGGCGTGTACAAGATTACTTTTGTTTTCCTCGGGTTGATTTTTAAGCAGTTTATCGCGGACCAGCGTTCTAAGTCAGACAGTGTCTTATTAGCCTTTATTTCTAAACCTGTTTCCACGTTGCCTGTAATAAAAATGGTTGTGTCATCGGCATACGAAACGAATGTAGCATTATCTGTGCAGCTTGCAATGTCATTGATGTAAATTAAGAATAAAAGTGGGCCCAAAATGCTTCCTTGCGGCACACCAGTGGTAACTGCCTTCCGTGAAGATATTGCGTTATTGGCATCTACAAACTGTGACCTGTGGGACAGGTAAGATGACAAAAGCGAGTGGGCAATTCCACGCACACCATACTTTTCTAATCTGTTAAGAAGGATGGAATGATTAATTAAATCAAAAGCCTTAGAGAAGTCTATATATATGCCTAATGCCATATGCTTACACCTGAACGCGTTTAAAATTATTTCTTTTAGGCTCAGGAGGGCTGTTTCCGTAGAGCGATGCTTTCTAAAACCATGTTGAAAGTCTGCAATCAAATGGTGGCGGTTGAAGAATGAGAGTAATCGCTCATGCATTATCTTCTCAATGCCCTTAGAAAATACTGGAACTATTCATATAGGCCGATAATTATTCAGTGCAGTTTTATCACCGCGCTTAAAGACGGGAACAACGCGGATGATTTGCATCATCTTAGGAAAGGTACCTGTTGATAATATTGTGTTATAAACATGGGCAAGAATAGGACTTATAGTATCGAGCACAAACTTTACAGGGCGAATCTGGATGCCATCGGCATCTAGTGACTTGCTATTGCTTGTAGCTCTGATACATGAAAAACTTCAAGAGAGATAGTGGGAGCAAGGAAAAGCGATGCTCCATTCCTGTTTACTGGAAGAAACTGAGCGTAGTTAGTGAGGCTGTGTTCTATGTCATGTTGCGGTGCTTGAGTAAAAACTTCATTGAATGCGTCTGGTACTGCATCTCCAGAAATTTGCTGCCCATCATGTTTCATTATATCAGGAATAGCTGAGTAGGAGCTAGGCTGTAACAAAGCATTCAATTTGCGCCAAAGTACATCACTTCGCTGGTTAGCAGGGTCACTAAATATTGCTAAAAAATAAGCATCTTTGGCAGCTCTAAGGTTTTTTGTTAAACTCTTTCTGTATTTCTTAAACTTCTTAAGTTTAAGAAGTCTGACTGCTTTAAGAAGTAATGACTGCTGATTAAGTTTAAATCAGCAGTCATTAGTCAATATGACAAACTGTTCGGTGGTGGTGGTGGTGAAAAACTTTAATCAAAGAGAGCTTGAGGGTAAAAAAAAACCCTGCTGCATGGTCGGTATCCTTAGTCCGGGACACCGCACGACGAGGCCCCGTCTCGCGCCCGCTTGACGAGAGCCCTTTGGGACTCCAGTGTGGAGCAGTTGAGGAGGGCAGTCTCCCATGCCTCTCGGGTGGGGGTGGGGGAGGGGGGAAGGTGAGGATTCTGAGTACATGCCCACACCATGTGAAAGATATCGCAGATCTCGCCACAGTGCGGGCAGCGCCCATCTGTGTTCGGATCGAAGTGTTTTGCTATGGCAGGACAGAGAAGGGTTCCTGTCTGCAGGCGCCGCAGAGTTCGCTCCCCCGCCTCAGTCAGCCCCTTGGCAAGTGCCGGGTAGAGACGGTGGCTGTCGCAATAATGAATTAGGATTTCGCGGAACCGCAGAAGCGGTTTATGAGCTTCTGAGCCATGAGAGCTAGGATGAGGAGCCCGGTGTGTGAGCGCTCGGGCGGCCCCATCAGCGGCCTCATTGCCTCGTAGACCCTGGTGGCCAGGAGCCCAGATCACTTTTGTGCGAGTTGGATCGGCGAGAGCGCGTCTTAGAATTTGCGAGGCAAGAGGTGATATTTCGCCTGCAAGATAATGTCCACAGGCCCGGCGAGAGACTGCTCGGCGGTGTGGGAATAGTGCGGCCACAGCGTCGGTTTCCCATATCGGTTCGGTCTACCAGGTGCATCGTTTGCTGGCGTGTTTTTTTAATATTAATGAGGATGTTAAGAATCTCGCGAGTGAAATTTAAAAATCGGCCAGACCACTGCTAACACCACTTTTCGTTCATCAAATGTAGGTCCTTTCTTGCCGTTTGATCAGCGCCAGCGTGCTTATACCGCATCCTCTGCGTCGCTTGAAGTCAGCCGCTAAATATGTCAGGAATGGGCTCCGGCAAGTGCGTACGAATTAATGCAGAACTCTGTGCCGCTGTCGATTTAGTACGCGCATTTCGACCTCGGCTCAACCGTCGCGTGGTATCACCACTTATTTCTTTTACTAAGAGGAAGGCTGTAGGGTTCATGCGTCACCCTTTTAGCTTTCTATAGTTAGGTTCTCACTTTACACTTGTTTCATGTCACCCCTTTTAGCTTCTATGGGTTTGTTGTCAATTTACACTTGTTTCATGTTTCAGATGGCTTTTGTTCATGTAGGATGCGATTGTCTTTTCATTGCTTTTCTGTGATTCTTGGCGTGTTAGACATGTCGTGGACAAGGCACGTGGCTCATGACCTTCGTCTTTTTGAGGTATAGTTTGCGCGTGGTCATGAGTCACTTGTGTGCCGCTAGGTGCTTGGTCATTAACGTGGATTGTTTTGGACAATCAGAGGAGATAAGCGCACGTGTTTTAAATGTCACGGATGGGTTTGAGGGTGTGTTGATTGTATCCACAGAGGATATAAAAGACTGCGGCAATCTTTTCGAAAAAAAGTTGGAAGTCTGCGCTTGTGTGTGTTGTCTGGTTTCTTTCTCGTGTCCTTGTTTTGTTCGCGCAGTTTTAATTATGAATGATTCTTACCAACTAGCCGGCCAGAAGATTCTTTTGAACTATATTTCTCCTACCCTGGGCTCTGTTTTATGTAATATGTCGAATGACAAAGCAGCAACCTTCTGTGCATCCCTCATTGCTGCCTCCAAGTGCAAGTCCCGTGTTCTTAGCTACTGCTTGAGAAAGAAGATCGTCCCGCCGCAAATGTTAGCCATCTTCGGCACACCTGAACCTTCTTGGGGTCACACCAGGCGGGTGAGACCTAAAATTGCTTGCCTACAAATCACTTGTCCGTTCTAAATTAGAATACGCCTCTGCTATTTGGAGCCCTAACCAAAATTATCTAATAAATTCCCTAGAATCAGTACAAAATCGAGCCACAAGATTCATACATTCGTGCTATTCATATAATGTCAGCATATCAGCACTAAAAGCAGAGGCAGGATTAACATCCCTGGCTTGTAGGCGTCGTATTACTAGTATGTGCTTGTTTCACAAATTTTATTTCAGCTCACTTCGTCGTCCTCTCTACATCAATCCGCCGGCACGCATTTCCCTCCGCATTGGTCATCCCCTTCAAGTAGCCCGGCCATGTACGCGTACAACTACATTTGCATCGTCATTCTTTCCACGCTCAGCCAAGGACTGGAACAGCCTTCCACACGACATCGCCGCAATCACCTGCCCATCAACATTTGCGAACTGTTTAACTGCTACCTTTAACAGCGAATAATATTTGTATCTTACGTTTTTTTTTTGTTTATTTAATCTGATTTTTCAATGTAACCCACCCCTTATGTAATACCCCCAATCCTGGGGGCCTTTAAGGTAATAAAGTGAAGTGAAGTGAAGTGAGCAAGGTTTTGAAATCGGAATGCTGGAGACAAGTCCGGTTCTACACTGACTGGCTGCGCGTTCTTGTTCACGAAGGGGCGGATCCTGGTGTTGCAAGTCGACGCTTTGCGGGACTGATAAGAATGGCAGAGTGTTCCACCGAAGTTTTGTGGCACAGTGTCCGCGCGACACTGCCTTCGAGGACTTGTGCCAACAAGCCAAGCAGCACGGTTTCGGTACAAGGAGATGCCAGCATCCCGAATAACATTCTACGTGTGCTGGAAAAGGGGCCGAAGTTTTCCTTCGAGCCGGGGCCAAAACGTTCTCAACTTGTAGCAACAGTGCGACAAATTGCTCACTACGCAAGTAGCCAGGACAAGGATCGTGTCATCGGGGATGGAATGGACAGCCTACTTCGTACTGTAAGTGAAGGACCTCCTAAAAAGCCACCGTTGAAGAAAATTGTCAGCTTCTTGAAGGAGGAAGGCCTTACAATAATGCAGGCTGACAAGGAAGGCGGGTTTGTAGTCATGCCGGCAGGAATGTTTGAAGTTAAATCTATGCAGGCTATCAATAAGAATTTTCGACCGGTAGAGTTTTCTGAGAAGAAGAAAAAGAGCGAGGCCAGGAAGCTCCTCAGGAAGGTTAATCTCGACTCAATGGCAAAAAAGATCAAGACGGACCAGAAGGGGTTTCTGCACGCGTTTTTCACTGGGAAAACGCACAAGGTGGATTGCCCCCTTCGAGTGATAGTGTCAGAGAAGGACAGCTGGCAAAGAATGATGGCAGATTTCTTAAAGAGCCACCTGAACAAAGTAGTGGGACCAGACCCGTTTCTTGTCCGCAACTCCAAAGAACTTCTTGGCACCCTAGAGAACATCCCTTCCGCCAACACGGCCTTCTCCGTAGGTATAGAAGACTTATTCTACTCCATTCCCCATGATGCCTTGTTTGTAGCCGTCAGACAACATATCGAAGAACATGGTGAAGTTAGCTTCCGGAACGAGGTTGGCATGTCTACGGAACAGTTCCTGGAACTGTTGGACTTTTACCTACGCTCGACTGCGATATGCCATCAAGGGCAGTTTTACGTGCAGAAAAGTGGCATCTGTATTGGATCCTCCGTGGCACCTGTTTTGTGTAGTATATTCCTTTCTTGCTTTGACCGACGCATGGAACATTGCCTTGGTGACCTTCATGTTGTGCGCGTGTTTAGATATGTCGATTATTTCCTTGTAGTCCTTAACCTCCCTTCCACGTCTGGCCTCTCTGAAACTGTTAGCAACGTCCTTAATGTTTTTAAAGCAGAAGGAACAGGACTTAACTTCACTTGTGAATTGCCTAAGGACAGTCGGATTCAGTTTCTAGATGTTAGCTTGCACTTCACAAGCTCACATATCTGTGGGTCCTACAATCCGCGAATGAAAAAGCAGTTCCTTCCGTATGACAGTGCTCATTCAAAGTTAGTGAAGAGGGCAATTGTTCATCTAGCCTGCCGTTCTGCGCTTGAAAAGTCATGCTTGCATAATCAGGAATCGAGCCTTAATATGCAGATAGAGAGACTGTATGCCGCAGATTATCCGCGGCGATTAGTTTCAAGTGTTTGCGAAGACCTGCTACAAAGGATTAAACAAGGGAACCGTAGACTCAAAGAAGAGGAACATAAACCAGTATGCGTTATACATACATTCATCGCGTGGCGCATAATCTAAAGAAAATTGCAGGCAGATATGGTGCCCGGCTTGTGTTTTCGGCACCGGTTAAGTTATCTAGGGTGTGCGCCATGATGAATAATGATGGTAGGCGACAAGAGTGCAGAGTAAGCCACAGCACCATGTACACTCAATGCGCCTCTGAAGTCGTTTATCAGGTTCCCTTATCGTGTGGCCAGACGTACATCGGCCAAACAGGGCGTTGCTTTAATGAAAGGGCGAGTGAGCATGAGCGCAGTTTGTCAAGCAAATCAGGAAGCAATATGGCCATTCACTGCGCGAAGTGTGAAAAACGCGACTGTGGAGCGTTGTTAGAAGATTCTGAATTCCTCGCGAAAGCGGGAGGGAAGACAGAAAGGGAAATTATTGAGGCGTTTCTTATTGCCAAGAGCGCAGATCGATGTGTGAGCACGCCGTCAATTCACCTGTCTGATAAAGAAATTGAGTTTCTAGAAGGGAGCAATGCATACCGTCATGGTTAGATGTTCGCCTTCCTCTTAGTACTGTAGGGTTCATGCGTCACCCTTTTAGCTTTTTATAGTTAGGTTCTCACTTTACACTTGTTTCATGTCACCCCTTTTAGCTTCTATGGATTTGTTGTCAATTTACACTTGTTTCATGTTTCAGATGGCTTTTGTTCATGTAGGATGCGATTGTCTTTTCATTGCTTTTCTGTGATTCTTGGCGTGTTAGACATGTCGTGGACAAGGCACGTGGCTCATGACCTTCGTCTTTTTGAGGTATAGTTTGCGCGTGGTTATGAGTCACTTGTGTGCCGCTAGGTGCCTGGTCATTAACGTGGATTGTTTTGGAGAATCAGAGGAGATAAGCGCACGTGTTTTAAATGTCACGGATTGGTTTGAGGGTGTGTTGATTGTATCCACAGAGGATATAAAAGACTGCGGCAATCTTTTCGAATAAAAGTTGGAAGTCTGCGCTTGTGTGTGTTGTCTGGTTTCTTTCTCGTGTCCTTGTTTTGTTCGCGCAGTTTTAATTATGAATGATTCTTACCAACTAGCCCGCCAGAAGATTCTTTTGTAATCGAGTGCTGGATAGCTACATTTCCAAACTCAATCTCGCCAGCAATAAATAGGGCGCCTTCTGATGCAGAACATACATCAGCATAGCCACAGAGAACTGTGTAATCAATTTTGATGAAAAACAAAGTTGGGACGGAGTTTCCTTTGGTGCACATATGAACAACCAACGCAGACTTCTTTTTCGTAATGCAAAAAGCAGTTAACTTCGTTGTTGGTGGCTTAAACTGTTCGAAGAAGAGATCGCAAGGTGCCTGTCATGTGTTAAGATTGCTGGATGGCTTTGATAAGATGAGGCGTTTAGCCTCCCGCTGCATGCGCGTACAGGGTTTTTTTAGGGGCTATCGTGATGTCCTTTGCGTTTTGTTGTTGTGTTTGGTGCTTATATATCTAACCCTTCCAGAAATAAAATTTCAGTTGTTAGATTGCGCTCGTGTCGTCTCTTGTTTCTTCCACTACGTCCTCTGTTTCGCGCTGCTCTAAGATGAATAACAAGGCACAGAGTGGCGCGTTATTACAGCTCCGAGGTTTGCTCTCCTATATTTGTATCTTTCTTTTCGGTATCGCTTTCTGTTTTTCGCAGGTCCGTTCCTCCGCGGCTTGGCGGCATGCCCGTATCGGAGGTGATGTCATCTTCGAGAATCCGAACCCATGCCAATGATGCTATCAGCGCCTGCGTACGCGGCCCCCCTGGGCTGTCGGGGCGTAATGGAAAGCGAGACTCCCATTGCGGGCCGCGTGACAGCGTCGGCGACGGCGGGGGAGCGATGACCGCGGCGCACGCTCTCTCTCGCTGGAAGGAGGAAGCAGGAAAGGTCTTCCGCGGAACAGGCCGCTGCTCCTTTCCTCCTGCAAGCTCACGCTGGCCGACCGAGCCTCGTTCGCAGTGTGGTTGAACGCTTCGTTTCAAGATTACAGCGTGGTGAGAGACACGGAGGGGCAGGGGCATACCACCTCTCTCACGCCCGTGTTTCACGTTGGGCTGTAATTATCAAGTCACACCAACTGCCCGAAGCTGCCGTATCGCTATATATGCAGCGTGTATCACTTTAAACTTTAGACGATTTTTAAAAATAGGCTTTTTGAGTAGAAGAATGCTTTCTTCGGCATAGCATTGTCAGCGGCTTAGTACAACAGTATTCTGCTAAGACATGCTAACAACAGGCTGTTAATGAACTGTTAATTAGCAGTGAACTTTTTAATTATTAGCGATTACCTTAGTAAATACCTTGTAGACAACAGACAGTAACCTGATCGGTCTGTAATTTTTCAAGTCCTTGATGTCTCCTTTCTTATGAATTAAGATCATGTTAGCATTCTTCCAAGCTTAGGCTAATTGTATAATTGTAATCGCTAATTGTTAGGCGCCTTAATTACTGGGAGGCGTGTAGCCCGCCGTAAATAATATCCATATCAGCCCACCCTAATAATACCCATAGCGCCCTCGGCGCTGTGGCCCAACAAATTTCGGCTACATCGCGCCAAAATACATGCGCTTTCGAAAAGCTGCCAGGCAAAGCAACCTTCCAGCGCACGCAACTCGTTGAAATGGCCTACATTTGTTCGGCCACAAAACCGATGGTGACAGCCTTTTCAAAATTCTAACTCATATGAATATTACTTACGGTGGGCTACAGGCCTTTCAGCAATTAAGGAGCCTAACAGTAATAGTTAAAAAGTCAACTATTCAATATTAGTCAACATGACTGCTGGTTAGCACGTCTGAGCTCTATTTTGATGTACAACACCGCTAAAAATGATATACCGAAAAAACCGCTCTTCTAACTCAAAAAGCCTATTCTTAAATATTGCGTAAAGTCTTATGTGAAACGCCCCATACAACTCCAAACCATGCATGCGGATAATATACTGAATAAACCACAAACCCATGTTACAAAGTTGAAAGTCATACCGCATGACGTCAGGCACATCGCATGTAAGCCACGTGGAGCATGCAGCGGCTATACGGACTAAAGGGGAAAATCATGTGGAAATATGGAAATTCATACCGTATGTCGTCACGCACATCAAGTGGAAGCTAAGTTACCATCCACTGTGCTTGAACTGAGGACGATATCCCCTCTTTTCTAGAGATGTGGACCAGGCATGTTAAGCAGACGCAGCACTTCTAGCATTCATGACTCGCTAGAGGAAAGCAGCCGCATTGTTGCGAACCCCTGTCTCAACAAATAACCCTGTCCTTCGCCAGTTGCGTCCACCGTATCCCCGCAAATTTCTTAATCTCATACGCCCACCAAACTTTCTGGCGCCCCCTGCTACGCTTGTCTTCTCTTGGAATCCACTCCGCTACCCTTAAGGACCAGCGGTTATCTTGCCTTCGCATTACATGCCCTGCCCAAGCCCATTTGCTCCTCCTGATTTTGACTAGAATGTCATTCACCCGAGTTTGTTCCCTACCCCACTCCGCCTCTTCCGATCTCTTAACGTTGCAACTATCATTTTTCTTTCCATGGCTCGCTGCGTTGTCCTTAACTTAGGCTGAACTCGTTAGCCTCCACGTTTCTGCCCCATAGGTGAGTAGCGGTAAGATACAGCTGTTGTATACTTTTCTCCAGACGCATATTGGTAAACTGCCATTCATGATCTGAGAGAACCAGTCATATGCGCTCCACCCCATTCTTATTCTTCTAGTTATTTCCCTCTCATGATCCGGATCTGCGGTCACTACCTGCCCCAAGTAGGCACATTCTCTTACTACTTCCAGCACCGCGCCACCAATTGCGAACACTGGTGGATGAGGCGTACCGATACTCAAGTAACACTTGTTGCTGCGCTAGTTGGTGCATTATTCTTCGTACAAAAGTTAGCGCGTTGTCCTGTCCACCTTTCTTGTGAGTGTCGTGTTTTGCGCTAACTTTTGTACGAAGGAGGCGTACCGAGTTTCCTCCTTTTTTTTTTCATTGTTTAGATGTCCTACTTGAGAAATTCGAGCGATCTTCCCTGGTGTCAAGAAAAGCCCGCATGTCAAACGATCCACAGGCTTTCCGATGGCATGGGGCGTGCGACGAAATGATACTCCCGTAAAAAAAAAAAATTTCCGCCAACACTGCCTCAGTGTTCGCCTTATATAAGAGCGTCAGCTATGGGAGCTTCCAGCCTTTACATCGGTGTGCTCAGCAAACGTGGAGAAGACCAAATCCAAACATCTGCGGATGTCTACTCTCCGGAAACATCTCTTGTAAGTCGGGTGCCTCATTGGCCAACGCCGCTTTCAGGGTAGGGACACCGCTTTCGGCGGAGACATGTTGGGTCCGACTCTCCCGTCCGGCTACACTGGGAGCAATGCGGCGGGGGGCCGTTTCGAGGAGAAGACTGCAGCTGCTGCGTTGAATGAAGGATATTTGTTATTTCACCAAGACAGGGTGGTACCGGAGATTGTTTAAGAAGTGAATCGGAGTTAGGTACCCTAAAGTATACCATATTTGGCAGCTAATCTGCCGAGAAGGTCGACGCCTTGCGAACAGTCAGTGCGCTTACGCGTGTTGATTCTCTTCTGTCCCGTTTCTTTTGAGCTGTATTCCATCACAATAGCACTCTTATAACATGCGTGGCATGTTCCAGTACAATCTACTGGACCGGATACTGTACATTTCGATTACTTTTGTAACAATCACGATCACTTATTTTGAGCGGCAGTCACATATTTGCCAAAGACAGCCATTAAACCGCTTCTCGTTCGCCACGAAGTCAATGTGAGAAGGCACCTTTTATGGCTGCTAATTTCAGTAATTATAAGGATGCAAAGTTACAGTTAAGTTGTAATTAAAACTCCGTCCCCAGCAGAAATTGTTGTGGAAAGCAAGCGTTTCACATGACTTGCCTCGTATGCTCCCTCCCTCTTGACCGCCGATGACCACTTTTTTCTGCGCTCGCTGTCGCGAGCAGAGCGAAATAGCCGGTGCCCTTTCATAGTGTGGACAGAACACCCGGGAACACAACAGTCCCTCATAGCTTGATCGCTGACTGCTCCATCACACACGCAACACGAGCTCACTTCAAGCAAAGGGGCCTGGCCCCATGAGCGAAACTGCCTGTTTTCGCCTCGGTATTGCATGTTTCATACGTTCCCCGCCGCCTTTCTTCTCCCGATTAGATGCGCCTCGTTGTCGTTAGGCGTCGCGGCCTTTCTTTTCCCGACTACAGCCGCCTCGGTGCACATCGCGTCATCTCCACCACGCCATCAGAAGTCGCATGTTTTGTCCACCATACCAAAAGCACTTGCGCCGATGCCGCTATACTGGCACATATATGAGGGCTCGAAAGTGCAGGTATCAACGAGGCGTTACGGGCCCACTGTTGCTATGTGGTATAGTGTGGACACGTGGTTGCAGGTTTGGTCAGTTTCACCTTCATTGCAGACATACGCGTCCTTGATAAACGTAAGTAGTAGAGCTAACGCTCTTAAAACGAATAGCGCATGAGCGAAGGGTCTCCGCGGCACCGTCAGGTAGCTGATATAACGCTGCCTGTTACGTCAGGTGTGCATACGTGTCAGCAACGTCTCTGAAATAAACAAAAACAAAATTCAGGGAGGCACTTTGTTGACCTAAAGTGCGGTGAGGCGAAAGCCTTAAGCGCGGTGTTGCTGCTTGTGTCACTGCTGCGTTGTTAAGATGTTAGGCTTCGCCTCTAAGAGTGGTACGCGACAGCATCTTGCAACGCTGCAAAGGAGTCCACAGAACGCCATCGCCCGTTGGGCTCTACGCCTTGCTCGTCGGTTAATTGGTTTTTGAGGAAAAGAAATGTATCTGCCTCGCATATCTCGATGGACACCTGAACCTCGCCGTAACGGGAAGGGGGGAATATGGGAGTTAACAAAGACACCATATTCACCAAACGCGCCTTTGTTCATTCCAAACCATCGAGATGGCATGGAGGAGTGGTTAGCGTACTCGTCTCGCACTCCGGAGAGCATCGTTCGATTTCCCAACTCGACCAATTTCCTACTCGGTTTTATTTATTTATCTGGTCTCACTAGAAAGGTTAATTAGGCTAATTGGTTAATTAAGCAATTAACTAAACTCAGTCCCACTTACTTGCAGCATCACTATACGATCCCTTTAATTCGTTGCATGGTTACTAGCCACAGTACAATGGGCCCCGTTTGAAATTCGCGCACTGTGATGCCACGACTATTCCGACCAATTGAAACGTGGTAAGCGTAGCTACGGCGGCCACCCCAGGTCTCGCTTTGGCTTTCCGAGTGTTGCTTTCGCAACAAAAGTAATGGTCAGAAACATTCTGTGTACCGATGTACTCGTTTCTCTCGATATTAATTTTCGTTTCACTCGTCTACCTTCGCCACAAAGACAGAATGCGGCTGCTGAAGGGCCAGTTTTCCAGAAGATATTTGGGCGTCGTGATCGGGCGAGAGCAGAGCACAAGGCAGCACCGCCCAACGGGTGTCGAGTTTAAACCGGAACGGTGGCCGCACAGCCTACATCGCCTGCGGAAATCTGGAACGCGAGCGGAGATTAGCGCCCGAAGATTGCAGGGAAGTAGTGCAGCACGCAGCTCTGCCGGCAACAACAGCCGTGCAGGAAGCTTTGTTTGCAGCAAACACCTGGTCAGTGAAAGCTTGCGCCTTTTGTGCCGGCTGAAGCGAATTCTGTCCAGGGTGGGACGTGTTATTTCTTTGTCCCGGATAAGGACGCGAAGTCTCCCTTATAAAAACGGTCTATAGACAGTCTATTGACTCTGCTGACTTCCTATATATATATATTGCTTTTTGCCTGTTCATAGTCTATAGACTGTCTATAGACAAAAGCAGGGTGTGTTGCGGGGCAAGTTGGTTTGACATCCAGAACATGCAGCGCTGACAGACGAGGCACGAAAGAGAGACGACACTTACAGGACGTTGATGTGTGTGTGATGTATGTGATGTATGTGTCGTATGTGCCCTGTGTGTGTCGTCTCTCCTTCGTCCCTCGTCTGTCAGCGCTGCATGTTCAGGAGGTATAAACAAAAGTCTACTAAAAGTGTATGGCCATAAATCTATAGATTGTCTATAGACTGTATATGGCATTTGTATTGTCTATAGACTGTTCTCTAAGATTGGTCTATAGACAGTCTATAGACTGTCTAAAACTTTTTTGTAAGGGCTGCGAGCTTCCCCCTTATTCGTTCCGTGCTCATGCCCTGAGAGCCTCACACTGCAGACCAAGATGCAAACATGCGTGCATTCGAATCAAAACGAAATGAACGCCACCTGAAAACTCCGAGTGCTGACCTTTTCTTTACACCGCATTATCAAAACCACGCCAAGGATGGGAAGTGAACAGCTAATCTTTCGCCGTCGAGACAACACAAGCCAGAAAGAATCCCACTGCCTGGACACACGCCACCCAGCAACCAACCTATTATGAGATACAAATCAAGAACGAAGCAGCTAATTAATGCCCTTCGTAGCGGCATTAGTCACTTTGTCTGCACTATTACTGTTCATTGCATTATGTAGTACATGTCATATTTTAAACTGAGACAGAAACTGTCACAGAAGGTTCAACGATGGTGCTAGTTTGGGCACGACGCGCTACTAACGAAAGGCCACGCACATATTCATCGCCCGGGCGTTTTCATTTCATTTATTCCTCCCTCAACACATCTTCGGCTTTCAATAGTAATAATAAAAATAGGTTTATTCCGAACACTGAAAGATACAATGCACAGAAAGCGGGTCAAACCAAGGCAAAGTGGCAGTCGTGACGGGCAACATGAACAGACATCCTCTGCTTCCAACTTACTGGGCCTGTTATCAATCACCGTTCCAGGATTTGTTTCGAGTGTTAGTTATATGCCAGGAATAAGTTACCATTTAGTGCTGCCCATTATACTGATCTTACCAATACCTATGTCTCGTAACAAGAATAAAACGACCTAGAGTTATTCTAAGGCTAATTTCTCTGCGGCTAATCAGGCTCTGGTAGTTTTCTGGACCATTTTATTCACATATTTCAGAAGCGATCTATTAACGAGAATTGAGTGTTCTTTAAAAGAAAGCTCATGCGTTAATTTGTTTGGTCTATGGGGTTTAACGTCCTAAAGTGACTCAGGCTATGAGGGACGCCGTAGTGAAGGGCTCCGGGAATTTCGACCACCTGGGGTTCTTCAACGTGCACTGGCATCGCACAATACACGGGCCTCTAGCGCTTCGCCTCCACGGAAATGCCACCGCCGCTGCCAGGATCGAACCCGCGTCTTTCCTGTCAGCAGCCAAGCATCATAACCACTGAGCCACCGCGGCGGCTCATGCGCTAATTGCTATCTACACTTTTCGTAAAACCATTGTGACTAACCGACACCACCGTGGCACTACCAGGCGCTAAAACGCCTGGCGAACTTGAGATGAAATTTTATATTTGCCATCAAACACAGATGGGGGTATTGTAGAAAAAAAGCTATCTTTGGACCGCTTGACGGGTCCACAATTCCTTATTTCGGCAGAGTGGCAGCATCACATATGCAAACATATTCTTCATACCCAAACACATGCATACATATTTAATATGATAAAGATATAGTACTTGTAGTACGAACGTAACCGAAAACAATAGCGGAACTCACTGCGACTAATAGAAAAGAAAACAGCAGCAAGACTAGACAACATTACAAGAAACCAAATACATCTGCCGGACGTATGTATTTGGATGCCGTGAAGAGATCAAAATGGACCGAATTATAATAATTCAAAAGCGTTGGTATTGTGTACTTAAGGCACTGTTTCCCGTAATTTGAACGTGACATCGGTACTGACCAATCCTCGAAGTGTCTTTAATGTAATTTGGAGCTCTGTCCTGTAATCGGGATAGGTTACGTATATTACTGGTATTCCTGTGGATTTCCTGTTTATATACATGACTTAAAGAGGAGTTTTCCAAAATTAAGCATTCTAAAGAGCAGGAGCTTTGCTCAGCGCTAAAAGCGACTTACAAGCACTTACAAAAGCGGCGTGAAGGAAGTGAACCAAAAATTTTTAATGTCCCACTGCGATCGTTTTTAACAAACCATCCGAAAAGATTACACACGAGCCAGACGGCAACATCACTAGTTGATTCTAAGTGTAACCCAATCCCTGCCAATAACTGCACTAATAGTCAGAATCAAAGCCTTTCTGAGACGTTTCAAGTGACCACAGTTTTCCGCTTTCTACTGACAACAGTTCGAAATTTCCCAAGGGCCACATTAGATTTGAATGTGCCGGATTAATAAGTATAATTGACCGATTACAACTGTCCACTCCTTCTGGTTCCGACCATGTAAGTTCCAAAGTATTAGAAGAAGAAACTTAACGTGCGATCATGTTATCCAAGATATTCGATCATTCACTTGAGCTTTGGATATTGCCTGACGACTGGAAGCGAAGTGGAAGTAATCAGTGTAGTTCCACTTTATAAATCAAGCTACAAGCATGCGGGAAACAACTATCGACAAATATCTAACTTGCATATCTTGAAAGACATGAAACACGCCATCTTTTCTCATCTAGCAAGCTGCTTGGAATCTAAGTTATTTTTTTCACGATTTCATCAAGATTTTTTTCGCCATTTCATTATGGTTTCAGAAAAAATCGTGCATGTGAAACACAGTAAGTGGCACTCGACATTCTTCCCTTGGGAGTAGGCTCGAAATTGATCGCTTATATTTAGATTATCGTCGTGCTTTCGATAAAGTGTCTCACAGGCTCCATGTTTACTAGCTGAGTAAGCTTACTATGGACCAAAACGTACTAAACTGGATTATATATACTTTTTAACTAATCGGTCCCAATTCGCACCTTCATTCCCCCCAATGCTATCGCAGGAAAACATCGCTGACTTCGGTGCAAAATTATTCACCCAGAAATTCACTCGCAAATCTTTTTTTCAATGCGTGCTTTGAGTACATAGAGAAGGCACCAACAGACAAAGAGTGAAACGCATTTGGAATGAAGACCTTCCTCACAAACTGACCACAACCTGCCTAATCTGAGAGTTCTAAACTTTGGGCTATGACTGAATGAACGGAGTGGCATACAAGGGACCAAAAATTCAGATTGCCAGAAGATAGCACGGTCAATTATTCCAAAAACTGGCAGTACGGTTACCACTGGTTAATGCGAGATTGAGCTACAGCTAAAAAGACTCCTATATAAACGGTCTATAGACAGTCTATAGACCTCTTATTGGCTCTACTGACTTCCTATAGATAGCTTTTTTGTTTATTCATAGTCTATAGACTGTCTATAGACGAACGTCTGCTAAAAGTGTACGGCCATAAATTTATATATTGTCTATAGCCTGTCTATGGCATTTGTATTGCCTATAGACTTTTGTCTATAGACAGTCTATAGACTTTACAGACAGAAGTCTATAGACACTCTATAGACTGTCTAAAACTTTTTGTAAGGGGGTATTGGTATTTTACGCTATGTTGTGGCAGAAAATATGAGGGCGATCTCACATCGGTATCTAGGGCTCACTTTTTAGTTTCCCACATAGTCGATTTTCGTCTAGGTCTCCTCTCCAGTCCACAGTTCTAGAAGCGCAGCGCGGCCGATGATCCTGTCCTCGGGCGGCGCGTTTCGCAGCATCTGCCGCAGATCGACCGTGGTACATTTAGGAGGGCAGAAAGCTGGGCTAGTTGATTGATACGCATACTGAAATAATTGCGCAGAAACACGAGGATAAAGCAGAGACAGACAAGGACGAGCGCTACTCCCAACTGAAGTCTTATTTCAAGAACATGCACATATAAAGAAGAAAAAAAAACAAAACAGACCACACCAAGCTATCATCAGGAACATCACATGTCACCCGCTGTATACCCGACTGATTTGGCCCAAAAGCGGAACTCCCTATCAGAGAAGCGGACGGGAGTTTAGCTGATGCATTTATCTCCACTGATACGCATATGAAACGCTTCCATGAGATCCCGCACAAGTTTATCCTTATGCCCTTCTTCTTCATTCCACGGTACCCACATTCCGGATGGTTACCGTGGTACGCTTTCCTACACTCAGAGCGCCGCAAGCTCTTCCGCTCGCCATACCCTCCTGCCACTGCAACCCTGCGTCTCCATCTAGGATAACTACCCTCCCGTAGGCTTCCATGGCAACCACGTACCACGTCCGCCTTCTCACACTCTCGCCCTACCCTCCTCCTTCTACAGTAATCCTCCTCCACTTGGGGATTTTTTCCGCTTCCGCCACACCCTCCTCCTTTTATGGTAAACATTTTTCGGACAGTTACCGTTGTAACCATCCTCTTGTGGCGCTTTCCTACGCTCTCACCATAAGTTCCTCCTTCCATGGTAACCCCCCTCGTCCTTCCAGGGTAGCTACCCTCCATGTGGTCTGCGTGGCAACCGCAGGCTTGTTGCAACTTCTTAAGCTCTCATAGCCTCCTCCTTCAAGGGTAACCATCCGCCGATTAGGGATTCCATCGGTCTCCCTGTGCCCCTTTCTTTCCACGGTAACCACCCTTCTGATAGTTCTTGTGGTAACCGCACACCGGTTACGCATTTCTCCGTTCACGCGATACCTTCCTTCTTGCAGGTTAGCCACCCTTCTAGTGGTTCCCATGGCAACGCACCCACCGGTTACGCCGAGGACTACGACAGACGACACACTAATGCGACGCAAAACCCAGGGACGCCCCGCTCGTCCTCTGTGGTTTTCTTCCCCGCGATGCGTCTTCTCTAGTTACCTTAACTAACAAGGGAGGGCGTCGCAGCGACTCGAGCGCCACGGACGGCGTGATTGGTACGTGCGCGCGGAGGGAGACGAAGATCTCCCCGGCTGGGAATTTCGTCGCGTACGAGCGTGTTGGAGCGCGACTCTCCGCTTTACGCCAGCGGGGCGAATTCTAGTGACAGAGAACGTTCAACCGCATCTTGTCCCGTCCGGCCGTGGAGTATCTCCCCTGCCCTAACGTGGGCGAACATTCGCTCGCAACCTTGCTGGTGAGTCGGAAGACCTTGGTTCCTTAGCGTATTTTGTTGCTAGCTGGCGCTAGCCTCCTCCTTTTTAGCAGTAAATGCCCTGTTTGTGTCAGCCCGAATGTCATTCCTTTGTTCCCTCAGAGCAACGCCCGCCGTGGTCGGCGTGCGCTCTGTAGCCTACGCAATCACGGGGTGGGGTCCCGGTGGTTTTCAACGATGCCATCCGCGATCAACCGGGGAGAGAACATTTTTATCTCCCTCTTACAAACCCCACAAAAGAGATCATCGATTGTAGGTAGGCGATAAAAAATGCATGGGAAACCACGTTGGCGCGCATTTTCTTTCTGAACAGAGGAAGTTCACGACTTGTGCGTCGTTCGAATAGGGTCATTGCCGCCGCAACCACCGCTCTTCCCCTCTCCTAACATATCTGACGAAATCTGTTTGCAGTCCTCCTATGCTACCTGCACGCTGTCCACAGCCCCGTGTGTTGTCGGGTGCACACTGACGGAAACCGCGCAGTAGCCCAAGGAGGCGCAGAAACCGCCTCTACGTGGCAGGAAAGAGCGCCGACATTCAACTTCCTGCTTTCTTTCTGTTCATCTTATTTTTGTTTTGTTTACAACAGCGACATCCACAAGCATCTAAATAGCACCAAAGATGCGGCTCAGACTTGGGCTAGGTGGAGCCAATCCGCTCAGAGCGTAATTTCGACAAAGCAAACTGCTTGAGAGCAAATTTCTTTATTTCTGTGTTTCCACCATGTCGGTTGCCATGACACAGCACATCTTAGTGTATTATGTGTTGTACTAGTGGATGATATTATTTCTGAGCAGCGTGGAATTATGTCGTTGCTAAAAGCACTGAAATCTTCAAAGGCCCCTGGATCTGATGAATGATCAAGTGTGTTCCGTTAGTTTTGTGCAGGTTCACTGGTGAAATATCTTTGTCTTCTTTTTTTTTTCAAAATGACTTTAAAACAGTAATTCACCCCTTTAATGCAAAATGCTGTATGTTGTGCCCATTACTAAGTGAGGGTCATGTAATACTGTTTCGAATTATCACCCTGTTCCCCTTACGAGTGCAGTTTGCAAGAGAAAGCAAGCGTAGCAGGGTGTGGCAGAAAGTCAGGTGTGCGGATGAAATGAAGAGGTTTGGGGGGATACGGTGGCCGCAGCTGGCAAAAGACAGGGTTAATTGGAGAGGCCTTTGCCCTGCAGTGGGCATGGTCAGGCTGATGATGATGATGTCCATCATCTTAGCAAGTTTTTCTTAAGTTTTCCTTAAGCAATAACAAACTACATGAGTTTCGTACTGGATTTTCCTGTGTGACACACCTAACTGAACTGGTACATGATAGAGATTGTTCATTGGATTAACAATTTTCTGTTGAGTCCGTGTTCCTCGATTTCAAAAAAGTTTTTACGTTGTACCTCATAATTAATAAAAAAATTATCACTGTACAGCATTGAGTAAAATAACAGCGCCGATCAAAGTATAGCTCCACTTAAGAAAACAAAGGGTGGTGGTTGGTGGCGAAGTTTCTGACGAAAGTGTTGTTACCTCAGGTTTCCCCAAAGGTTAATTCTGGAGCCGCTGTTGTTTACATTTTTCACAAGTAACAATTTTTTCTGGGATGGCGTCTTCCTTGAGACTATTCGCTGATGACCGTGTTTTATACAAAACTGTTACCAATGTTGCTGACTGTGATGCCTTAAAGCGCGACCTTGACAGGAATGCTGACTGGTGCAGAAAATTGGGTGTGAATCTTCAGAAAGCAGTTCATATGTGTTTTGTTCAGAAAAAGTAACCCCATAATCTTGATTATAGCGCTACTACAATCCGTCACTGAACAGAAATATCGCGGGGCCTGTTTATTCATTGGCCGCCGCGGTGGCTCAGTGGTTACGGCGCTCGGCTGCTGACCCGAAAGACGCGGGTTCGATCCCGGATGCGGCGGCTAGAATTTCTTTGGAGGAGAAATTCTAGAGGCCCGTGTGCTGGGCGATGTCAGTCCACGTTAAAGAACCCCAGGTGGTCGAAATTTCCGGAGCCCTCCACTACGGCGTCTCTCATAGCCTTAGTCGCTTTGGGACGTTAAACTCCATAAACTAAACTAACTAAACTGTTTATTCATTGAACTGTCTTGGCACAGGCACGTTAACTACAGAGCTTATAAATCATGTCGTGTTTTGGTCTTTCGGTGCAGAAATGTCGTTTTTCCCTTCAAAAACTACGCAATTGCTGTATACCACTGCATGTAAGGCTTCCACTAGGGTACGCGTGTACAGGGTGGGACCCTAAATGTGAAATTAATTTGGATGAATTATAAAATGTTCATAATTTAGCTGTCCAGTTTGTGTCGAATACCAGGAATTTCGATGTATAATCAGCAAAGAAGTCGTTAGGATGGGACATCCTTCATAAAGACAGGTACCTACTTAAGCTTAAATTCTTCCATAACAACGTTCATTGCAAAACCGGTATTGATCGTGGCCAGTATTTTTTTCCTCCAGACTACATTTAAGCAAGAAGGGGACCACACTTTCAAAGTAAAAGAAACAAAAGGCTGTGGGGACGCCTTCGTCCCCTGCGTTCACTTTCCCGCACTGCACCCCACTGTTGTTAGCTGCCCCCGAAAAGCACTCCCTTTAGTTTGGTTACTCTAGCTAACAGGGGAGGGCGCTCGCGTCGCAGCGACAGCAGCGCCACGGATGGCGTGTTTGGCCGCTCGTGCGCGGGGGAAGGAGAGGTCTCTTCTGCTCGGCATCGGGAAGCGTGTTGGACGTTCACGCGCAAAGCTCCGCTCTGTGCCGCGGGCGTCCTCGTGTGGAAACTTGTTCTCCTCAGCTCGTCCCGTCGGGCCTCGGATCTTCCCTTTGCCCTACCGTGGGCGAACGTTCGCTCGTAGCCGTGCTGGTGAGTCGGACTTCCTCGATTCCTCAGTGTATTTTGTTGCTAGCTGGCGTTATTGTTGTTATAGCAATAAATGCCTTGTTTGTGTCAGCCAGTGTGTCGTTCCTTTGTTCCCGTAGAGCACGGCCCGCCGTGGTCGGCGTGCGCTCAGTAGCGTACGCGACCACGGGGTGGGGTCCGCGCGGTTTTGAACTGGCTCAGCCGCGCTTAAACGGGGAATGCGTGTTTATCTCCCCCATTTCAACCCCATATCTGGCAGCCCAACGTGGGGCCTGCTCTTGGAACATTGGACGACAGTCTGTTCGGTTCGAGGAACGCTCTTTGTCCGGACTTGACAAGTGCTAGGCCTAGAGTGAACTTTGATCGCTAGGACCTGCGGCATGCTTTCTTGAGTGCGAGGTGTATTGCGCTGCAGCATGTTTGAACTTTTCGACATGCTCAGCATGTTTTTTTTGTGAAGTTTTCTTCCTGGAGTTGCTTCAAGAACCACTTGGTCCGCATCGAGGGAGCGCGAGGCCTAGCGCCCGCGGAGTTCCCGAGCCCGAAGCGAGTGAGTACGGAAGCCGCGTGGGTGGTCCGAGTTTACTGTATATATTTTCTCGCTGTCTCTTTTTCGACTCTGGGAGTCGCGGCTCCGGGAGCCGGGTGGCCTGGGGCCACGGGTGCCGTTACGAGCTCGCTGGTATTGCAGCTCGGCACCGGGCGTTCCCGCACCGTCCGATACGGTGGGCGCCGATCGCTCAGAAGCTGCTTTGTGCAGTGAGCGGGGAGGACCACCCCACAACGCTGATGTCTCCTCGCGGCTGCGCACACGAAACCCGTTTCGGGTCTTTCTTTGTTGGGGGTCGTCGACCTTCACAGTGGTAGTGAGGCCTAAGGCTATTCATAGCTGCCTGCACCTTGTCAAAAGTGACACGACCACCGGACCGTGGTATTGAGAGGGGGCGCACTTTGCTGGCCCACCCGTTTTTTTTCACCTCGCATGAACCGAGCATTCTCGTTCAACTCAAGAAAGGGCTTTGTTCACTCGAACTTTGCGTTGCACAGCCGCCCGACACGTTTTGCTAGCGAGTTGAGCATTGAGCCACGTGGCCCTTGTGTACGCCGTTTCCCCTCCCGTGACCTACGTTAAAGGCATGCGGAGTGTGTTTTGGCAATCTTTCAGATCCAGTGGAGCCACTCCGGCTTGCTGGTGTGTGCACATCGTCTCGCTGCCGCCTGCTGCGACGGAGCGGCCTGTATCCTGTTCGCCGCATCCATCCGGGGCAGCCGTGGCGAGACCAGACAGCAGCCACCTCTGGCTGCTGTTCCCCTGGCGACTACTGCGGAATCTTGGCCTGCAGTGGTCAACCTGCCCTCCTCTTCGCGGGCCTGCGGGCACGTAGTCCGCGGGCCATGCGAGTCGTCCCAGCGGAGACCTTCACGCCGCCTTCGGAATACCGCGGAAGACTGCGTGCACTCTGTCGGCGTGACCTCCGCTGCACGACCTGCCTCAAGTGCATGAAGACCAGGAGACTCCTCCATAGCATGTAACTTGCAGGCGCGTGGGTCTATTTAAGGTTGGGGGGATGTGGGGACGCCTTCGTCCCCTGCGTTCACTTTCCCGCACTGCACCCCACTGTTGTTAGCTGCCCCCGAAAAGCACTCCCTTTAGTTTGGTTACTCTAGCTAACAGGGGAGGGCGCTCGCGTCGCAGCGACAGCAGCGCCACGGATGGCGTGTTTGGCCGCTCGCGCGCGGGGGAAGGCGAGGTCTCTTCTGCTCGGCATCGGGAAGCGTGTTGGACGTTCACGCGCAAAGCTCCGCTCTGTGCCGCGGGCGTCCTCGTGTGGAAACTTGTTCCCCTCAGCTCGTCCCGTCGGGCCTCGGATCTGCCCTTTGCCCTACCGTGGGCGAACGTTCGCTCGTAGCCGTGCTGGTGAGTCGGACTTCCTCGATTCCTCAGTGTATTTCGTTGCTAGCTGGCGTTATTGTTGTTATAGCAATAAATGCCTTGTTTGTGTCAGCCAGTGTGTCGTTCCTTTGTTCCCGTAGAGCACGGCCCGCCGTGGTCGGCGTGCGCTCAGTAGCGTACGCGACCACGGGGTGGGGTCCGCGCGGTTTTGAACTGGCTCAGCCGCGCTTAAACGGGGAATGCGTGTTTATCTCCCCCATTTCAACCCCATAAGGCAAAGCAGATTTATTAAAGATAGCATTCTTTCTGAAGACAATAATTGAGTGGGATAAGTCGCTTGAACAAGTCGTGTTCACAACGCCGAACGATTGTTTTGCCTCACGGCTGTAATAATTACTCTTTAGTTTGTAGGTTTCAAATTATGCTGCACTGTGTTCTTTTTGGTTTGGTTTATTGGGGTTTAACGTCCCAAAGCGACTGAGGCTATGAGAGACGCAGTAGTGAAGGGCTCCGGAAATTTCGACCACCTGGGGTTCTTTAACGTGCACTGACATCGCACAGCACACGGGCCTCTAAAATTTCGCCTTCAAGAAATTCAGCCGCCGCGGCCGGGATCGAACCCGCGTCTTTCGGGTCAGCAGCCGAGCGCCGTAACCACTGAGCCACCGCGGCGGGGCGTGTTCTTTTTACCTGCAACTTAGTTGTTGTCATCTACTGTGCGATGTCAGTGCACGGTAAAGAACCGCAGGTGGTCGAAATTTCCGGAGCCCTCCACTACGGCGTCTCTCATAGCCTTAGTCGCTTTGGGACGTTAAACCCCATAAACCAGCCATCATCATCATCATCAGCCTAACTACGCCCACTGCAGGGCAAAGGCCTCTACCATGTAATAATTCTTGCCTTCCCCCATCTTTTATGCCGAATGAAAATGGCGCTGTGGGCAAAGTGGTAAACAAATAAAACATCTCTAACGCGTGTGCCCCAGCTCGTTGCGGCCGCAGACGACAACTATCCGCTGTCGTCTGCTCCTACATTCGCCTCCATCGCTGGCACGAAACCAGCGCCCATTGCGCAACGCTGCTCATAGACGTAACGACGCAAAACTCTCTTGCGCCGCACTCATGCAAACATCTGCCGAGCGGGTACATCAGGCCCAAGGTCGGCTTTTCCAATCGTTTGCATGCGCAGCGCGCTTTCACGAAAAATGTTCAGGCGACATTTCGGGCGGCTTCTGTCTTTGGGCATCTAAATACATACTTGATCTATTGTCTAAAGGAACACCAAGGAAAGGATCTAAAGGAACACCAGCTTTCGATGAAATCAGGAACAGGGTCGAATTTACCCCTGCACTGTGGCGCGTGCCCGGATGCTACGCGCAATGAGCCATGCCTGCCTTTGCTGGCAGATACCAAAGTTTTGAGGAGGAGCCGTGACCAGGTGGCGCGTGAGTTGGCTGAGGCGTTTTGCATCAAACAGAAGGATAAAGATTGTATAAGTGACCCTTCGATCAAACTTTATCAGTCTGAAGACAGGTTTTTGGTTTGCGCACGTGTGTGATGCGACAGTTTGAAGCTATAAAAGGAGTGTCGTTTTTTCGAATCAAGTTAGTCGCGAGTCCACGCTTGTGCTACCTTCTTGTCCGTGTCTTTTCCCCCCCTTTTATTTACCATGATTGACCGACTAGCCCAACAACGTACGCTCTTGTTCTACTGAAACTGACGCAAAAAGATATTCAGTCACGTTCTCACTTTTGCACGAAAATTAACAACTGCGGAATGATAATCGCCGATCATCCCTCCTCCAGCTCTGTGGCCCATCCAAGAATGCATGTATTTAAATAATGCAAGCTGGGCCAGTTGCATCGTTTGAATAGCAAATAACTGCAAGTTAACCCTGTAATGCACGGCGTATCACCGGTGAAACAAGGCGTAAAAATGTGGATAACTTTCATTTATGTCGGCAGAACTACAGGAATGGCGAACACACTTGAAGGAACGAAAGTTTCCGACGTGCTAACGTCGTGCATAAAGTAATGACCAACTGTTTGCCCGAAGTCTCAAAGCGCGCTAGGATGGGAGTTTGATGGTGCTTTCCTTCGTTCTTCGTGCAATCATTGACTGCCATTTGACTGACAGGCTTTGCCATCTATTCACCGGTACACTAAACAAAATGACAGTCCAGGGACTCTCATTTCGTCAACATGCGGCCATAAAACTTTTCGTCGAAAAAAAATTGCTGCGGCTGAACTCAGCTAACCCTAGGGGAGGGGGGCCCAGATATTCGCCTTTCCTTTGCTCTCGAAGCTCCCGCTCATCATCGGTTTCAGCTGGACGTTTAGCTCGTTTACGCTCCTTATCGATTTGCTAAATCCCTCGCACGGTTGGCAGTGTCGACCGGATGATCAGACTCGGCCCGACGTCTGAAGTAGCCACGATCGAGGACGTCGGCTCCGGCTGACTTGCTTCGTCCATAGCGAGACACTGGATAGGCAGCGCGCAGCGGTTGCAGCTGCTGTGAGTGACGTGTACGTCACATGGTTACTTAGGCAGCTCCGCTCCTCTTGTTCAAGGTCATTCGTGCAGAAAAATTGTAGATGGAGGCATAAAAATGAATAAGAAATTGCGAAATCGGCGCCGTTAGGGTAGTAAAGCTTGCGCTTTAAAAGAGAATCTAAGCCGCGGTACAGTATTCAACTTCCAGACGGCGCCGTATGGTTGAGCTCGAGCAGTGAACAATTTAACTGGTCCAAGGCGAATAAAACACATTGTAAATGAAATTGTAATCGATAATGTCAGTCTAGATAGAAAAGTACTTGTTGATGGAATGAATCGACACTATATACCCCAGTGCAAACAGCACAGCGGTATATAGTGGGCAAAATTCAGGAGTGGATTTTTAAGGCGGAAGCCTTTAATGCCTCATCGTTGTAAGCAGGAGTTGTCGACAGAAATGTCACGCTTTTCATTTGGTCAAAATGGTCGTGACGTCACAGTGCGCGAATTTCAAATGGCGCCAATTGTACTTTGACTAGTAACCATGCAACCAATTAAAGGGATCGTATAGCGATGCTTCAACTAAGTGGGACTGTCTTTAGTTAATTGCTTAATTAATCAATTAGCCTACTAAGATAGAGGAGAGTCAAGAGGTCAGAAGAAAGAGGAAAAGAACAGAAAGACGCGCGTCGCAACAACAACCGCGTCCGCCGAAACAGACGCTGCTGAAAAAAACAGAGAAGCGGCCGAAGCCGCGTTCGCTCCACCACCACCCACTTCCCCCCCCCCCAGTTTCTCGTTTCATATACATTGTGTCGAACATCGTAGACAGTTCCAACATTTGACAGGTGAATGGCAGAACACGATGGACAGAATTACAATAATGTAAATATCAAATAGGCTAATTAACCTTTCTAGTCGGACCACATTAATCAATAAAACCGAGTACGAAATTGGTCGAGTTGGGGAATCGAACCAGGGACTCCGGAGTGCGACACGAGCACGCTAGCCACTCCGCCATGCCAGCTGAATGGTTTGGAATGAACAAAGGCGCGTCCAGTGAATACGATGTCTTCGTTCACTCCCATCTTCCCCCCTTCCCTTATGGCGAGGTTCAGGTGTCCACCCAGATATGCGAGAGAGATAGAGAGAGAGAGAGAGAGATACATTTCCTTTCCTTAAAAATAAATTTACCCTCCAGCAAGGCGTAGAGCCGAATGGGCGATGGCGTTCTCCCTGGCAGCGTTGCAAGACGATGTCGCGTTCCACTCTTATAGGCGAAGCATCTTGACCACACATCAGTGATACAAGCAGACAGCCAATGGACGCGTCATTCGCTGGCAGCACTTGAATCATCATTCACAACCACATTCGTGGCAGAATGCTGTACTCAAGCTTTCGCCTTGCACCACTTTAGTCGCCAAAGTGTCTCCTAATTTTTTATGTATAGAGGACATCCTGATTCCATTACGCTTACATCAACAAGCCCTACTGTATTTAAAGCAATTATTATGACACCAGATAATAACGCTGCCACCAGAGAGGACGAAATAAAAGTCTCACCTATCAAGTATGTAAAGAATGCTGTTAGCCCTGTATTAGCCCATATAATGAATTAGATGCTTGCACGCGGTGAATTTCCAGCCGAATTAAAATTAGCCAAAGTTACACCTGTTTAGTACAAAGGTGGCGGAGAGAAGGAGCGGAATAACTACCGACCGATTTTTGTTTTTACATTGTTTGCTAAGATATTTGAACGCGTTATAAATGACAGACTTACATCCGCTTTATAAAAGCTCAAAATGATTACGAAACCTGAGTACGGTTTTCAGAAGCATAGGTCTTCAGAACAAGCTGTGCTAAAAATAAAGGAAAAAATGATAGAAAAACTGAGAACAAACTGCTCACTCTGGGGATATTCTTAGATCTTAAGAAGACGTTCGACACTGTACAACATGATTTCCTCATTAAGAAGCTTACTGCTTATGGTGTTCGAGGTGTAGCGCATAATTTAATGAAATCCTATCTTGGAAACAGGTATTAGTATGTACGCATCGATACACTGGCATCTCGAAAACTGAGAATAGAATTCGGCGTCCCTCATGGATCCATCTTAGGGCATCTCTTGTCTCTTCTTTACATAAATGACGTAACAGCAATAACCTGCTCTGCTGAAATAATAATATATGCCAATGACACTATTATATCTTTTTCACTGGTTCCACAAAAAAGGAGTTGCAAAAAGCAAACAGATTCCTCTCAAAAATTTCCAGCTGGCTTAAAATTAATCGGATCAGTTTAAACACAAGTAGGCCAAATATAAAATTTTATGCCCGCAAATAAAAAACATGCATACTCCGTTCAGCTGAAATTTCAGAGCTCGTTACTGGAACAAGTAACCTAGCAAAAGTTTTTGCGCATGTGGTTTACAGAGGACCTCACATGGAATACTCATGTCGAGAAATTAAAAGCGAGCTGTACCGAGTTACCTGCTGCATAATAGGTACAAAATATGCTACCGACTTGGTTAAAAGAAACCCTATACTACTCACTTTTGTTACTCTATACTACTTACTTTTTGGGACCACTACCGCATTATTAATTATGCAAAAGAAAATATTGAGAACGTGTGAAAGCTACACTGGTCATAAACGAGCGCTTCGAATGAAACCACTGTTCATTAAATATAGCATGCTTAAGGCTGATCAAGATTATTTCTTCAAAGTGGATTCACAAAAATACACAGGCTACACACCACGCCTGTCGACAGTTGCAATTCGTGCGCAGTGCGTAAACCACGCAACAGAACGCCCGCCACAAGAATTAATTACCGGAGCCGAACATTGAATTTTCAAATAATTTATATATTAAACAATGATCACTTCGATGTACAGTACGAAAGACCTTCCAAAGCTTCAATAAAGAATGCCGAATGGTATCAGTGGGCAGAGATATTACATTTGTGGAACTTCTTTTTTCCCCTTAATTCATCATGTAATCATCCTTTGTTTTGCATGTGTCTCAGCGATTGACTACTATATTTAGTACTGTTACATTATCGACATATACGTCAATGTAAATTTTTGCTGTTTGTTTGAGAGAATGCTCTTATTTACCGTTGTGTCAAACCACATACGCTGTTTTTGCTGGGACTAGTAAATTCAGCCCTTTGTGCATTATAATTACTACTCATCTCTTGGAAGCATTAGCAATGTTGTGTAGATTTGCTGTAAAATTATCTCCAAATTTAGTAGTTGCTAAATTATTGTACCTTGTGTGATTATTGTGCTGCCTTGAATTGTAAGGGTGCAGAGGCCCTGTCAGGCATCTCGCCTTTATTTCTGCCTCCTGCATGGAGAGAATCAGTGGTACAATAAAAAAAATTTCCCTGAGTTTTCATGCTTTCATAACACCGTCGCAAAACATGCCTAACGGGCGCAAATGCCGCAAGATATTATTTAAAAGCAGCAAAGTAGGCGTGTTTACTGACGCGGCGTGCTTACGGCCGGCATCTGTTTACTCGGGCATCATGTTCGTCTTCATGAATGATGTCATTACAGATTTACCGAATAAAATCAGGCATTACAAAGACCACTTCATTTTGCATCATGAAAATTATAGTCGTAGTGGTAACGTCCCTTAAACTGCTCCTTAGCTATAACAGAAGAATAGTCCTGAGTATGGCAGAATAATATCCATACAGTTTTAGGCTTCTGAGTAAGAACAGCGCTTTTTTCGGCACCACATAGTCAGCGGTGTAGTGCATCAGGATACAACTAAGACGTGTTAACTAGCAGGCTGGTTAACTAATGTTGAATAGTTAACTTTTAACTATTAAGTTAGGTTCCTTAATTATTGTGAGGTGTGTAGGCCATCAAAAGTAATATCCGTAGCAGTTATTAGAATTTCAAGAACGCGGATTGTCTAAAATTAGCTAATGTGAATACTGTTTAGAATAAAATATTTAAGTCACTAGGCATCGACGGAAATTCTGTTAGTGAGTTGCGCAGAACATACCACGTCATTAATCATCTACTTCTAATGCTATTAAACAATATCATTTTAAATGGTACTGCACTGGCCATTCTTAAAGCTGTTATAATTGTCCTCATATATTACCTTTTACTTGTGAGTATTCCAGAATTGGAACAGATGAAACTGAATTTTTGTTTGTCTTCAGAGAATACCTTTCTTCGAAATTTTGCTTTCCCATACTCCATAATGATTCTGGAAAATGTTGCAGCAATAACATTCATTGTCGACTCATTTAAAGACACAATTATTACTGGTGAGCGGACATATTGCCTGTCTTGAGACAGCCGAGTATTCGTGGAGCCCTTTGGCAGAAAAAATCAATGCAGAAACAAAGAGAACTAAAGTAATGCCAAATAGTCCTTCAGTTCGTGGAAGAAAAATAATGTACTACATCCTACATGTCGGTATGCAAAGTGTTCCTTTTTTGGAACATACGGGCTCGGCAGCAGCAAAATTCAAACAGGCAATGGAGTCCCTCATTACGCCGGCTGGCGTAAACACTGTACCATTCTATTAGATATGTGGGCAGACCGATTTCCGGGTGTTGTGTGGCACCGCGTTCGTGGGCAGCGCTCCAAGCGCATACAGCGTACGTTGGCCTCACCGCATCTCGTCGGGCTCTCACCTTACGGCTACGTGATGCGTCTGAGAGGCGCTTGCAAGCTTTCGTGGGGTATCACGACCACCACCCGATGACGGCAAACGCTGCACGAAGCGAAAAGCGTGGCGCATGAAGGTTGTGCCCCCCCCCCCCCCCCCTTTAACTTCCCCACAGTTGCTCTGACCACGCGTGTCAGCTCCGGAACGGCAGTGCCCTCCCCGAGCGACGCCCTACCTGAAAACGACGAAGGCAGCGCGAAGCACGTGACAGGAAGGTCACGTGAACACATGGGAAGGAGCCACGTGTGGGTCGTCGTGGGACGACGGATCACAGATATGCTGTAAAAGCCGTTGCTCGGGAAATGCTTTCCTGCCTACTGCGGCTTCTGAAGTGCAGAATGCGATACACCTCTCACGGTGCAAGAAAACAATATTAATGCAGAGCGAATTTCTCCGTAATTTGATCGCTATAATTGCGAAGACACTGCAGGCAGCTGTGAGGTTGTCTTCAGAGAGCAAGAAGAAGAAATCCGCGCTGCGCAGACCTTACAAGCTGTTTGAAACGACATTAGCATTCTGTATATGAGAAACGCCAATGTTTCAAAAATGAAACATGGGAAAAAATATGCTTAGTCTTTGTAAATGTGCCCACTTTTTTGTTTGTTTGTTTTTTCACGCGTATTTTAGAAATCACAGGTTGATTCCAAGTAGGAGTTTTCGTCTCTCAATCATTTCTTCACAGTGCGGCATTCAAAGGGTTAAACAAATTGACGGGACGGCTACCGCATGGCTACTCAAGATTCGGCGACAGCTGTGACGGCATATATACCTACGGATAGGTTGTGGTGAGAGAATATGAGAGCTATCTCACGTCTGCGTAGTTCTAGGGCGCTCTTTTTAGTTTTCCACGCGTAGTCGTTTTTCGTCTAGGTCTGCTCTCCGGTCCGAAGTTCTAGAAGTTCAGCGCCGCCGATGATCTTCTCCTCGGGCGGCGCGTTTCGCAGCATGTGCCGCAGATGGACCGTGCCATGGAACTAAGTCGCGAGCATGTAGCGCAGTAAATAGAAAGGCTACGAAGGTGCCCCGTCATAGCGCGTTTCAGAGCGGCGTTAAGCATAGCCTTGTTTTTGTTCCGTGTGCTACCACAAGGCCTCGTATTCGGGAGGCGCTGGGTTCGATGTCCAGTGCCGCCCGGTAGCCACCGGTTCTCTGATCGATACAAGTTTCTCCCCTGCCTGGTGCTAGGCTCTTCTGGGGCGAGGTGCTTGGGAAAGGACCTCTGGTCACTTTAAAATCCCTCGAATGGAAAATCTATCCCACAGGAACTGAAATCTCACCACCTCGCAACCACAAATGCTCGCTTCATAGTACGATCGCATAGTTCTGATTCACAAAATATTTCTCCTCTTAATTTCGTGAACCAGGTTGATGTTGCGATGGTTTTCGAGGCCTTTCACGAGAGCGGTCGCAGATTCCAGCTCCGAGTACGCGCTCAGACACGCGCATACATGCATGTGGTGAGCGTTTTCGGAGAGGTCTTAGTTGAGCGCGAAACGAGAGCGTAGTCTTCATTGTGTTCTGCGCATGGAAAGGCGGATATGCTTTTACGAATGCTTGATTGATTGAAACATGTCCTTTATTAAGAGTCCTCACCAGTACATCTCTCGAGGCATCTAGTGCGGGCACATATGTGGCCACACAGTTGTCACTGACGGTAGCCGAGGAGAGTGCTGATTCTGTTGCTCGGGCCTTCTGCCACATGTGCTTAAAATATGAAGTCTAATGTTTGACGGAAACCCGTCTGGTCGGGATGGTACATGACAAAATTAGAAGGCGCCGACCAAAAGAAAAGAAGAGATGACGTTTCGGCTCCCCCACGGGAGCCTTGTTCACAATGAGGCACAAAGTAGCTGCGTTGTCCATTTTATACACGGCGCAAGAGCGTACCCAGGCACCTGGCGTAGATTGGGGGCAAGTTCCCGTCATTCCGATTAAGCGTATGCGCTGTCGTCTGGATAATGAGCGATTCCAGATAGAGGCGTGATATCCTGTCCTTTTCTTTTTCGATCACACGAGCTTGCTCACGAGAACAAGTTGTAGAGGCTTAGGCTGTGCCGGGGGAATAGTTCGTCGGATGCCCCCAAAGCGTTTGTGCGAAACCTTTCCTCCTACCAGCCGAACAAGGCGGAATTCTCTGTCCTGAGCCTGGGCCTGAATTTCAACACTGGTCCCGCCCCCGACGCCAGGAAGGTCATATGTGCTGCAGAGAATGTTTTAAACCAGGTTGAACCGTCGCGTCGAGAAGAAGACCGCACACGCGTGGTGAGTGTCCTTTCCAAGCTACGCTTGCATTCATCGATCTCTCCCCTTACGCGCCAAGAAAAAGAAGCTATTACAAGCCTCCGTACTAACCCAGATATTGTGATACTTCCGGCCGACAAGGGGAATGCCACTGTGCTTCTAGATAAGGGCGACTACAAAACGAAAATGCTGGCCCTCTTGGAGGACGGTAGCACTTACCCTCGTCTCGCTCGAGATCCGACGGCCAAGGTGCAGAGAGAACTACAGAAATTGCTGGCCGATGTCTTTCGAATGGTGCCCCCGCAGCGTAGGTCGCTGTACTACTACCTCTTGTGCCACAATGGCTCAGCCCCGGCGATCTACGGCCTACCAAAGATTCACAAGCTTGACGTCCCTTTGCGCACCATAGTGGATTTCACGCGTTCGCCGCTTCAGAACCTGTCCAAGTTTCTGCACAAAGTTATCTCCCCTCTCGTCGGCAGGAGCCCTACACACCTACGCAACACCCATGACTTAATCGAAAAGGTTCAAAACCTTGAAATCAACGCCGAAGAAATCACGGTTTCATTCGACGTAAAGTCACTCTTCACGAGTGTGCCGATTGACCTTGCCGTGGAAGTATGCACAGCCGCCCTTGAATCAGACCCATCACTGCCAGAAAGAACATCGATAGATGTGCATGGCTTGACCCGCCTTCTCAGATTCTGCCTGTCAAACACGTACTTCACTTTCGAGGGTGTCCCGTTCAGGCAGATTCATGGAGCCCCCATGGGTGCATCAATTTCCGTGACGGTCGCCAACTTGACCATGGAAGAAATCGAAGGCCGCGCCCTTGCGTCCTTCACGCCTGCCCCGAAGGTGTTCCTGAGGTACGTGGATGACTGTTTTTGCATCCTGAAGAAAGAAGCATTACATGACTTTGCTATTCACCTTAACAGCTTGGAACCTAGCATACAGTTCACCGTTGAAGAGGAAACCGACGGCCATCTCCCGTTTTTAGATATTCTCGTTTCGAGACAGTCCTCAAGTCTAAATTTCACTGTTTACAGGAAACCCACCGCACACCGGCCGTTTTAAGTCCGTTCACCCTGATTGCCAGAAACGTTCCGTGGTGTCTTCGCTCCTCCGACGAAAAGAGGTGTGTTCCAGAGGAGAAGACCGGATTGCTGTAGATGTACTTGTACGGCGAGACTTGTCCACCTGTGGCTATCCTGTACACGCCATGGACTCTGTCCATGGCGTGTACAGGCTGCAGGCAAAACCCGCAGCCCAGAAACGAGCCGCGATTCCCTATGTCCCTGGCATCAGCGAACCTTTGGCGCGCATATTACGGTCATACGATGTAAAGACTTTGGATTCATATTTGCTAGCGCTTAGTGAACACACGGGACAAGAACACAAATACACAGGACAGACGCTAGCGTCTGTCCTCTGTATTTGTGTTCTTGTCCCGTGTGTTCACTAAGCGCTAGCAAATATGAATCCAAATGCTTTCCAACTAGCCCAAGTTTCCGCCTTAATAGATGTAAAGACCGCGCATGTACCCGCTCGAAAGCTGAGGAGTCAGCTTGTGCACGTCAAAGATAAACTGAAGAAGGAAAAGTTCCCAGGTGTTATTTATTCGATCCCATGTGCGGTTTGCCCGTCTGTGTACATTGGCGAGTCGGGTGACTTTGAGCGGAGACTGCGTGATCACAAGAATGACGTCAAAAACCGGCGCGCAGATCAAAATGCGCTTGCCGAGCACTCAGTATCCGCCAGACACAACATAGACTGGGCAGAGGCACGTGTGATCGAAAAAGAAAAGGACAGGATATGACGCCTCTATCTGGAATCGCTGATTATTCAGACGACAGCGCATACGCTTAATCGGAATGACGGGAACTTGCCCCCAATCTACGCCAGGTGCCTGGGTTCGCTCTTGCGCCGTGTATAAAATGGACAACGCAGCTACGTTCTGCCTCATTGTGAACAACGCTCCCGTGAGGGAGCCGAAACGTCATCTCATCCCTTCTTTTGGTCGGCGCCTTCTAATTTCGTCGTGTTTAAAATATCTGCGAAGTACCGTACGCATTCACTTCTTCGCGTTTGGCTCATTAAAGATATAAATCGAAAATTTTCCGAAAGCAGATCATCATGCAAGCACACGAGGCACGTGAGGCGCCGACACGCAAGGCCGGATTGTACAGCGCCTTTCATTTCAGTGCCAGTCCGCTACGGTAGCTAAAAATGTAGCATTAGAGATACGACACGAAGCTAAATTCGGGCAGTTATCCCGCTTGCTCTACAGATGAACGTTCAACCTTCGGACATCAAAAGCCGGCAGCCGACAGACTACGGTTGAACGAAACGTATCCAGACTCTTTTCTGATTACAGCCAACGGGAAGTTCACGAACGTAGAAATCGCAAGGACCACAGCAGAGTCAATCACATATGATTGACTATGCTCTGGTCATACCAGCCATACTTAGTGCGTACTAAACAAACACGCAATAATCCGAGAGTACGGCTTGTCGTTTGATAAACAACGCACGGGCAGTTTTTCCCTCCGATGTGGTGTCGACTGAAACACGTTAGACTGCGATTGCTCATCGCATGCTTTTGAGGATTTCTCGAAGCTTACACAGCACACTGTGCACCGAAGGCACACGCTCGCGTTGTCGTCGCCGATGTTTACGAGTGCGAGCTTGACCAGCTGCATGTTCTGCAGTCTGTGGCACGCAGCCCGCAATAACTGCAAAACGTTGTTTTCGATACCAAGCAGCCTATTTCTGTTGTACGCGTGCGTAGCAATGAGACGCAGCAGAACGCGAAGCTAGAGAGAGCATTTGCCCTCCCTTATCCGCGACTTGCTTGGCGCCGTGGGTTCCGGCTCCGGGCGTCCCGGAGCCGGAACCCGTATTTTTTCGCCGTCTTGGACCTGAACCCGAACCGGAACGAATCAAAGGAACCGTTCCGAACCGGTTCAGTACTGGGTTCAGGCCCACTTTTTTTTTTTCATTTTTTCGCAGCCCGGCTTATCTTGCTTTCTTAGACAAAATTAAATGTGCTAACAGGTAGATTTGCCAACTGAAAGCTACCTGCGCTAGGCAGTGCGAAAACGACATTCAGTCCATGCAATAGCAAAACTGAAAAAAGTCCCGTGCCTAAGAAGAAATCTAATTGGCGCTTCTGCAGTGTGCTTTCGGTAATTCTAAAGCATTATACGACAGATCAATGCGAAATCCTCATTTTATTAGAATATCTTCCTTTTGCATCTTTGCTTATGGCTTTATTCAAATTGTTAGCACTGTTCTAACTAATAAGGCACCCAGTGATAATAGATTCGGAAATTTCATTGCGTCATGTACCAAAAGTATGGGAAACATAGGCGCATCCACACAGCCCCATTGTGCAACAATTACTTTCGGAGGCATTCGTTGTCCCAGACAGCAGGTACTTAATAAAACGCTTCCCTAAGTCTCAGCGGGCCAATAGAGGGGGAAAAAATGGCGGAGTGGCTTTGGCGCTCGGCTGCTGATCCCAAGGTTGCGGTTTCGATTGCGGCGAAATTTAGAAAAGCTCGTCTGCTGCGTGAGGTCAGCGCACGTTGAAAGAACCGTGCTTGTCTACGCTAATCTGGAGTCCTCGATCCACTACAGCGTCCATGATAGCCTCTGCGTCGCTCCGACACGTTAATCCCCATTGTTACTATTGTTGCTATTGTTACAGGCGCACAAGCTTTGCTCAAGGCCGGTTCACACCAGGCGTAGCAGGCGTACGAAGTCAGTCCCCGATGGCGTCCTACCTACCCGACTTCCGCCACGTCCGCATTTCAACCCCGTCGTCTTCGCTCGTCCGTGGGACTATTATTACACTTAGGCTCTATACACAGATATTACTATCGCTACAAAATGGAGGACGTATAAATTGGTGTTTTCTTTTCAGAATCCGAACAATCTTTGTTGCACGCCACGGAAACAAGCATGGAAATACGGGCTTGTTGCCGTGGTAGAGATACTTGGGAGCTAATTGGGAGGGGGAGCTTGAAGGTTGGCGAAGATGCATTTTTACCTGAGAGTGCCTGCATGTGCACCCACCGGAGTGTGCATCAATGGTGTAGGTTGCACACGCGCACGCACACACACAGATATTATTTTTGGGAAAGGATTATATACTGGTAGCGCAATAAAAAAAAAACTACCTGACTCTAACCCCGAGTGGGGTTCGTACCAGTGGCGGCGCAAAAGAGAAGCTTCGTGTACCAATGTGTTAGGGTACTCGGCCATGTACGAAGCTTCCTTTTATTGTTGTTGCAATGAATATCAGTAACGCTCCTCAGCCTCCTCGTGCCTTACTCGACCTCGTCGAATTCAGCGATCTCAGCATACGGCTTCACGTCACCGTCACGCCACTATCTCGGGGTAATTACAAAATTCCGTAAGGCGCGTACGTCAAGAAAGGGCAGCCAGTCGGGAGGTTCAATCAGCGCAGCATATTCCCCCTGCGCTAAAATGCACCGTTCTCTGAACAATGACCTCGTTGACAGCGACGGTTTTGCGTGTTTATCTATCATGTGAATTTCCGCACTCTAAACGGTCCTAATAACGCGAATAGTTCGCACGGAATTCCCGAGTCTTTCATCACAGGATTAAATCTTAATGTGTAAGGCATGATCTCAGTGTCTCGTGTTAAGAGACTACTCAAGTATACTTAAATGTACCAAAAGGCGGGTAGTGACAGCTGATCCGGATCATGAGCGGGAAATAACTAGAAGGGTAAGAATGGGGTGAAGCGCATATGGCAGGTTATCTCAGATCATGAATGGCAGTTTGCCAATATCCGTCAAGAGAAAAGTATGCAACAGCTGTATCCTACCGGTACTCACCTATGGGGCAGAAAGGTGGAGGCTAACAAGGAGGGTTCAGCTTAAACTAAGGAGAACGCAGCGAGCTATGGAAAGGAAAATGATAGGTGTAACGTTAAGAGATCGGAAGCGGGCGGAGTGGGTGAGAGAACAAACGCGCGTTAATGACATCTTAGTTGAAATCAAGAGGAAGAAATGGGTTTGGGCAGGGCATGTAATGCGAAGGCAAGATAACCGCTGGTCCTTAAGGGTAACGGAGTGGATTCCAAGAGAAAGCAAACGCAGCAGGGGCGGCAGAAATTTAGGTGGACGGATGAGATTAAGAAATTTGCGGGAATACGGTGGCCGCGACTAGCGAAGGACAGGGTTAATTGGAGAGACATGGGAGAGGCCTTTGCCCTGCAGTGGGCGTAGTCAGGCTGATGATGATGATGATGACCGAAAGAACAAAGGATCACGACCAAAAAAAAGATATTTCATTCCTCAATAGTTTCTCTTTTGCTCGCCCATGTAGCAATACACTGACCACGGCACAAACGTTCCCTTGATGCGGAGGTACGTCCTAACGCGCAAGGGCCCCGTTTGAAGTCAAAGAAAGGTTTTCGCAGCCCACTGAATCGACATTTCAAAGTCTGCGCTGCTTTGGCAAACAGGGACAAACAAACAGAGACGCCAAGCGCCAGCCGCGCAGTCTTTGAAATTACGATATTCCAACGAGCCCAATGCAAAGCACTTCTCAACTGAATCTAAATCGGCGGAAATCCGCTAAAACACACTGGTGTCAAGAAGGGCTAGGCAATGCTGCAGGTATGTGCGTAGAGGAAGTAATGACTGATCAGAATCTTTGTGATTTGCCTTCTGGAGAGGTTGGTCAGGTATTCTAAGGAAAAGCGAAGAGTGAGGAAACCGAATGTATAAGCACAAAATTCTCTCACGACCTTATTCACAACAGACAGATGACTTAGCCGCATATTAAGCACAGTTGCCAGGAAGGGGTTGTTTGTGGTTTTTAAAAATAAAAACCCTTAAACAAGGTAGTGTATAAAAGGTGCACGATAGAGTCACCAGTCCCTTATCAAGGGAGCAACAACCTCGGTCATGTACAGGCTTAATTCCATTGCAATGCCTCAGAAAAGTCATAAAAATTTATGTACTGCGCGTACCTTCATTCCTCGCATAATGCAGCACTTGCAATTGTGTCGCAGCCCAAGTCAGAGGAAGATGTGGCAAATTTGTGCCCTTGCAAAAACGATGTGCTCCCAACGCGTTCAAGCTTGCTTTTTTTTTTTAGCAGAACAAAAGAGTGCGACGTCGTGAGCATAGGCAAAAGTCAATTTTACACTGTACTTGCGAGCAACGATTATATATGGACATGGATTCAGAGTTACTGCGTAATTTCCTTTCCTTACATTGATTTTCTTCATTACGGCCCCTCTTTCTGTTTCTTGTATCTCAAGCCCCTATAGCTCGAGATATTGCAATAAGATAGTGAGCCCTAGGGGTTCGAGATATATAACGCGAGTTACAAAGGCGACGTCAAACAGGTGATTTAAATAAATATATTTGGTAAACTCTTAGCTACAAGGGGGAGCCAGCACACCTACGAGCCTCTTGTTGGTTGGCCGGTTGAGGAGTAAGGTCGGAAGGAGGGGGGAGGGTGAAGGTGTGAACCCAAACCCGAGCCGAACATGCAAAAATTCCGCTTCGACACCCTGCTTGAAGGAAATAATTTTTGGGGGTCTATTTTTGCCTGTAGCGCTTTACGCGCGCGCCTTCTCTTTTCGTTCTTTGTTATCGTGTTCAAACTTCATCTGCGATGTGTAATAAACTTCAGTTGCTTGTCTGAGCTGGTGTGTTGCTTCTTTGTTCCATTGCATGTGTTTGTTTTGTTGTGCGCAGTGTTTGAATGTAGATCAACTTGCTCCTCTCGCCCACTGAGCCCCTTCTGCAGTTCCGGACTTGCGCTCAATGTCCCCACCACCATCGCTATGCACAAGCATTTACTCCTTGTTGGAGCGTGTTGGTGCAGCATTAACTGAAGTAACCGATGTAAAATATTTAGGAATTCACCTTAAACCAGACCTAAACTGGACAACGTATGTTGACTACGTTTGCAATAAGGCCATGTGAAAGCTCCGGGCATTTTGTCGAAAACTGCATGATGCCACTGCAGAGGTAAAACCAATAGCTTACAAGATGTCTGTTCTTCCAGTGCTGAATTATGCTGGTCACGTTTGGGAGCCGTACACTCAACAGAACATTTCGAAATGTGAACGGATACAAAACAAAGGTCTAAGATTTATCTTCAACTCGTACTCTAGAACCCGATCAGTGTCTGAACTTACTTAGAAACAGGGCCGGGCTAACAACTGTGAAGCAGAAAATGCAGTTTAACAGGCTCATATTCTTTCTTCATGTGACTATAAGGTCAATCTGTACCGATACATCAAACATTGAATACTTCTGGTACCAGAACGAAACATTCTAAACATATCACACCGCTAGCTTTTAGAACAAATTCTTTCAAATATTCCTTTCTGGTTCGCACTATTGACGAATGGAATAAATTACCAAAAGAGGTTGTTCAATGTTCGGATTTGAAAGCTTTTGAAAACACCCTCGAGAAATATTTGTGACTGTTTTGAACTAGTATGTTTTTGACCCATATAACATGTCATTTGGTCTTAATCCTTCTTACAATTTATTGTCTGCTGTTTGCGCCTGCTTGGGGCGCTGTATTGTTTCATATTGCTTGCGTATTCGTATCTCTCCTATGTAATCCTCCTGAGGCGGTGACCTGTTGAAGTATTGCATCTTGCTTTTGATTATTTATTTCCGCTATATCCGTGGCTTTCGTTTGTGAATGGTTCGAAGGAAACCAGCTTTGATGAGTTTCTGTTATGTAGTGCTTTATACCCTAAATGCTATGCAGTGAATTGTCCCATGTCTGATTGTACATTGTACCTTTGTATTGTGGTTTATATTGTTCAACATTCGCTACTCCTGTCTTGGCATAAGCTGACAGTATGAAAAAATAAAAATAAACAAACACGACAGCGGACGCACCGAGGCCTGCTCGGTGGCTTGCGGCCTCGCAAGTGGCGGCAGCTGCTGTTTATGCAGCACGTGCTGGCCAGCTGAGCGGAAGTATAGCGCGAGGCGTTTCTCGCAACAACGACGACACTTCGCCGGGGATCTCAAGCGTGTCCGTGCGACCTCCCCTCATTGTCACCCGCGCTGCTTTCAGAGACCCTCTACGCTCCAGCGGTCGGGTTCTGGCTGGTGCCGAGACTGAGCGAGACACTCACAAAGCGCTAGCCAGGCGATCTGTGTCGCGCTTGCGTCGGGTCTCGTTTAGGGCACCGAGAGTGAGAGTTCCAGTGTTATCGCCTCACAGAAAAGCCGCATAACGAAGAATATTAGTGCCCTGTGACAAATAAAGGCGTAAAAAAGAACGCATGGCCCCATGTAAGTGTGCATTGTTGCCGGTCATTTCTTTTTTCCTAACTGCATGTCATCATCATCATCAGCCTGACTACGCCCACTGCATGACAAAGGCCTTTCCCATGTCACTCCAATTAAACCTGTCCTCTGCCAGCCGCGGCTATTATCCTCGCAAACTTCTTAATCTCATCCGCCCACCTAACTTTCTGCCAACCCCTGCTACGCTTGAATCAGTTGGTTACCCTAAAGGACCACCGGTTATCTTGCCTTCACATTATATGCCCTGCCCAAGCCCATTTCCTCCTCCTGATTTTGACTAGGGTGGTATTAACCGCATTTGTTCCCTGACCCACTCTGACTTCTTCCTGTCTCTTAGCATTACGCCTATCATTTTCCATTCCGTAGCTGGCTGCGTTTTCTTCAATACAAGTTCGTCCTCAATTTTTGCCCTCAATTTTTGTCCTCAATTTTTAAAAATTATTAGCACGCCTCCTTGTAACACCTGGCATACGTTCACGGTTATACTCTAATGGCGGCTAGTAACTTTCCTACACAAAGTTGGAGGGCTGCGTCTCTCATATTTCCAGGCATTCTTTCCGTCCTCTCCGTTACTTTTTCGGGCAGCGTGACGGCATATCGGGCTGTCGCTGCAAATTCCGGCTGGCGTCCCAAACGTGAAGGTCACAGTTTCAACCGATGGATGACTGAACTGGCTGCTCCTGGCCCAATTTTTTTTGCAAACTTTCAGAATGGCGCGATGAAAGCGCGTCAAATCTGCAGGTCGTGTGAGGTTCCTTCGACGATATATTTTCCCTCTGAAAAGTTTCTCAGATTTAGGAATGACTCAGAATGGTGAACTACAACTTCTCCCAATTTCCTTCCTATGTGAGCCTCCACTTTGAGTCAGCTACTCAAGCCTGCAAAGGAGCTGACACGAAGTATACATGCCGCTATCGTCCTTGGGGGCGCGGCTGCAGTTCACCCATTGTATGACGCCGCCTGCGCTGCCGCGGAGCGTCGTCAGTGCCTTCTCCACACACCAGCGAAGGACATTGTGAAGACATTTGCTCGCGTAGCCTTTTACGGCGGCTGTGCGGCGCACAGTTTTCGTTCTTGAGTCTTCGTAAACCTGGCCGCCTTGAGAAACTTTGCCAAGCGTTCGCTAGCGGCGCCAGAAACTTTTACACACACATTGTCTAACGCTTTTAGTGAGCATATATGCTCAGTATTAAATTTAGATGTATGTCGAACGCCTCCGTTTACGCCTGCCTCTTTATGGCTGCTTTGAACGGCGTTTAGTCGCTTAGGCTGCAATAGCTCCCTCTATCCTGGTTGAACGATTAGAATTCACTTTTTCGTTTAAACTTTTCGCGCACAAGTTCAAATCGAGGCCGACCCCATTGAGCTATTGATTACATGGGTTTCGAAAATCGGCCGCGCCGCGAAGATCTCGGTGGCTTTGGAAGGAAATCTTTTTTTTTTTTGCAGGCATTTTCTACTCTAGTCTGTGCATGCATACCTGGGGTGTTTAAAGCGCAAGAGAGAGAGGCGACAGAAGAAACGAAGGTAACGGAGCACACCGATCTCTACTTCGCTCTATTTTGAATGACCTTAATCCTGGTTACAAATAGGTGTTTTTCTAAAGTTGTTCCAATCCTTTCTAACGCAGTTACGCCTGCTGTACATTGCCCGGTTTCATTCACGCAGATGATGCAGCAAAATTGATACTCTAAATGACTTATATCAAATATTTCAGTAAGAAACTGTCACCTAGTTTCTTCGGAGATATCAATAAATCTTGAGTCCAGCTTTTGGTTCCCTTCAAATGAAAAGAAAGGGGTCCATCTCGCATGGATCACAAAACAAACTGTTGCAACTGTCGCGTCAAGCCACAGGGTTACGCCATTCCAAGTATTTTTGTGATTTCCAGAAAGTTTATTTAATGAAGCAAGTAAAGGGGAACTTCGTAATATGCCGAGGTCCACCAAAAATTCTATTACAATGTTACCTCGAGAAGTGTCCTGAAAAGCAACCTCCATAAGCTTCCGTTGTACTTCCAATACTTTCATGATTGACGCGTTCCCCAACTGCGCCCCTCTGATTTCTGCATTCAACGCGTTTTTCACAGCAGTTTTAACAACAAACATCCTTGCTTCCCTTATAACTCATATTCTTCAGTTTATGGTCACAACTCAGAAGCAGGTGTTCATAATTCATTCTTGGGTTCGGACATAAATAGAGCTCTGGACCGGATGAGATATAACATGCATTTTTCCTACGTGATTTTAGCTGGGTGAGTGGGTAGTTCACCAGTATTTTTAAAATATGGACATTAGTAGAAATTAACTAGCGCAATATTGCCAAGATACACACTTATTTCTTTCATATGCTGCTTCTCAAAGCGAAAAATCTCCTCCTCAGCAACCTCCAGCATGGCTTTCGCCGCGGATTTATCAACATTACACAGTGAACTCAATTCACTCGTGACGTGAGCCGTTCGCTTAATATGGATGAATAGGTTGAACGCATGGTCATAGCATTGTCGACAGCGTTTGGTATTCAATTGCAATTTTGCACAAGCCGAGCTGTACATTAAACTAACTTCCTCTGTTTAATTGCATAGCTCGTTTACTTTCACAACGCTAGAGACACGTTTCGACTTTATCATCACTGATTTATACTCTTGAACAAGCTTAGTAACTTAATCAATCTTCTGTAAGTGGCCCGTGCACTACTCGTCAAGTGAACCATAATTTCTCTAAAACTGCTTTCATGACCTTTTCTATGCCCTCATGTAATATCCAGTTCATACGTTGGTCCAATTGTAATTACGTAAAACAAATATTTTAATATAAACACGTCGGCATCACACTGGTACGTGCTAGATTACGGTCAAAGTACGCATATCTGGTTTCTAACAAAGGTCTTAGAAAACTCGGATACAACCGTCGCGATTCGTGTGTTAATCCGTTAGACACTCAGTTACTAGGATCCAGTACTGTGCTTCATCTAATATCATGGTTCGGCTTTGTGGAAACCCCACAACCTAGCTGACATTAATAAATTAAAACCGGTGCTAAAGAAGGTGACGACCATTTTGCTTTTCGGTCATATACAGGAAATATGTTGTCTTCTAATCTATCTACTCGGTGGCACACTGCTTCTTTCAATGCGTCTAACAGAATGTTTTAAGTTTTCACACTCGTTAATTAGCTCTCCGATTTGAGCCCCTTGATAACTGTAGTTCAAATTTTCTCCGTTATCGGCCACCAGAACTAGACTCGAGACTAGATGTCGACAACTAGACATTTCAGGTTTCAACCTCGCAGCTGACAAATTTACTAGTAGTTCTATTTTTTTCTGCGCACCATGAGCAGTTCGGAACTTCCTTCCTTGTGGAACTCGCACTCTGGGTTCTGATGGAATTTTAGACGCCGCTGTCTGCGACTCATTCTTTTGCTTCCTGCCTTAGCTTCGTGTGAGGCTAACATAAACTTGCGCCCACCTTTCCCGTCGCTATGAGGCGGGCCAGCTCGCAAGCAGGTTTCAGGAGCAGCGGGTCGGTGACGGGGGGCAGCGTGCCGCGGCCGGGCTGTCGACGACACGCACTGCCCGCCACGCACGCCGCGTCCACCAGGGCATCCACCAGGCGCCGCACCAGGCCGCCCAGCCAGGCACGCCAGACGCAGCCCAGCGGGGGTCCCACCACCACCACGGGCGGCTCGGTGGCCATCCGGGCTGCTCAGTTCACTGCAGCAGCAGCAGTCACTGTATAGCAGAGTGACTCTCCGAGCCTAACGTCCCAGCATCATCATCATCATCAGCCTGACTACGCCCACTGCAGAGCAAAGGCCTCTCTCATGTCTCTCCAACTGACCCTGTCCTTGGGCGGTTGCGGCCACCGTATCCCCGCAGACTTCTTGATCTCATCCGCCCACCCAACTTTCTGACGCCCCCTGCTGCGATTGCCTACTCTTAGAATCCACTCCGTTACCTTTAAGGACCAGCGGTTATCTTGCCTTCGCACTGCATGCCCTGCCCAAGCCCATTTCTTCCTCTTGATTTCAACTAGGATGTCGTTAAAGCGCGTTTGTTCTCTCACCCACTCCGCCCGCTTCCGATCTCTTAACGTTACACCCATCATTTTTCTTTCCATAGCTCGCTGCATTGTCCTTAACTTAACTAGCTGAACCCTCCTTGTTAGCCTCCAAGTTTCTGCCCCATAGATGAGTACCGGTAAGATGCAGCTGTTGTCCCAGCGCATCAGTCTGTATTGAATGGCGCGTGCCATGCACCCAAATAAGTTCTTCGATGACTCGTGGTAGTCTAGGGGATACGTTGTCATACTCAGTGCGAAATCGGTCAGATTCAAAGCGCAAGTAGAAACGTTTCACAAACGTCGCAGTACCCTGCCGGTGCACATTTGCCAGCTGAGAAGCAAACACTAAGAAATTGCTTCATAGTTTTATTCGCAATGCTATGAATGCTGGATCGGTACCGCTCCCCTGAACGCGATAATGCAATCATTACAGCCAGTTTAGAACAACAACAAAAAAAATGCTCACCACAGCTTGTGCAGTATCCTCAGCTCGTTCCCATGGCAGCGGTCGTACGAAGCTGCGCACCGCACCAGTTGACAAGAACTCCAACGCAGCACTCCAAGGACCGCACAAATCGCCAAAACAAACCGTCCTTTTCACGGTGCACTCCGCGCACTGACAGCTGGCACGATCTCCTAGAGGACGCGGCTGACCAGGCGTTCGTTCCGATAGCGGTTTCGGTTCCCACCATCCGAGTGTGCGAGCAGTGATGAACTCCGAGCATGCATGCACCAGGAGAGCCAGCGAAGTTGCGTCACGTGCAGAAGAGCGCGTCCAGGACGCAGCAGCCTTCGTGTTTGGCACGAGCGCGGCGCACCGAGTTGGCAGCGTGGTGTGGCGGGCGGCGCCTTGCGCGGCGCGGGTCATCCGCTCGTGTGGGCCGCCAGCAGGAAAAGGCGAAAGCGCTTAACGGGAGCAGCGCGTGGTTTCCTCCTGGGGCCGCCGGTCAGCGGCTGGAGGCAACAGCGCGCCACCGCGCGAGACACGCGGAAAGCGCCACCCGGCCGCGTGTCTGTCGAGGCCAGGGACCCGCCTTTCGTAGACATCACCCCGTATCAGACACCCCCCCACTTAACCCCGTCATTCTCAGGCACTGGAAACGTCGGATAACAGTTGCGAGCTTCTATGCTCCCATCACTAAGGAACTGTTCACTGGACTACTGGAAAAAAAAACGCGGGACTTATGAAGTGAAATACTATTTCCGAATTTCGATGGAGGAGAAACTCTAGAGGCCCGTGTGCTGTGCGATGTCAGTGAACGTTAAAGAACCCCAGGTGGTCGAAATTTCCGGAGACCTTCACTACGGCGTCTCTCATAGCCTGAGTCGCTTTGGAACTTTAAACCACAATAAACCAATAAACCAACAATTACAGCATAATTATGTTTCCCTCCTTTTTATGATCTATGAACTTCTAAAAACGCTGAAATTCGTTGTAAAAGGGAAGACCGTAGTTTTAACCCTGAGCAAAATTCAAAACTGCCCACTACCTTGCAATACATGCACTACTTTTTTTTTTTTCAAAGTTAAGGGTGCATTCACGTGTCTATAACTCGCACCCCCCATAATGGGTGCAAGGTTGGCCGGCTACAGCCACACAACCGGATGCGTTGGCTACAGCTGCACTCTTCTGTCGATTGTTTTGAAGCTGCACATATCTTGAGCTTTATAGTTGCCCATTTACTGACTGCTTGTAAAGACGCTCATATTTTTTGAGCACGTTTACTGTTGGAATGAAGGCGAAAAGTGCCTGGAAAAGATTACAGGACGTTTGCGAGTTTGTAACGCGTATGATGCAGCATTCGCTAGCTTCTCAGCTGGCTTGTCAGATTATAAAAGTTTACGGCCAGCTTGTTTTAAGCGCTCACAGCTCGTTAGCATTACATGCTTTTTGCACTATGTAGCGTATTCTTTATATACGAAGTTTCTGGGTGGACTTTGCTGATCTTTCACAATGCTACCACTTTAGTCACATGTGGTCCATGCACCCTGTGTCCCAAAAATGACTGATGGATTTTGAAAATCAATAAAAAAAGGCGGAATGAGATAGAATTGTATTGTTTGCGGCCTTACGCTTAGGAAATCAGATAATTTTATCGGTATAGTTCTCAGACGAAGCGTATTTTCACCTCGATGGCTACGTCAACAAGCAGAACTCGTGATTTTGGGGAAGTGACAATCCTCATATTGCTGAACCATCATCCCTGCATTCACCAAAATTATTGATATGGGCTGCGGTTTCCTCAAAAGGAATAATATGGCCATTTTTAATACTGTACGATATCTTGAGACACTGGAAGAGTTTGTGGCGATTCATACCGCTTTGGAGGACCGTCCGAACGCCTCGTGGTTCATGCAAGATGGCACTCGTCCACACCGAACGCGTGCAGTATTTGATTTCTTGAACAAACATTTCAGTGAGCGTGTGATTGCATTACGACAAGCATACAGGAATTGGCATGGCATAGCCTCCTTATTCGCCAGACTTGACGCCCTGCGAATTTTTTCTTTGGGGTACCTGGAAGATTTTGTTTACCACCAAACTCCACAAACAATTGCGGAGCTGAAGCAGCACATCAGTACGGCATGTGAGACAATTCCAATTGACATGTTACAACGGGTGTCTGGAAACTTTTGCCTCAGACTGCGCCACGTCGCCGCAGCATCTGGTGGTCACATTCAAAATGTCACTCTTTAGTTTTCTGCAACAGTCCTAGAAAAATTTTCATACAGATGTTTTATTTTTATAGCTATCAGCGCCACCAGTTGGTGGAAATGTAAACTAAATTTCAATATTTAATGGATAAAATTCCCTGATTTCCTAAGCGAAAGGCCGCAAACAATACAATTCTATCTCATTCCGTCTTTCTTTTATTGATTTTCAAAATCCATAAGTCATTTTTGGGACAGACGGTATGAACTTGCAGGGAAGTAGCATGAGGCAAAGAGGAGGCTCAGTTCTGATTGCGTCATTTTGATCTTAGTCTTCCTGATAGGCGCCGACTGGGGGAGGTGAGGTGGAGGGGGGGGGGGGGGGGGGGCTCGAGCCCCCACCAAAATTTTTCCAGGGGAGGCTTAGCCCCCTTCCCCGAAGACTGAGCGATTGGGTCAGGGGACAGCATATATTCTGCTATGGGCTGGCACATTCACGTGGGCTACGGGGAATCCACTGTTTCTTCACCAAGAGCTTAAAATATTTTTATATTGAAATTGTAATGTTGTCATGTGCATGACCTGAGCAATCACGATATCTTGCATTTCACGTTCGATTTATCGCATGCATCGCAGTCAAAACGCTCAAAGGCCATTAGCGATTATAACAAAGCTCTTTTTGTAGCCGTTAATAACTTGGCTCCTTTTTAGATATTTTCGTACCAGGTTATCTTCGAGCGTTTAGTAGAAACGAGCTGGTGCGTGTAGCGCAATAAAGTGTCTTAAATGATTCATCGTATTATCCATCTGACACATTAGCGAGCATATTGTGACGAAGACGACGAAGCTGCCAGTGGCGCGGGACGGAGCGCTCGCGCTAGACCAGCGGCCATTAAATCATCTCTTGTTCATGGTTCATCACGCCTCATTCTTCGGCTGGCCGCCACGCTACATTTGGTGGAGGTGATGGGGACCTTCATCGCCATCCTGGTCCCAGAGCTTCGGTGTCCTGCGCCTGCCATGGACGTCGGCCGTGAGGGCCTGGTCCGCGCCGCCGGGCTGGCCGCCACGTTACAATATTAACGAGCCTGAAGTCTACTAAATCCACCTTCTTTAAAGTAACCCTACTGAACACTCAGAAGACTGATCCAAAACGCTTCTGGAACATAAGAAAGTCTGGAAACACCAATAAAGTGTCGTTAATGCACCCACCGTCGAACCTGCTCCCGACCACCTGTGCTCTACTGCACTAAATCATACTGACGCCAGCGCTCATGCAGACGAAAGCGAATATCAAGAGGAGGAAGTGTGTGTGTGTGTGTGTGTGTGTGTGTGTGTGTGTGTGTGTGTGTGTGTGTGTGTGTGTGTGTGGGTGTGTGGGTGTGTGTGTGTGTGTGTGGGTGTGTGTGTGTGTGTGGGTGTGTGTGTGTGTGTGTGTGGGTGTGTGTGTGTGTGTGTGTGTGCGTGCGTGCGTGCGCGTGTGTGTGTGTGTGTGTGGGGGGGTGTGTGTGTGTGTGTGTGTGTGTGTGTGTGTTTGTGTGTGTTTGTGTGTGTGCGCGCGTGCGTGCGTGCGTGCGTGCGTGTGTGTGTGTGTGTGTGTGTGGGTGGGTGGGTGGGTGCGCGCGCGCGCGCGTGCGTGCGTGCGTGCGTCTCCTGGAAGCGCACGTCCTGGACTACGCCGCTGTTGACCCTCGGCCGCTTATTACCAACCTGACATCTGGTGCAGGTGCTGCGTACGTCGTTAATGCACCGTACGCCCCCTTCAAGCCGCAATTCAATGATGTGCTCGGGAATCGGGACCGTGGTCTTCACCGCATGGCGATGAGGTGGGCAGACTACGGTGGGAAGTCTTCAGGAGAGGTAGCAAACTTGAAGGTTTATTTTACATAATTACAACATAAACAGAGAGACGAAAAGTAGGAAATGAAGCGCTATGAGACACGACAGATTGCGGCTTAAGTATATATATAGTATACCGTTAATATTCCCCAGGCACCTAGCTAGGGAGTCCGATATCTGGTCGAGTGTCCAATGGGCGTTTAGCCTCTTCATAGGCTCCGCCCTCACCACGTGACCGCGCGCACACCACAGAAACACGCACGGGCAAGGAGGAATCTTGGCGCCTTGCAGTCGCGGACTGCGGCTTCCAGCGGGTCGACCAGGCCCAAGGGTCGTTGGCTCCTTATGCGGCGACCCTGATCGTAGGAGAGACGAGTGTTGACAGCTCACACCGACGAACTTTTCAGGTGGGGAAGGACAAATCAGCCGTCCACTCCCGCTTTGCCGGGCTGCTCAGGTCAAGCAGGCGGTGGGTTGGCTCCGCCGCCACCACTCGGGTCTCCTCCGTCGGTCCACGGGAATGCGCAGTGCGGGAGAAGCGCCGCATTCTACATCTTCGGCGAAGGGGTTTGCTGATTCGTTCACAGCGGCGCTGTCGCCAGAAGCGCCCCCACGCCAGTGTTTCTTGCGTATTCTCCGAAAAACAGCGGCGCTTGGTCAACGTAGCCCGATGGCACCTGCCTGGCTTGTCTGTCACCGCTGGCCGGGCCTCCGCTCATAACACTACTTCCCGAATTTGGACTGCTCCCTGTTTCTCATTCTTCACTAAGGGCAAGTGCTACCACAATGAATACGCCAGCTACGGTCCCGCCGGTCCTGCTCCACCACCAACGAGAGCCACCCCATTTCCACAGTCAACCACACGAGGACGCCGAAGACAGTCTGGACCAGTATGAGCGGGGGGCCCTCTACAATGGTTGGGGCGCTTTTGCAAGATGCGCCATGTTTATTTCGCCCTCGAAGAATACGCGAGGACCTGGTTCATTAGAACAGAAAACTGGGCAAGTTGGAACGGACTCATCTTAAAACAGCGCGATACACAGGACGAGAGAAAGAAACAAGAGACGACACGAGCGCTCGTGTCGTCTCTTGTTTCTTTCTCTCGTCCTGTGTATCGCGCTGTTTTAAGATGAACCTGGTTCATCAATTATGAATCTGGCCTTGGAACTTGGGATGCGTTCAAAACAGAGTTCCTCCAAGTCTTCAGGGACAGCACGTTACGCAGGGAGAAGGCTGACATACTTTTGAAGGCCCGACATCAACTTCCCAATGAAAGTGTGACAGTGTACGCGGAGGAAATGAAGAGACTCTTCCGACGTGCGGACCCAAGCATGTCGGAGGAGAGGAAGGTGAGCTTCCTGATGAAAGGGGTGAAGGAGCAGCTGTTCGCCAGCCTGGTTCGAAGTCCTCCGGTGGCTGTAGGTGACTTCGGAAAGGAGGCGAGCTCCACCGAAAAGCCTCTTGACATGAGGGCCCCGCAGTACGACCGCATAAAAGCGTCGATGCTCACGACCACTGTGGAGGGAGCCGCGGTGAATTCGGCAGACTCTCTACGTGAGATTATTCGATGCGTCGTGAGAGAAGAACGGGCGAAGCTCTTTCCGGTCAAGGAACAGCCTCAGGTTAGCACACTTGCTGACGTTGATCCAGAGGAGGTGAGCAAGCTCTAGTCACGTGTACACCACTGCCTGTCTCCGGCCCAGTGCAGTCACAGCCCCCCAATCTCAGCTACGCCGCCGTCACACGTCGTTACATTCCATCCCAGCCGAACCCACGATACGACGCACCTGCCTCCGCCGCTGCACGAACTCCACCTCCCCAGCCGAAATCTCCACAGCGGCTAGGACGCCGCAGAACGGATGTCTGGAGAGCGCCAGACAATCAGCCGCTGTGCTACCATTGCGGTGAGGCTGGACATGTTTGGCGCCGCTGCCCATACAAGATGGGCATTCGAGGATTCCCCATCGGTTGTCCTCGTTCGATGTATGGAGAACGACCGCAGGGGATCGCGGATTACATCTCGCAAGCGCACTCCGTACAGCGCTGTTTCTCTCGATCCACATCTCCGCGTCGCTACAGTTCCCCAGGACGAGGCCAGCTCGGAGTCCCAACTAGATGCAGCAGCCTCTGGAGGTGCGGCTGCTCAAAGGCAGAATGCGCAAGATCCTCAGAAGAGCAAGTTGCTGGGCTAGTTGGTGCTGTTGCATCGTGGTGCAGCAGCGCAAAGGACGGGACACAAGAAACAAGGAAGCGCCTGTGTACGTCCTTCCTTATTTCTTGTGTCCCGTCCTTTGCGCTGCTCCACCACGATGCAAGATCCTCCATCGCCACAAGACAGTTCTCAACCAACACTGAATTCCGTAGCCGTACCGACGATTCCTGAGCCCACGTACCTCAAAACTAGCCGATGTCCTGACGCACCCCTCCGTGGCCACGACGCCTTTCCTCGATGCGGAACTTCTTCGACGCACCGCGGCCGAGACCGAATGCCTCGACATCCACAAAGTAAGACACCATCAAATGCCGACTTAGAGGTTTCAGTTGACGGCGCCGATGCAACTGCGCTCGTGGATACCAGTGCCGATTATTCTGTGCTCAGTGGACGATTCGCCACGGCACTAAAAAAGGTCACAACCGCTTGGGACGGCCTACAGATGCGTACTGCAGCGGGACATTTGGTCACACCTACGGGAACCGTGCACGTCGCGGGTAACCGTGCAAGGCCAAACATCCCTGGCAACGTCCGTAGCGTTAGCCGAGTGCTCCCGGGACGTCATACTCGGCGTGGACTTTCTGACCGAAAACGGTGCCGTTATTGATCTACAATCGCAGTCCGTCAAGTTCTCGACCAAGAAGGCCATATCCGTCGATAGTGTTCTCCCAGCGGCGCTGAAAATTCTAGACGAACACGTGACCTTGCCTTCACGTTCCAGTGTAATGGTAACCGTCGGCTCAAAGAACATACGGCAAAATGAGGGTGTCGCGGAAAGCAAGCAGCTGTTGCTACTGGACAGAAGAATTTCCGTTGCCAGGGCGGTTGTCTTCCTTGAAGACAGCAAGGTCAACGTTCTTCTCACCAATTTGAGCAACGAACACCAACACCTTAACAAGGAGACGACTGTGGCGTATACTGACGCCCTTAGGGACACTAGGTGTGTGCTCAGCTTAACAGCTGCTTCAACAACTCAGCCCGACGGACTTACTGATGTTAAGTAAGACATTAACCCAGCCCTGCCACTCGAGCAGCGAGACAAAGTGCGGGAACTGCTCAATCGCTACCGTGGTGCCTTCACGTCCTCGCCACGCGTCGGGCAGACGCATCTTGCGAAACATCGCATTAATGCAGATGAAAATGTTCCGCCACTCCGACAGTCACCTTATCGAGTGTCTACCAAAGAACGTGAGGCTATCAGCACACAGGTGAAAGAAATGCTCGCAAACGACGTTATTCGCCCTTCTAGGAGCCCGTGGGCGGCACCTTAGTGCTTGTGAAGTAGGACGGCACATTACGGTTCTGCGTTGACTACCGTCGGTTAAACATCACTAAAAAGGATGTGTATCCGCTGCCCAAAATTGACGATGCCTTGGATCGCTTATGCAACACCAGATATTTCTCCTCCATGGAGCTGAAGTCTGGATATTGGTAAATTGAGGTAGACGAAAGAGACCGCGAAAAGACGGCATTCATCACTCCAGACGGGTTGTACGAGTTTCAGGCGATGCCATTTGGTCTTTGTTTGGCATCCGCGACTTTCCAAAGGCTCATGGACACCATTCTTGCAGATTTGAAGTGAAAAACTTGTCTGGTCTACCTGGACGACGTCGTCGTTTTTTTCCCCGTCTTTCGAGGAGCACCTTCGTCGCCGTGAAGAGGTAATGCAGGCCATAACGTCATCAGGCCTTACTCTAAAAGCCGAAAATGCCATTTTGCATATGAAGAGGAAGTTTTTAGGCCATGTAGTGAACCAAGCAGGGGTCCTTCCGAATCCCGAAAAAACATCCGCCATTGCTCATTTTCCACCACCGTGTGACCAGAAGGAAGTTCGTCACTTCCTCGGACTATGCGCGTATTACCACCGCTTCGTGGAGAATTTCTAAAAAATTGTCTCACGTGACCCTTACTTATCTGACAAAAGCGCATGTACCGTTCAACGCTATTCCGTGCATGGAAAAAAAAATATGCGGCGAATACGCAGTCAGGCCTTGTACAGCAGTTCATATATGTGTTTTTGTACAGTTCCCCAGGAACTTTCGTGTGTCCAGGACAGTGGCGATGTTGCTCACCGAAGGTTTTGAGGCGTCCCCCGTGAACCCTCGTTTCTACAACGGTGGATCGCCGGCCAAAACAGCCGAGGAACACGTCCTAACTTTCCTTTGGTAAGTGCGCGACGAACTTGATAATTCAGATGCACTGGTGGTGAACCAGCACGCCTCAGCTTAGTTACTGTACTCGTCTGTACTCGTCTTCAGCAAATGCAGTGTGAACCATGTTTATTCGCAATATAAACGATGTGCCAAATAGCAGTAAAGAAAGCTTCTGTGCCCGCAACCTCAGTGTCCGAAGTGAACAAAGCGCGGTAGTGTTTTGAACGCCACCTGTGACTTTTTCATTCACTGTCGCGTTTGTGTTCTCAACCATAGTTATATCTGAAATTAAGTGTACATGCATGCATAATACAGATTGTCAACTTCACAGCTATAAAGCCGATTTTCTAAATTCCGGCAGTTTACTGAAGTTTGTACATTTAGCATCCATATGATAGCGCAAACATTTCCTTCCCTGCTTTTCAGGTATGCAGCAAATAAGACCTGCATAAGGGACGTTGCTGGGCGTTTTGGGCTTGGCGAGACGACCGCGTTCCCGATTATTGAGCGCATGATGGAGTACCTGGTGGAAATGGCCAAGACATTTATTTCATTTCAAGCCGACTTGGAACAGCTTGCGAAAAAACTTTGAGCAAGTAAGACTTCTCCCCAGAAAGTCTTTTAGAATGGTTTATTACACATACAACGTGTACAGTACAGCTTCTTTGCACAACCTTCCCAGTAACTCCACACCAAGAAAACAAAAATACCAAACAGTAGCATAAAAACAAGTTGCACTTCTGCTGACTGTAATCAACTGCAGACAGAATTCTAGGTTAATGCATGTATAATAGAACATCATATGCTTAAAATACTTAACGTCACACACTGTTCATTTCCAGCAATCACAGTGCATTTAGCAGTCAGGCAAATGCATTGTTCGGTAACAAATGCATCTGAGATTCTAGTGACTATTCAGGTACAAGTAGTAAAGTGAAGCGACATGAAAGAAGTATGTAAACAATGACTGAGCACGAAACGAAAAGAATGCAAGATATGTAAGGAGTCAATAGCGCTATGAAGTTGTACTCGAGAAGAAGCATGATCAAGCACAATGAATTAGCAGACAGGTAACGTACCCTGATCTGCAGTTGTTCACCTAGCTAGAAAATGTTGTGAATACTATGCAGCTTGCATATTATTTGTTAAAAGAACATTACATATACATGCCACTAAAGTGAGAAAATCAAAAATATTGCAAAGGTAAACAAAATATCGCTCAGTGCAAAAACATATTAAATCACAAATTAGCATTTCAACAAGTTGATAAAAATGGAGGCTAGCTTTCAAAGTGCCAGGTTGGTGGCCACACTGTAATAACAGTTTAATATGGAAAGCCCTGGGAAAGCATGTATATTGAATTTATATCATTGTCAAAACACATTTTAAGCCAGCTGGATGTGTCTGAAAATAATGCAGGCTTAGAATACGGCCTCATATTGAGCAATTCCCAAAGGTGAGTAACATATATGAACCTTTCAGAGTTGCATCTCCTTGTTATTACATTTTTGGCAAGGAAATGCATACACCAAAAAAAGCCTATGGGTGGTTAAAGAGGTAAACTAAGCTTGACTTGAAGCTTTTGTTTTTGAATGCAGGTGTCTGGCGTGCCTGGTACCATTGGCTGCATCGACGGCTCCTACATTAGCATTCGCTGCCCGGCGAACAAGATCCGGTCAACATATGTCAACAGACACATGAGCATCTCACTGAAGTCAATAGAAGGAACGCCGACCAAAAGGTTGTTGTTTAATATGAAGACGAAGACGTTTCGGCATCTATACGGAAGCCTTGATCAGAGTGATCAATGCTTCCGTATGGATGCCGAAACGTCTTCGTCTTCATATTAAACAACAACCTTTTGGTCGGCGTTCCTTCTATTGACTTCATGAATCTTCTTCCCGACCAGACGAGTTTTCGTCGAATGTTAGATTTCAGCATCTCACTGGCGGCACAGGCACGCTGCGACCACAACAAGAAATTCGTGGAGGTTACCATAGGAAATCCCAGCAAGATTCACGATTCCCGAATATTTGAAAAATCAAGATTCTCAAAAAAGCTTGCACAGGTCTGTGCGGATGGAGGTTAGATGTTCTCGGTGATGCTGCCTACCCGCTCAGAGAGTTTCTATTGACTCCTTTAAAAAATTATGGAAACCTGACCGTGAGAGAAAACGCATTTAACATGAAGTTGTCTGGTACGCGGGTTCGGACAGAGAATGCTTTCGCTGATTTGAAGGGTCGGTTCCGCCAGTAGCTGCACGCTGACTTTTTTGTTGTAGACAAAATGAACAAGTTCATACTGGCATGCTTTGTTTTGCACAATCTCTGCATCAACTCCGGAGACAAAAATTCAGGGGGCACTTTGGCTCTCTAAAGTGCTGCAAGGCGAAAGCGTTTCCTTGCGCACTGTGTGTTTTATTGTTTTAATTGTCATTTTATTTTTGTTTATTGTTGTTTTATGTTATGTTTTTTATTTCTTTTATTTTATTTATGAAACCCATGCATTCACAAAGGCCCTGGTTCGATTCCCAGCCTCGACAGAGTTTATTTTAAGTAATGACGCAGATCGTACCCGATCGTAGTTGCGCCATCGTACCTTGGTACCCGTGCAGAGCCCGCCAGACAGTGCCGCCAACCTCCACAGCCGCTTGTCCCCCAACTTGCAACCAAAAATTCCCTAGATTTCCCTAGATACGAAAAATAGTGTTCAGTTGTATAATGCAAAATTGTAGAATTGTATATTTATGCGTAGTTCAGTAGCAAGTTTTATCATGCAGCTACCCTATTACCAGACGTTGGTAAGCAAATTAACTAAATTTGAAATGAAGAATGCATCATGAACTTCTAAATGAAGCTACAAAATAAACCGTAGCGCTTTTTGGAAATTACAAATTAAAGGCTTTATATCGTATATGTTTTCATTTATAGCTATGCACCATCTAGCCCAAACTGAAGTTTTGTTAAAATATCGTATATGTCTTTTTATTTTCACCGTACGCAAGATATTGTGGGCATGTCAGCAGCAGACACGGCAACATGCTAAGCAATCCCTTTTGCTTTGCACTTCAGGTTTTTCTCGGAGCCCTGCTAGCGCCGCGTGAGTGGTATCAAGCGACACGTGCGAACCATGTTCAAGGATTCGATGCCGTATCAGCAGTACTGCTTTCCGACGGAGTCATCACTGAACCAGACCAACCTTGGCTATCAGCTTCCACACCTTTGACGACATCGGGGACGTCATGTCACGTGGCTCATCCATCGACTATAAATCTACCACCGGAGCTTTTCTTCGCCAGTGGGCATGTCAGCAGCAGACACGGCAACATGCTAAGCAATCCCTTTTGCTTTGCACTTCAGGTTGGTAATCTCAAATATGAACATTGTTATCGAAGTGACGATCGTTTTTTAGTGCTGCTGCCCTGCCCACTGAGCGTTGAGTGCTTTCTGTCTTGTGTTATTACATTATCGAAAGATCTGTTGTCTTGTGGCGATATTGAAGCAAATCCTGGTCCAACTGAAAAAGAGATGCTATCGGAGTTACTAGCAGGCCAGGGTAAGATTACTTCAACAATGGAGCGCCTACAGGCATCACAGAACAAGATAGAAGACAAGCTTTCCTCTTTAACTGAGCGGATTGACGGTATTGAGAGACAGTTATCCGGCCTAAATGTCTTAGCCACGAAGGTGAAAGATATGGAATCTACCATATCAGAACTTCAGGGGCAGCTTACTTTAGTTAGAAACCAGATGGATGACTTAGAAAACAGAGGTAGAAGAAATAACCTTATCATTTACGGTATAGAGGAGGACAGCATTGAGTCTAACCATGAACTGGAAGAGAAAGTAACAAATGGCGTTTTTCAGGAAAAGCTTGGTTTAACGGTAAGTGGCGTCGAAAAATGCCATAGAATGGGTAAAAAGGAAGCAAGCAAGGTGCGACCTGTCATTTTAAAACTCCTCGATTTCCGTGAAAAAATGTCCATATTACAATCATGTCACAAGCTCAAAGACTCCGGCATATCAATAGCTGAGGATTATTCAAAACGAGTTCGAGAAATACGTAAACAATTATGGAAAAGCTGTAAAGAAGAGAGAGACGAAGGAGCCAAAGCAAAGTTATTAATCGATAAACTAAGCGTTGATAGCGTCCTATTTGGTTGGGACGAAGCGAAAGGTTCTCGCTTCAGGCTTAAAAAGAAATCAAACTGACTTCTCACCAATAAACCTCGGACCCTGAAAATATTAAATGCTAATTGCAGGAGTGTTCTAAACAACACTGCTGAGTTGGAGGCTCTTCTGCTTTTGCACGATCCAGAAATTGCGGTTTTGACTGAGACTTGGCTTAACGACACAGTATTTGACAGTGAGTTTGTACCCATTGGCTACAGTTCGTACAGAAAAGACCGTGATGGTAGAGGTTGAGGCGTTAGCATACTCTATAAGTCAACCTTGCGAATTTTCCCAATGTCTGATATACCCAATGTAGAGTGTATTTTTTGTAAAGCATACTATGGAAATGTTAGATATGTTACTGCAGCAATGTATAGGCCCCCTAGTTCTACCGTTTCCGTTCTAGACGATCTCAAACAATATTTGTACACGAATGTCAAACTTGGTGATCGTATTATATTGTCAGGTGATTTTAATTTACCTAATATAGACTGGTCGACGTTCTCACTTGAAAAACATGACGCTTTAGGTGAAGCAATGTTGGACATTGCTTTTTTCTTTGATTTATTGCAAATTGTGGAACAAAGCACAAGAATTCAGGGCAGTTCTCAGTCAGTCCTTGACCTATTTTTTGTCAGCGGATCAATAGGCGCAGATACAAATTACGAAATAGTACCTGGAATTTCGGACCACGAAGCTGTCCTACTCACCATTGCTGATTCCGTCTTGGATAGCAAGCCTAAATATCCATCTTACCCAAACTTTTCTCGAGCCGATGATGTATCAATCATTGACATACTTTCGCTTAACTTCGATGCCTTTTCAGATAGCACGGATGATGTGCATTCGCTTTGGTGCAGGTTTAAAAAATTAGTAAAAGAGTGCATTGACCGTTTTGTCCCGCTGATAACTAAAAAGAAAAACGGCAGGAACCCCTGGATCTCCCGTGAGACGTTACGACTCCAAAGGCAATTGAAGCGTCTTAAGAAAAGATTAAAAATCCATGCTGCACAGGCGGTCAAAAAAAAGATTGACGAAATTTCCTCCCGCCTTAAAAATCAAGTATATGCCGATAAACAACGCTACTATGATGAATCACTGCCCAGTTTCATAACTACAGCTCCAGAAAAGTTTTGGCGTTCTATTTCTCCGACTTCCAAGGAATGTGATGTATTTCATGTTGATGGTAAAGATGTGTGCGATGGCAAGGAAATAGCAACTGCATTTAATAAACATTTTAAGTCCGTCTTTACTAAAGATAATGGCGTAATGCCGTCTTTCGAATTACCTACGTCACCTATAGCCGATGTTAAAATAAGTGAAACAGGAATACTAAACATGCTTTTAAATTTGGACATTAAAAAGTCTTGCGGTCCGGACAACATTCCAAACACATTTTTAAAGCGGTATGCAGAATGGACCTCAAAATACCTGCACGTTCTGTTCACGAGGTCATTGTGCGAGGGACAAGTGCCGAGCGACTGGAGGACTGCCAGAGTGAAGCCACTACATAAGGCAGGAAAAAAGCAGTGCATTCAAAATTGCCGCCCAATTTCTTTAACATCTACGGTATGTAAACTTTTGGAACACATAATTCATAATCATATCTCAGAATTCTTGGAGAAATATAATATACTTACGAAGCATCAACATGGTTTCCGAAAAGGCTACTCTACAAATACCCAATTGGTTCTAACAGTGCATGACTTTGCTAAAGCAATTAACAATGGGAAACAAATAGACGCTGTTTTTATGGATTTTTCAAAGGCTTTCGACAAGGTGTCTCCTAAAAAGTTACTTCACAAATTAGGCGCAATACTGAAAAATTTTCAACTAATTAACTGGCTTGCGGCTTATCTTGAGAACAGAGAACAATTTGTTGTTTTTAATGACCACCATTCAGAACGACTTTCAGTTGGCTCTGGCGTCCCGCAGGGCTCGGTGCTTGGGCCTCTTTTGTTTCTTTTGTTTATTAATGATGTACTGCATGGTATTCCCGTTAAGGTTAAACTTTATGCTGACGACTGTGTATTGTACTCGGAAATAGAGAACGCCGCTGACCAGGAACTGCTGAACAATGCCTTAGGACAAGTTGTTGCCTGGTGCAAAGCTTGGCAAATGTCAATTAATTTTCAAAAAACTGTTTTTATGACCATTACACGCAAGAAGCACAAGCTTAAATATCCATATGCTACTAACGACATATTTCTCTCCGAAGTAACAAACTACAAGTGTCTAGGACTCTGGATCACTAATGATCTCACTTGGAATAAGCACCTTGAATATGTAGTAGCTAATGCTAACCGCAAATTGTTCTTCTTGAGGAGGGCTTTGAGACTTTCCACCCCTTCTGTCCGTCTGCTCGCATACAAAAGTGTAATTCTGCCGATACTAGACTATGCATGTGTAATTTGGGACCCTTTCACCAAGACTAACATCACCAAGATGGAAATGGTGCAAAGAAAAGCAGTTCGCTTCATATATAGTAGCTTTGGACGTACATCAGTAACCGAACTACTAATGAAAGCAAACCTGCCACCATTAACGCAAAGAAACCGTGTATCACGACTAAAATTCCTCTTTCAACTTATTAACGGTCATTATAAAACCGACCTCACGGGAATAATTAGTTTTTCATCTGGGTATTCTACAAGGCAGAGACACAGTCGCACAATAACCGCCTTTAGCACCCATAATAACTGTTTTAAGTATTCTTTCTTTCCCCGAACAGTAACTGAATGGAATCTACTAACCAATGATCAAATTTCAAAATCATCACTGTCGGCATTTGTTTTAGGTATTGTTTAGAAACGTGTTGTCTTTAACTGTTTATACGCTCCATGGATCTAATTTGTATTATATGCTTTGTCTGTGTTATTGTTTTCATTATGTATTTATTGTATCCCACCCTGCTAAAATCCCCAGAGGGGATTGCAGTATTGATAAATAAATAAAATATTAGTAAACATGCATCGGCGTGTGGAATTAACTGAATTTTTTCCCCTCATGTTGTGTCGGTTTAGACTTCAGCCGAAGGGTACCATGTACAAAATTTCTGGAGGTGTCTTGAAGAGTGTACGGATACTGCGATTTAAAAGCTGCTTGTTCATTTGCTGCGATTGCTCTAGAGGGTGGCTGACGTAGCAGTTTGAGTCAATTAAAACAATGAAGTAGTGATTGGTTTTTGTATGCCTCTTGTGACCTCAACTCACTCTGTTCGTCGTGATGGAAGTGGAAATTATGGTTTATGATTTTGGAGGGTCTAACGATCCAAAGCGACCCAGGCTATGAGGGATGAAATAGTGAAGGGCTACGGAAATTTCGACCACCTGGGGTTCTTTAACGTGCACTCACATCGCACAGTACACGGGCCTCTAGAATTTCGCCTCCATCGAAATTCGACCGCCGAGGCCGGGATCGAAGCCTCCTCTTTCGGGTCAGCAGCCGAGCGCCATAACCACTGAGCCACCGCGGCGGGTGAACTAGGAAATGTTCCCTTAGTTAGACTAGCTGAGATTTCCAACACGGCGCTCCTTTATAAAAAAAAATGGCGCCCTTGTTCTTTCTTAGTTATCAAAACAAACATGCAGATATGCTTACTAAATAGGAATTTCACGTCGTGCAGCGAGCTCCAAATACAGCGTGAGGAAGGGGCGCGCGTGTTGAGGGAAGACGGTGGCGCGCCAAACCGCAGCAGCGGGTGCCACTGGCCACGTCGGGGACCATACATGTCCGACTACATCCGTGTAAGGGCTGGTTCACATGCATGCAAGCGACTGAAAATTGAGCAGCGCAGCGGTGCGAAAAATTCGTAACTTGTTGGAACATGTATCGCCGCTCTGACTGCTGGAGCCGCCGCGATGGCTCTAAACAGCTTTTGCGCTGCAGCAACAAAGCGTTTTCACCTCCATGTGAAACAAGATTTACTCGAACGCGCGGCGATGTTGTGCGTTCCTCCGTCAGTTGTAGAGAAAAAAACAACTAAACGCTTATACTGTCCTAACAATTTGAGGGAGAAAAAAAATAATTCTCCGAGCAAATGAAATTTTCCTAGATTATACAAAAAATCCCTTTACCCCTAAATGACGTTTAAATTCTCTGGATCTAAGGAAAACTCCCTAGGGTTGACTGCACTGAGCTGTTTTTGCGTCTCCCCTTTCGTTTGAGAAGGCTCGATGAGGCTGCGTAAGAGACGCCAAGTCCCCTTCGAGCCCATCTGACGCGCTGCCAAGTTGCAGCGTTCTATCCAATTGGAGTCTGTGAGCTGTGCGGCATATGCCGCAGCCTGCGCTGTAAGTTTTGCAATGCGAGATCTAAGCTTGCGATTCGTCTTTTGGCTCTTCCACCGTCTTGTTAAGCTCCGGCGCGCCTCCCACAGATGCAGGAGGTGATTGTCCACTGCGGTGATATCGTCGGTAGTGTGAAGTGTTTGCATGTGTTGTTTCTGTATGTTGTTGACCTGTGTTGCCCACTCCACATCGCCGTCGGATAATAGTACAGGAGGGATGTCATGAGTTCGAAATTGCTACCAATTGGTTATTTTCGCCTGTCCCCAGTTTTTGCGGGCTGCCTTCGCCAAAAGCGTGATGCGGAGAAGGCAGTGGTTGCTGCTCAGGGAATACCCCAGGTGTTCCCAGGTGGCGTTTCTAGTGTTCCTAACCAGAGATATGTCAGGACAAGGACACGTATCACGGCTCACCGAGTTGCCCACACGTGTGGGGCAAGCCGGATCCGTGAGCAATGTAAGACGAAGGGTGGAGATGAGCTCAGCCAGCTTGCGTCCCCTGGCTTTTTCGAAGTGATAGCCCCAGTGAAAGCTGGGGGCGTTGAAATCAACAACAATCACCAGGGGTTCCTTATCAGCCAATTTGAGTGCGCGATAGAAAATTTCGCTGAAAGTAACGTGCGGCTTATGCGGGGGGCAGTATACGTTGGGTACATGTATTGACGGGTCGCGGCGCCTGAGAGGCAGAACCCTGACCGTTATGTATTGCTGCGCAGTCTCCAGGTCAAGATCGACCAGAATCGCGGTGTATGCTTTATGCACCAGGACGCGGGTCGAGGGGCCCCCTGAAACGAGCTATACCCAAACAATTTAGCATCATTACCGGGCTCTTGCAGAGCAATAAGCGCCGGCATGTCACCGAGGCACTGAGGTAGAGCTGGAGGTGTGATCGGTTTTTCCAGGCTCAGAAACCCCTGCAGTTCCACTGAATGATTTTGAGTTGTTCTAATTTGTTAGCTTTCTAAGAATGTTTGCTAGCCATATTGATGTTTCTGTTATTACGGTGCTGGGTATACCCACTCGCTCTGAGGGCAGCGCAGACAGAGCCAGGGGCTGCATCAACGCCGCAGCTATTGGGCCGGAACCGCTTTCTTCCGCTGCTTGTTGGGGAGCTGACCCTTGCTAGCACCGCCTTAAGGACGAAGTAAGTCACCTGGGCCGCAATACCTGGAACCATTTCAGCAAATGCGGACCTGAACATGTCATGAAAGGACTTGCGGACCCCAATCATTATTTCATTCGGCAGGGCTGCCACCCGCTCCTCGAACCCGAAGCGGCCCGCGTCAACGGGGGCCGAATCGACCACCGTGTCTGCGGTCCGCCGCGAGACGCTAGTGAGGCAAGATGATACTGAGGATCCGCCATCGCTATCCTCTGGTTCAGTGTTCTGCATGGGCTCAGACGGCCCGGCCTACTTGGCTTCTAATTCTTGAATTTTATGGGCGAGAATTTGGTTTTGGCGCCTGAGCTCTTGTACCTGTCGCTGTAGGGCGGATTCGGTGGGGGAGGAAGGGGTGTGGACCCACAGACTAACCCACTCCAACTGCTCACCTGAGTTTGACCTCGTACCAGGGGCGGGAAATCCCCGGCTTTGAAGACCGGCAGCCTCGTCGCGTTCCCGGACATTACAAATTTGGGCGGCCCGGACTAGGCCTTCTTGGGTTCGGGCTTGGGTGCAGGAGCCTGCTTGGATCCGGCCTTGGGCGTCGGGGCCTTTTCGGGTCCCAGCGTCTGCTTCTGCTTTGGTGTGGGTGGTGGTTCCGGTTTGATGACCTTGCGGTACTTGCCCGCGCAGCCATCCGCCCCGGTGGGATGGCTGCCTCCGCAGATGAGGCAGCACGGGGAGCACTGATGTTCAGCTGGGCCGCCGTCAGGAGCAGCAGCAACCTGAGCCCCGCAGCGTTGACAGCGCCCAGGCTAAGGCCGCGGGCAGGCGTCGGCCCGGTGGTGGTGAAAATATTTTAATGAAATAGTTTAGGAGGTTGTAGCGACGGGTGGAGCTCTCAGTCCGGAACCCCATTGGCGTAGGCTGCTGTCCGGGCTCTTTCGATGAGTTTCTTTTGACTCTTTTCGTCCGAGCTGGTCAGAGCTGCCTCCCACCCCTCCTCCGTTGGCTGGTTATTAGCAGTGATCGCCTGATTTTGTTGGCAGGCCCATACCATATGGTACAGGTCCGCCTTCTCCCCGCAAAATTTGCATTGTGAGTCAAATGACTCCGGGTCTATGGCATATAGTCTTCGTGGGTTGTTGTAAGTGTTGGTCTGTAACTTTCGGAGGTGTTGTTCCTCCCCTTTATCTAGTGTCTTAGCCGGCGGAGGGTAGACGCGACGGGATAATCTTAAGTGCTGAAGTATCTCATTGTAAGTTAGTAGTGGGATAGGAGGTTCCACGGCATCCGCACTGGGTGCCAAGGGGAGAAATGCTCGGGCTGAGGCATGTGCGCTCTCGTTCCCTGGGATGCCCTGGGGTACCCATATTAAGTGTTTGTGTGTGGGTTAGTTAGCCACGGGTGTAGCTATCTTGCAGGATTTTAGCTGCTAGCGGTGCGACCCTGCCCCTGAGGTAATTGCGATACGCTGTCTGTGAATCTGTGAGAATGTATTCTGAGCTAGTGTGTGTTGCAGCTAGAGCAATCGCCACTTCTTCCACAGCCAGTATGTCCTGGCTAGCCAGTGCTAGTCCGTCGACTGTTGTATCTTGGTGCACTACCGCGACGGCCGTCATTCCCTGCTCGGGACCCGCAGCATCGACATAGAACACGCCCTCGCACCCGCCGTAGTGTCTTTTCATGGCTTCGGCTCGTGCTTGTCGTCTTGACTGGTGAAAATCGGGGTGCATATTCCTGGGTAGTGGAGCTACCTTGAGTTTATTTATTTATTTATTTATTTATTTATTTATTTATTTATTTATTTATTTCATAATACTGCAGGCCAATAGATTGGCCCATGCAGGAGGGGCTATACAAGGCATTGAAAATGACAAATACAAAGAAAAATACATGGGGTTACAAACAATGAGCAGAATAACAAAATACAACGCTCATTCACTCGAGAAAATGCTTCTCAAGAGCTTTACTAAAATTTGAGGACTGGAAAATGGCCTCGGGAAGAGAGTTCCAGTCGGAAACAGTCCGCGGAAAAAAACTGTGCTTGAATGAGTCAGTCTTTGCGAAAATGGGTTCCAGCAAATGAATTCGTGAATGGTGTGTTCGGCGCGACAATTGTTTGAGAATTACAGGGCGGGGTATGTTTAGTTTATGTGTTAAAAGGTTATGCATAAACAACAGACGGGAAATTTTACTGCGTACTTCAAGTAATGGAATATGGCTGGTTTTCATTAGTGTTGTAGGTGAGTCTAACCTCCTGTATTTGTTATAAATAAACCTAACCGCTTTCCTTTGCACCATCTCTATCTTGTATATGTCTTTCTTTCTGATTTGTCCTCTCCATGAGGCTGGGATGTCGGTTTTGGTGTGTAGCTGTCGGGGGCAATTGATGTTTAAATCACTCAGGACTTGTCGACCAGTCCGAGTTGTGGAGAGCCGTACCACCTGCGCCGTGACGAGTGCCTCTATCAGCTCATCTATCGTGTTGTGCACACCCAGTCGCAAGAACCGGTCCGTCGATGTCGCAAGAGGGAGTCCCAGGGCCTTCTTGTAGGCTGTTCTGATTATGATGTCGAGGTTTTTGATGTCACGCTTCTTGAGGCGGAGGTAGGGCGCTACGTAGACGACGCGGCTTACAACGAAAGCCTGCACCAGTCTCAGAGTATCGTCTTCTCGCATCCCTGATTTGCGCGTCGTTATCCTGGCGATCATCCTGGCGACTTGATCGCTCACGAGCCGTAGTTTCCGGAGGGTGTGTAGGTTGTTGCCGTTGTTATTTATGTACAGACCCAGTATCTTGAGGGTCTGAACTTCCTTGATGGGTTAGTTGTCTACGCGGATGTTGATGGTGTCCTGATTCTTGCGTTGACGGAAGACTATGAGTTCGGATTTTTCGGGTGAGCACGTTAGTCCACACGCCCGTGCATAATTTTGAACTGTTGTCGCCGCTGTTTGTAGTTGTTCTTCAATCATTCCCACACTTCCTGTGGTTGTCCAGATGGTTATAACATCAGCGTACAGGGCGTGGCCTATGTCCTGTACCTGATGGAGAAGAGGTGGGAGATCTAGGAGTGCAATATTGAAGAGAAGTGGGGATAGTACTGCCCCTTGCGGAGTCCCTCTCATGCCCATCTTCACTTGCATTGTGTGTTTTGTGCCGGTGCTGATGTTGACGGTTCTGTCCGTAAGGAAATCACAGATGTACGAGTAGACTCGCTGGCCACAGTTCGTGCTGTGGAGGCTGTTGAGGATTGTGGAGTGTTTGACATTGTCAAACGCTCTTTTGAGGTCGAGTGTTAGAAGCGCTCGGTTACTGTTTGTGCGTGCGGGATCGATGACTTCGCGTTTGATTTGCAGAAGCACATCATGGGTGGACAAGTGTGCCCTGAACCCAAACATCGTGTGTGGCAGTAGCTCGTTGTCCTCAAGATAGAGAGACGGGTGTGGACTGCCTTTTCCATGAGTTTTCCTGTGCACGACGTGAGGGATATGGGGCGCAGTTTTTCGGCGCTGATTTTTTTGCCGGGCTTCGGGATAAAGTGTACATTGGCTGTTTTTCATGCTTGTGGAATGGTGCCGGTGCGCCAGCATTCATTTATGTAATCCGTGAGTTGCTGCAGAGCCTCTATGCCGAGGTTGGCCAGAAGTCCGACCTTAATTTTTCTAGTCCCGGGGCTGTGCCTCGGCGCATATCTGCTAGTGCTGCAATGATTTCCTCCAGAGTGAAGTCTCTATCTTGGTGTTCGTTCGGTTGCCCTCGGTGCTCCTTATTGTAGGGTTGTTGGTCTCTCGCGGCGCAGATATAGCGACGCTTGAGTTCATCCGTGCACGAGTTCCTGATCTGTGCCTTGGAAGCTGTGTAGGGCTCGATGCAAATTTCTGTGTTGTTCACTCTTCGCTTTCGGAGGGTCAATTAGGCATCGCAGGAGGTTCCACGTGGCCTTGGTGTGTAGGCGGCCTTTGAGGGATTCGCACTTTGTTAGCCAACTGGTGCGAGCGAGGTCCCATGCGTATTGGTCTGCTTGAATAGTAAGCTTGGCTATTCGAAGTGTTAGTTTCCGATTGTGTCTTTGTTTTTTCCACCGTTTTATAAGACTACGTCTTGCTTCCCAAAGGTGTAGGAGGTGGTTGTCAACAGCTGGGTGGTCCTCCGTGGTGGAGAGGGACTTTGTGAGATTTTCTTTAAGGTCGAGAATGGAGGCCGCCAATCTTCGTAACTGGTTATTTGTTCCGATGTTGTTAGTTTGGTGTCCTTCCTGAATGTCTCCCAGTCTGTAATTCTGGCTTGCCCTCGTGGTTTGCCGTGCTTGTTACTTTCGAAGATAGTCTGCAGCACGTAGTGGTCACTGCCTAGCGTTTCTCCCGTATTGAGCCACTCATAGTTGCGGGCATTGCGGACGAGCGTGAGGTCGGGGGAAGTATCCCCCGTTACGGTGGTGCCGACTCGCGTCGGGTGCTGCGGGTCCGTGCGTAGGGTCAAGGCCATGTCAGCGATGGTGGATGCTAGTTTTCTGCCTTTCGCGTCTTCCCTCGGGTAGCCCCACAGGGGGCTAGAAGCATTAAAGTCGCCAACTATATACTAAGGGAGCTTTTTGGGCTTCTCTTAGTGCTTTAAGAAAGATCGTGTCAAAGGCAACCCGGTGCTGTTTGGGGCGACTATATATATTGCCGCGAATCTTTGTAGCGTTTGTTTGTTGTTTTTATTTGTTCATGCTTCAAGGCTGCCGGCCTGCCGCTTTATCGCTTCGTTTGTGACGCAAGACGCGCCTAGAATTATCTCGATTGATCGCATCCTGACGGAGTCGGTTCTAGTTTTTGCCAGAAGGTTCTAGTAACTTCCTAAGCTTTATCTCGAATGCTCGCTATCAGCTTTAAAAAGAGCACGGCCGACAGCGGCGGGCATTCTGTTCAACGACCGCCGAGCACGCTTGTTGCTACGCCGCCGCCGCCGAGTGCTTCAGTTCTTTGCGGGCGCAAGTCAGCCCGAATAAAGCGTTTCGTTTCGAAGACGTTCTCGCTGTTTTCCTGTTCGCCGTACTGCAGTCACCACTACGTGACATCTGGTGGAGGTGCTGGCCTGCTATGCCCCCCAAGATGGAACCTGGTGCACAGCCAACGCCCGTCGTGCTTCGCCAGCCCCGTGAGCCACCGACTTTTCGTGGAGAACCACACGAAGATGGGGAAGACTGGCTGGGCATGTACGATCGTATAGCAGCGCTGAACGCCTGGGACGACAGCGCTAAGCTTCGTAACGTTTATTTTGCATTGGACGGCTCCGCCAGAACGTGGTTCGAAAACCACGAATCTTCCCTCACGACCTGGGCGACCTTCAAGAAGCAACTACTGGCTACGTTCACAAGCGTCGTACGCAAGGAAAGAGCGGAGATCCTGCTGCAGTCGCGATTCCAACGCCCGAACGAGACCGTGACTGCGTATGTGGAAGATAGGAAACGCCTTTTCGAGCGCGCCAACCCTGACATGAACGAAGAAAAGAAACTCTCCTTCCTAATGCGAGGCGTGAAGGAGCAACTCTTCGCTGGACTGATCCGGGATCCTCCAACAACCGTCACCGAGTTTGAAGCTGAAGCTTGAACCATCGAAAAGACCCTGAACGCCCGGACCCGGCACTACAACCGACCACTTGAAGTACTGTCGGCGAGCCCCCCGAAGATACCCGCGCAAGTGGAGGTAACCTTCGTGATCTCATACGCGAAATTGTTCGCGAAGAACTTCGCCGACTGCTGCCATCGCCAACACAGCCGACGCAGCAGACTCGGGTGGCGTCGTTCACGGACATCATCCGCGAAGAAGTACAGCATGCACTTGGCTCCCCGTCACAGACAACACCAACGGAAGTTGTAGCCATGAACTACGCCGCCGCACTACGCAGTCCTGCGCCTCGACGAGACCCCCCAAGCCCTCTTCGACGCTCACCAGCTCTACAAGAAGGACGGCCCCAAGCTCCTGCGCGCCCACATTACGACCGACGCAACAGCTTTAGGAAATGCGATGAGTGGCGGACTCCCGACAACCGCCCACTGTGTTTCCATTGTGGCCACGCCGGGCACATACTTCGCCACTGCCCGTACAGACGCATCGGGCTGCGAGGTTTCGCCTTCGACGCCCCTTGACCGCTCCCCGGCCAGCGACCACAGGAAATTGACGACTACCTACGTAGAGGGGAGTACGTGTCTTCAAGCCGTTTTTCCCGCTCCCCGTCGCCGTCCACCGCACGATTTCCATCACCGGGCCGAAGCTACGCCGCGGCTGTCCGAGGAAGGCCCCCTAGCCCCCGTAGGGGAAACTAAACAAAGCAACTTGTGGAGGTCAGGTTGCTTGCCGAGGAAACGACGAAGATCCTCCAGCGACCACGCCGTATGAAGACTCCGCACATACTACGCCGACGACGCATACAACAACCTCGAATACGACGCAAACTGCCTTCAAAACTACGCCGCCATCAAGAAAAGCTCCTACCACACGCCCCACCCACGATTCACATACCCGACGAAGCCGTAACCCGACGCCGAGGACGACGTGTAACTCCAGAGCCAGGACATCCGACTTAGAAGTGGTTCTCGACGGCTGGAAAGTCACCGCTCTAGTCGACACAGGAGCCGATTATTCGGTGATGAGCGGACCATTCGCTGCGCAGCTGAGGAAAGTAACGACCGCATGGGACGGCCCACATATTCGCACCGCAGGGGGCCACCTCATTATGCCATCAGGACGATGCACAGCGCGAGTGACTCTCAAGGGACATACCTATCCGGCGACCTTCGTAGTGCTACGCCAATGTTCCCGCGAAGTGATCTTGGGCATGGATTTCCTCATTGAGCATCAGGCGATCATCGACCTGCGATCCAAGATGATCACACTTTCCACGGACGAGGCCATTCCGTCGATGAGAAATCCGGAACATCATGTTGACCTTAGTGTCCTGGAGGAACAAGTGAGTGTCCCACCCCGCTCAAGTGTCATTGTCACCGTAGGCGCCACGGAAGCGAATAACACAGCGGCCGTTATCGAGGGGAACATGCAGTTGCTTCTCGATCGAGGAATCGGCATCACCAGAGGCATCGCACATTTCCGGAAAGGACAAGCCGAAGTACTCCTGACAAACTTCAGCGAAGAATACCGGCACGTTAACAGAGGAACGACGATTGCTTTCCTCGACGAAATATCCGACGTACGAGACTCATTCGCCCTCTCCGATCCATCCGTAGAAGATTCACCTGACCTAGAGAACTCGCCCACTTTCGACATAAACCCAGCCCTGCCCCGGACCAGACAAGACCAGATCCGCAATCTCCTTCGGAGCTACAGCCAGTGCTTCTCGTCGTCGCCAAAAGTCCGACAAACGCCAATTGCCAAACATCGCATTATAATCGACCAGCACGCCCGACCTCTCCGCCAGAGCCCCTACCGAGTGTCGCTGCGAGAACGACAAGCCATCCGGGACCAAGTGGAAGAAATGCTACGCGACGACGTTATCCAGCCTTCAAAGAGCCCCTGGGCGGCACCTGTCGTTCCAGTGAGAAAGAAAGACGGTGCACTTCGATTCTGCGTTGATTAGCGAAGCTTGAAGAACATCACAAAGAAGGACGTCTACCCCCTCCCTCGCATCGACGACACACTGGGCCGGCTCTGCAACGCCAGATATTTCTCATCGATGGACCTCAAGAGCGGCTACTGGCAAATTGAGGTCGATGAAAGAGATCGCGAGAAGACCGCATTCATCACTCCAGATGGCCTCTTCGAGTTCAAGGTGATGCCGTTTGGTCTCTGTTCCCCACCAGCGACATTTCAACGAGTAATGGATACAGTGCTGGCAGGCCTGAAGTGGCAGATTTGTCTGGTATATTTAGATGACGCCGTTGTATTCGCCTCGAGCTTTGAGGAGCACCTGAAAAGGCTTCGAACAGTACTAGACGCAATCAAATCGTCCGGGCTAACCTTGAAAGCAGAGAAGTGCCACTTTGCCTATGAAGAGCTGCTGTTTCTAGGCCACATTGTTAGCAAGGAGGGAATACGGCCAGACCCGCAGAAAACGGCTGCTATCGCAATGTTTCCGCCACCGGCCGATAAGAAAGCTGTGCGCAGATTCCTCGGACTGTGCGCGTATTACCGACGTTTCGTCAAAAACCTTTCGCGCATCGCCGAGCCACTGACCCACCTGACAAAGGCAGATGTGCCATTTAAATGGGAAGCGCCGCAAATAGAAGCCTTCAAGGAACTTCAGCGCCGTTTACAGTCCCCACCGATCCTTGCGCACTTTGATGAAAACGCCGAGACTGAAATTCGTACCGACGCAAGTAGTGTGGGCCTAGGCGCTATCCTCGTTCAGAAAATTGACGGAGTGGAGAAGGTCATCGCGTACGCTAGCCGTTCCCTATCCAAAGCCGAAGCTAATTATTCGACAACTGAGAAGGAGTGCCTTGCCATCATCTGGGCTACGTCGAAATTCCGCCCCTACCTGTACGGACGACCGTTCAAGGTGGTCAGCGATCACCACGCACTGTGCTGGCTCGCCAGTTTGAAGGACCCCTCCGGCCGCCTCGCTCGATGGAGCCTGCGGCTCCAGGAGTTTGATGTAACCGTCGTTTACAAGTCCGGACGCAAGCACTCTGACGCCGACTGCCTGTCACGAGCCCCTGTAGATGCACCGCCGCCGGACGACGATGAGGACGCCTTCTTGGGGCCCATCAGCTCCAGCTCTTTTGTACAACAGCAACGCGCGGACCCCGACATAAAATGCCTCATCGAATACTTGGAAGGCAAGGTTTCTTCACCCCCCGCCTCGTTCAAGCGAGGATTGTCTTCGTTCTGTTTACAGAACGATGTCCTCGTGAAGAAGAACTTTGCAGCGAACAAGACAGCCTACCTCCTTGTTGTACCTGTAAGTCTGCGCGGAGAAGTTCTTCAGGCCTCACACGACGAGCCGACAGCTGGACATCTGGGGTTTTCTCGCACCCTCCGCCGCATTCAAGACAAGTATTACTGGCCCCGACTGTCTGCCGATGTCGCACATTATGTGAAAACCTGCCGAGATTGTCAGCGACGAAAGACCCCTCCAACCCGACCAGCAGGATTTCTGAACCCAATTGAACCCCCTCAAGGCCCTTTCAGCAGATCGGCATGGACTTGCTTGGCCCGTTCCCGAAATCAACATCTGGAAATAAGTGGATCATTATAGCGACCGACTACCTGACCCGCTACGCCGAGGCAAAAGCTCTACCGAACGGAACAGCAGCAGAAGTCGCCAAATTTTTCGTGGAGAACATTCTTCTGCGACATGGCGCCCCCGATGTGCTCATCACTGACAGAGGAACAGCATTCACGGCGGAACTGACGCAAGCCATCCTCCATTACAGTCAAACCAGCCACCGGAGAACAACTGCATACCACCCGCAGACCAACGGACTGACCGAGCGCCTCAACAAAACCATCGCCGATATGCTCGCCATGTATGTCGATGCCGAACACAAGGCCTGGGACGTCATCTTGCCTTACGTAGTCTTCGCCTACAACACTGCAGTGCAGGAGACCACCCAGATGACGCCTTTTAGGCTCGTCCATGGCAGAGAGGCCATGACCACGCTGGACGCCATGCTACCGAACGTTAACGAGGAAGATAACGTCGACGTCGCCGCCTACCTACAACGCGCAGAAGAAGCCCGAAGACTTGCCCGATTAAGGATCAAAGACCAGCAGCGGGCCGACGCCACACGCTACAACCTACGAAGACGCAACGCGGAATACAAGCCAGGAGACCGAGTCTGGGTTTGGACGCCCATTCGCCGCCGAGGATTGAGCGAAAAGCTTTTGCGACGCTATTTCGGCCCGTACAAGGTTCTTCGTCGGCTAGGTGAATTGGACTATTAAGTCGTCCCTGACCAAATGACTGTATCCCAGCGACGCCGCGTACGACCCGAAGTAGTCCATGTCGTACGTCTAAAGCCCTATCATGCACGCTAAAGGACGCCGTGTTTCCACATTCGGTGTTTATTTTTGCACAATCCGTTTTTGATTGTTGATAGCCGCATTATGTTCTAAAGCATCGAGTCGATGCTTCTTTGAGAGGGGAGTAATGCCGCGAATCTTTGTAGCGTTTGTTTGTTGTGTTTATTTGTTCATGCTTCAAGGCTGCCGGCCCGCCGCTTTAGCGCTTCGTTGGTCAAATGTTTAGGGGAATCCCCCGAGGTGGAGTAGATTTGTAATAAGGGAGTAATTACTCATTGAAATCCACCCAAGCGCAGCCATACGGCTACAAAGGAAACCCCGGACCAGGACGAATTTTTCTTTAACTACGAAGTTTCTGAGAAAGCTGTTAGCTTTCCTTTGTAGCCGTATGGCTGCGCTTGGGTGGATGTCAACGAGTAATTACTCCCTTATTACAAATCTACTCCACCTTGGGGGATTCCCCTAAACATTTGACCAACACAGTTCCCACTTCGAGTTATTGATCAATTCGCTCTCGCCCTACCATAAGCTAGCCGTCCTGGTTAGCTCAATTGGTAGAGCGACTGCTCCGGTGAAGCGGTGGTCCTGGGTTCGAACCCCGGACCAGGACGAATTTTTCTTTAACTACGAGGTTTCTGAGAAAGCTGTATAGCTTTCCTTTGTAGCCGTATGGCTGCGCTTGGGTGGATGTCAATGAGTAATTACTCCCTTATTATCGCTTCGTTTGTGACGCAAGACGCGCCTAGAATTATCTCGATTGATCGCATCCGGACGGAGTCGGTTCTAGTTTGTGCCAGAAGGTTCTAATAACTTCCTAAGCTTTATCTCGAATGCTCGCTATCAGCTTTAAAAAGAGCACGGCCGACAGCGGCGGGCATTCCGTTCAACGACCGCCGAGTACGCTTGTTTCTACGCCGCCGAGTGATTCAGTTCTTTGCAGGCGCAAGTCAGCCCGAATAAAGCGTTTCGTTTCGAAGACGTTCTCGCTGTTTTCCTGTTCGCCGTACTGCAGTCACCACTACGTGACAATATTGAGTATGCAGGTGCCCATGCTGTTTCTGTGCTGTGGTAGTAGCTTTATGAAGGTATATTCGATGTCGGTGTCTAGATTAAGGTCTACAGTGGTTGCCGTGCATGATTTGTGGACCAAGATGGATGTCGAGGGATTTGTTTGATGTGTTGAGTATCCTCGGATCTTAGCCTCCATATTCACTTCTTGCAGGGCTATTACTTGCGGCGTATCGGGAAGTGAGTCTATGTATTGCTGTAATGTTTCCCTCTTCCGTTTTAGTCCCCTGCAGTTCCACTGTAGGATAGTAAGTTTATGTCTGCGTTGTGGAGCCATGCTGAACACTAGAAACGTGGGCCTCATCATGTGGTGCGCCCTCAAGTTGTGGATCTGGCTGAGTGCTTAGTAGACGAGTTCCCATTTTACCCTGTATCTTTGTGCCCTTGTTGTGAGAAGCATCTGACAGTTCCTGAAGTTTGCGGTGAATTATAATCTCCTGCGATTGCATCCTTATTAGAACTGGTTCGAGGTTTTCCATCATGGGTTTAATAACTGATTCGAACATGCTTTTGATTTTCGTCTCGATCATAATTTGTAATTTATTTTCAATGAGGTCTTGAATTGTTTTTTCCAAGCGAGTGATGTGTTCCTGGGTTTGGGGGTGCTCTGTATATTGCTGCTTTAGTGCCTGCGGGGGTGGTGCCTGCGGAGTTGGTGCCTGGTGGGGTGCGTCTGGTGTAGTTGCTTGCCTCTCGGGGATGCTAGTATCTAACTGGTGTGGAGACGGAGGGGTTAGCTCTGCCTTATCTTCTTCCATCGGACATGCCTGTTGCGTCGATGGAGGTAATGTGTTGTTTGGATTGACTGTGATGCCTAACTGCTGTTTCAATGGGCTATTTTCTGATTTTAGTTGTTCAATCTCTGCTTTAAGTCGTTTGTAAGACAACGCTTCGGGGGAGGAGGCAGCTACATCTGCCCAGCTCACCTTGCTGCCGTTGCGCTGCTCCTTGTTATGGGGTCCTGTTGTCTTCTCGGCTGGACGACTGCCGTTGTTGTGCGACACCTTATCGGTAGTCCCAGGTCCATTGCTTGCAGAGCGTGAGCCGGGTGGTGCTGAGTTGTTGGTGGAGGACTTGGCCTGGTGGGTCAGTCGGTCCCCGCTGCTCGATGGGCCTCTGCTGCCGGACCGGTTGCGAAGCCTGGATCTTGACCGGTGGTTGACTTGTCCTGTCTTGGGCTTGGTTGTTTGTGATGTTCGGTACTTCTACTTGCATTGATTAGACCCCATGGGATGTGGACCTTCGCAGACCGTGCACTTGGGTTAGCAGTCGTGGGATTCTGGAACATCTTGCTGACCGCACTGCGGATATCTTGACTTCGAACGGCAAGGGCAAACATCCGCCCGGTGTCCAAGTTTCCCGCACAGTGCGCAGGCTGGCGTTGTTTTCTTGTATAGGCGTACAGGAACCGCTTCACCGTAGTAGAAGACGTGAAACGGAACCTTTCTTTCTTCAAACGTGATGGTCGCCACGTTGGAGGAACCTAATTTCCTCACGCTCACCACTGGCGCGTCCGGGGAGCGAAGCGCTTTCGTGATGTCTTCGTCGGAAACCCTCGGGTTCACTTGTATTACTCCTTTGCAAGTGTCGTCGGAGGGGCGGAGGTAGGAGTACACTGCGTGTGCCTTGTCCCCAAGCTGAATTTCTTGAATTGCCAGGATCTTTCTGATTATTTGGACGTCTCGCACCCCGACGACGATGATGTTCTGTTTCCATATGGGCCAAACGCTGAGCTCGGCTGAGCCCTTGTCGACGCCAGCTGCAATGTGCAAGGCGTTTCCGACCGCGTTGCTTCCCCTGAATTTGCTGAGATCCAGCGTTCCTTTAGGTTTTATAATGATCACTGCATCTTGCTTGTCCAGACGTGGCTGCGGAGGAGGCTTCCAACGCTTGATTTGCGTGCGGGGCGTCTGCTGCAGCGGCGTATCCCCTGCCGCGGTGACGCGTCCATCTGGCGTTCGGCCTTTCTGCCGTGCCGAGTGGTTGTCACGGGCTGATGCGCGTTCCCACTCTTCTATCTTGCGTTGGATAATAGCCTCCGTAACCTTGTCGAAAACAGGGGTTTTCGCCTGTGGCGTGGTGACGATCTGCATCCCCTCCGGGTGACGAACTGCATCCCCTCCGGGTGACGATCTGCATCCCCTCCTGCATCCCCTCCGATCTGCATCCCCTCCATGGTTTGCGGCAGAGTTTGCCCGCAGAGCCGCGGCGGGCAGCTGAGTCGTGGCCTAGCTGTTAGGCTTAGCAACTCACGCGATCCGCTTAGTCTTCAAATTCTCGAAGGATTTGAAAAAATTGTCCCACCTGAACAAGGGTGGGTGGCTCTCGTTGTTCTGGAAGTGTAGCCAGATGGTGTTGAAGCGCTTCGGCAAATGCTTCGGGAAAGGAACATTAAATTCGGCGGAGCCAACGTGAGAAACGTCCGCTCTTCCCGACTGCTGAGGCGCGTCTCAGGCGTCGGCCCGATGCCCCACCGTGCCACAGCGAGGGCAAGCAGGGATCGTCTTCTTGTAGAAGCGAACGGGGAGACGCTCGCAACTACAGAGCACGGTCCGCGGCACCCTTGTGCCCACAAAGGCGTTCACAGCAACCTGGGTTTTTCCCAGTTTGTGCACAGATACCACGTTGGGGTCCTCGCTGTTTTGACCTCACGCTTTCGGACGTCTCGTCCGGAGACACGATAATGACACCCTTGCAGAAGTCCCCGGAGAGCTTAGGGTGGCCCCGGAGTAATAGCTTGCGGCCTCCGACCGGCAGCATGATGTCCCGGAGCAGCTTCTCCGCAGCTTCTACAGATTTCAGTGTGCACACTAGAAAGTTTTGGTCCCACACGGGCCATACTGCAAGTCCCACACTTGCCGCGTCCCCGAGGATGCTGCGAACGGCCGCGCCGGCTTGACCAGGACCTAAGGTAGCCTTCAGGTCGATGGTCTCTCGTGGCTTGAGCACCACGATAATTTCTTCTTTCCCGATGCGAGGCGTACGCTGCTGCTGCCACCGTGGTTGTTTGGTTTGTTGTACAGCTACGAGGAGCGCGTTCTCGCCCTACGCATGCACAGAGCGTCCCGCCACCCGTTGCTGGCCGGCGTCCGCGTTGGCGTCCCTGGAGGCCTTCGTCTTTTTCCGTCCGCGCCATACGCGAACCATGTCTTGAAGATATTCTTCCTCGCTGGGAAGAGCATACCACTGTTTACATGTTAAGAATCCTTAGGGAGGTAGGATCGTATCCGGTGACTTGGCCTGGGACCTCCCCGACGGGGAATCCCCGAACGCGGCCGGCGCAGGCCTTGTCACCACTAGGCTTAACGCCGCAGAGGCGTGCCAAAGTCTTAAATGCACTGAAAATTGAACCAAACTCAGCGCACCTTGGCAAATATAGTGTTCACGGATGCCGCTTAGGTTGTCGGAGACTATGGTGCCAAGCTTGCTTGAGGAAAGAGTGGAGGACAGCGAATAACAGCGATCACTGGCAGAGCCGACGTGGAGTGCGACCGCTCCCGCTGCCGACCACCGCGTCTCAGTGCGCATGCAGCGTTGGGCCATGCTGCTTACAATTATCGGCTTAAGTATCGCAAAGGCAAGAACCTGGAAGCAGCGGACGCGCTCTCCAGATTACCGCAGGCTGAGAAAGCTACTGATGCAGCAGAAGAATGCCTAGCAGTGTTCGAGAGCCTGTCGTTATATGCTGCGAATGTTCCTAAAGCCACAAAACGTAATCTGACTTTGAGTCGTGTGTGTGAATGCACACTGAATGGTTGGCGAAACCAATACCCTGAGGAAATGAAGACGTATCACATGCGCCGTTATGAGCCGTCACTTGAGCAAGGATGCCTAGCATGCGGTACTCGAGTGGTAATACCGGATCAGTTGAGGGAACGCATGTTGGATTTGCTTCATGACGAACATCCAGGTAGCACCCGCACGAAAATGCTTGCCAGAAGCTTTGTGTGGTGGCCTGGTATGGATCAAGCTATCGAGATGTACGTCAGAAAGTGCAAAATCTGTCAAGCAGTCCAACCATCTGCTCAACCCGTGCCGCTCCATCCGTGGAACTGCCCGTCCAGGTTCTGGAAGCGAGTCCACGTTGATTTTTCCTGCAAAAACCCTAATGTGTTCCTTGTTCTAGTTGATTCTTTCTCTAAATGGGTAGAAGTTTGGCCGATGTCATCAAAGTCTGTCAACAAGACAACTGAGAAACTAAGGACTGCCTTTGCAGCCTACGGACTGCCTGAAACATTATACAGTGAAAATGGGCCGCAGTTCACGTCTGCAGAGTTCTCTGACTTCTTGGAGAACAATGGTATCAAGCTCTTCCATACCCCGTCATATCACCCCGCGTCCCATGGTGCGGCAGAACGCACCGTGAAGACGATGAAACGATCGGTGCTAAAGGAGGTCATGGAACGCGATGACAGTCGCGTGGGTTCGCTTCAGGAGTGCATTGATAATTTTCTTGTCGCCTACAGAAATACACCAAGCAGTGTGACGGGACAAACGCCTGCGCAGTTGTTTCTAAAGCGTCCACCGCGTACAAATCTTTCTTTGATCAAACGCTTTGTCGGTGATATGCAACAAAAACAAGTTGACATGAAAGAAGAGCGTGATGTGTCGCGTGGTGCTCAGCGTGCGTTTCGCCAAGGTTATCGCGTGTACGTGAAGACAGTGCGCGGTGAACATGACTCTTGGGAGGAAGGTGTGGTGCACCAAGTTGTGAGTGCTGTGAGGTACGTTGTGAAAGTGCAGGGGCATCTTCGATTCACCCAAGCTGACCATCAACGGCCACACTATGCTGATCCTGCGGCAACCTCAGAGCCACCATGTGCAACAGACCCTTTAGAAAATTCAGCGCCATCTGGTGCGCGGCGCGCGAACTGCGGTGAGTCTGCCATTACTTGGGCATACGTCTAGCGGACTGCGCTCGGGCCGGATTGAAAAGTACGGCGCCCGACGAAGCCACAAGTGCACAATTCTCTTGCTTCTGTATACTAGACATCTCCCTTGACATTGGCTCTCTGCTCCATGCTATAGTCGCGATGCCGGCATGCTGCTGTGTGTCTTTCTGCAACCAGCGCAGGGCCCATTAATATTCACCCTTGCGAGTCGCTAAGGGCATGCGACCAGCAGTCGCTTGCGATCAGGCAGCACATTGACGACACAGTTGTTAACAATTGCAAGCGCGACCAGCAGGTCCCTTTCTCGTTAGATTCTCGTTTGAAGCGGGAACTCTCGGGAATGACGTTGTTCGCGCGCTTTCATGAGTTTCGTCTGCTTTGGCCGCGCCTCCTGCACTCGCGCTCGGTCCTCTAAACTGCTATTAGCAATGTACTGCGACGACCTTAGCGAAGAGAAGGATGTCGTGACGGTTTTGATGTGCACCGCGGTCGTACAAGCGTCATGATGTCAGAGGCACGCTTCTCTGCATGTATGCCGGCCGCCGGCGTCAGAAAAATGCGCCAATATTGCTCGTTCGCGTTCATACCAAGCCCTCGGGCAGAGGAATGTAAAAAAAATGATTCATTTTTGAAGATCGCTGGCCAATACCGAGTTGCTGGTAGAAGTGATAACTGCAACACAAGCAGATTTATTCCCATAGCCGCTTTGCTGCTTCTGCTGCCCAGTGCGGCTCGACGATTGTCTGCTAGCCCCGCTGCTGAAGGCGTCGCGGAAATCGAGCATGCCTTGATATTGTTATGAAACGAAGCTCCTAATAAAGCGGTGACGAAAGCAGCACCTTAATTACTAGCGCTGGCCAGGATACGAAGCTCCCTCATCTGCGGTATCGATATGAAACCGGCTAGGCTTAGCGACGGCTAGGGCAGCAAAGGAACAGCTCAGTTCGTCGCCCGAACGGTGTCGTTGCCGAAAGGTCGGCTCGCTCGCTGATTCAACGGTTTGCGACTCGCTGTAAAATCGAGCAGGAGCGACTGGCCTGTGACTGTCGCGTTTCGACCAATGCGACCGTTTGCGAAGGTCGCTTTTCGACCAAGACGGTCGTGCGACCTCTGCGACTCGTAATTGTGAATGGGCGACGCGCACGGAAACAATGTGTGTATCCAGAGCATGGAGCGCATGGAGTAGCTGCATGCTTCTTTCTTCTCGTCCGTGGCCTGTTCATTTTCATATTTAAATAAATGATGTAAGTATTGCAAGAGCAGCGGAAAGTTCCTTCTACCTTGCAGCTCTTCCGCTGTATAGTGAGCACAAATATTCGGTGCACTAGCGGACATTCATTGTTTCCGATGCTGGCGACTGTTTCAGCGCATCACAAAATCAAAACGTTGCTCAAGCGCGCTTGTTTTGGATTGGCTAGCATCCGCCTCTAAACTCTCAACCAGTCATTAGTGAGTTCTGTGTGCGCGAAAACGAACGAGCACGACGATCCGGCGGGGCGGGGAGCGCCGCCGTTCTCCCAAGCATCAGCGGTGTGTTTGAAGAGCCACATCACGTGCCAGCGGGTAGAAGACGATGAAGTGATAGGCTTCCAGTGAACGTCCGGCCTGAGGACATCATCATCATCGTCCATGGTTACCGCGTCGGTCACCTGGCCACCGCTTTCTTCAAACAAGCGGCATGGCTCTCTCATTCAATGAGGACTACTCCTCCCACAACTGTTGACCACGGACTTCCGGAAATTCGAGGCAAGCAACCACGCCGACTTCACCTACACAGCCATTCCTTCGCTACCTGCGGCGCCATGGCCACGTCACACTCGGCCCCATCCAGCCAAGGCGAGTCCGTTCTAATGGCGTCTCAAGCCAAGCCATCCGCATCTACCTCGTCAAGCAGCGTCTTGCGTATGGCCTGTTCCAGCACCTCACCTTGCCACCTCTTAGGCCCACGCTGTACGATGACCTCAAGGCGGCCGTCATCAGGCACTACGGTTTCGCGCTCGCACGACCACCCCATTCTCTGCGTGCCGAGTCGGTGCAAGCGAAGGCACTGCAATCTCGTGAGCAGTCCTTCTGCGTCCCGATGCAATCCCTTCGGACTACCATCGCAGACCCGTTGCCATGTGTGTCTCTGGAGTTGGTGTCGCCGAATTAGCACCGGGCTCCCGACCCCTCACCACACCTTTGTGCCTCAATCCCTGAGGTTCGCCCGCACATCGATGATACGTCTAAGGACTCTTGTATACCAGCGTCTCCTCCCTTCAAACATAACTGCGATATGGACTCCTGGCCACCAGAAGGGGTTCGCACTGCGCCCACCCTGGAAGCTCCAGAGGCTAGTTCCGCCCTGCAGCTGTCTCCACAGCAACGTTTAGCCTCCGGTATAATAAACTTATTTTGAACAGTAAGTGCTACGTGTACTGCTCAAGCTCTGATAGTGTACAGAAGATAAATAGAACACTTGTTGTCACCAACAGTCCACAGTCTAGCCCTTCTCCATAGCTGACCGACCATGCGCAGGAACGCACACGAACGACAAAAGATATCTCGATTCTTTTTACTAACGTACGTAGTGTCATCCGTAACTGCGTTTCTTTAGCTTGTGTATCCGACACTACATCAGCTGACATAATCGTGCTAACGGAAACTTGGCTGCACAGTTCTGTACGCGACAACGAGCTCTTTTCATCGCAGAAAAATTGCCATATATTTCGCTGTGACCGTGCTTCAGGCCGTGGTGGCGGCGTACTAATAGCAGTGTCTGAATGCATAGAAGTTTCTCATGTGAATGTTGCCACCTCTTTAGAATTTGTTTGCGTGCAGATAACTATCAACCATCAAAAGTTTATAATCTGCGCACGCTACCGCGCACCATCTACACCGATCGGATTCTGCCATGATCTTCATGACACTTTAAATACTATCTACACCAGGTTTCCTAATCTACCAGTTTTGCTGTTTGGTGATTTCAATTTCCCTGATATTGACTGGTCCTGTTCTAGTATTGAAAGTAATGGGTCGTCCGAGTCATCAAATTTTGCTATGCTTTGTTCGAATTTTTCGTTGGTTCAAGTAATTACAGAGTCAACCAGGGTGACATGTTCCAGCTCCAACATACTGGATCTATTACTTACCACTGCTCCCGATTTAGTTTCTAGTATAAGGTATATGCCTGGAATAAGTGACCATATGTTGTTGCACATTACATTAAACCTCCCAGCAGCTACATCGCGAAACAAAAAGAAGACAATCTACAACTATTCTAAGGCTCATTTTTTCGCCATTAACCATGCTCTTGAAGTCTTTCTTGGCCCTTTTATTGACGAATTTGAAGAAAGATCGGTTAATGAGAACTGGATGATATTCAAAAATAAGCTTATTGACCTAGTAAACCTACACATTCCTCGCAAAACTATAGTGACTAACCGGCACGCCCTATGGTACAACCAGACACTGAAACGTCTCGCCAACAGAAAGAGAAGGCTTTTCTCCAAAGCGAAATATTCCGAACGGCAGGAGCACTGGTCGGCTCTAAAGTCAGCCGTCTGTACTTATAAGAAAGCACTGAAGGAGGCAAAACAAAAATTTTTTAACGTAACACTGCCATCGATTCTATCAAACAATCCCAAAAAATTCTGGAGCATTATCAAGGATCCACAAAACACAGCAATATCACTGTTTGACTCACAGTTCAAAATTGTGTCTACCAATGAATGCGCCAACATTCTAAATGAGACCTTCGCCGAAGCTTTTTCCCATGACCCTAATTCGCCTCTTCCCATATACAACACTGCTTCTAAATTTCCGATGGATTGAATAATATTTGACTATGATGGTTTGTTGAATGTAATAGACCGCTTAAAATTGTCTTCTTCCTGTGGCCCAGACAATATCAGTAGCAAAGTGCTAAAAAGCACAAAGACATATTCCGGGATCGCATAATCCAAAATATTTGAACAATCACTTCTGCTTGGGATGTTGCCTAACGACTGGAAAATTGGCAGCATTGTTCCGCTTCATAAATCTGGTGATAAACACACGGCAACTAACTATCGACCAATATCTTTAACTTCTATATCATGCAAAATCATGGAACACGTCATCTTCTCTCACTTAGCAAGCTTTCTAGAATCGATGTCATTTTTTTCTTCCTCTCAGCATGGTTTTAGAAAACATTTCTCATGCGAAACTCAATTAGTTGCGTTTACAAACGAAATTCATTATTTACTTGATGAAGGGTTCGACACTGATTGCATATATTTGGATTTTCGGCGAGCTTTTGATAAAGTGTCTCATAGCCTTCTTTTTTATAAACTGAGTAAACTTAATATTGACCTGAATGTACTAGCCTGGATTGAATGCTTTTTAACTGACCGCTCCCAGTTCGTGCGCGCTAATGGTTACATGTCGTCATCACTTCCTGTAACCTCAGGTGTCCCACAGGGGTCCGTTCTCGGCCCTCTTTTATTTCTCATCTACATTAACGATCTCCCAAACAATCTTAACTCTTCAGTCAGACTGTTAGCTGATGATTGTGTCGTCTGCCGGGCAATAAAGACCACTAACGATATAGCTGTACTTCAAGGTGATCTTAATGTTATTTCCGATTGGTGCCGAACATGGAATATGACACTTAACACGACGAAATGTAAAGTAATGCGTTTTTCACGCCGCGGAATTGTACGCCATCCCTCTTACTTTCTTAATTATGCTTCACTAACATCAATAAGATCTTATAAGTACCTCGGCGTTATTCTAACATCAAACCTGACCTGGAATGAACACATTATTTCTATTATCGCAAACGCTAACCGCATGCTAGGCTATATTAAACGCAATTTTTCTATGGCACCGTCATCTGTGAAACTAATTCTTTATAAAACACTTGTTCGCTCTAAACTCGAATATGCCTCATCAGTATGGGACCCACATACCGACGGATTAACCAATGCCCTTGAAGCAGTCCAAAATCGCTCCGCACGTTTTATTCTCGGTGACTATGGTCGTTTATCAAGCGTAACACTCATGAAGGAAACTTTATCATTAGCACCCTTGTCGCTGCGCAGGAAAATTTCCCGTTTGTGCCTTTTCTTCAAAATTTACCACACCAATCCAATTCTAAAAAATGCACTGATCACATCACCCACATATGTATCGTCGCGCATCGATAATCCGTGCAAAGTAGGTATCCCCCACTTCCGCACAACATCCTATCAGTATTCATTCATTCCTAAAACAGCAACAGAGTGGAATCGTCTGCCTGCCGCGTTAGTGCTTACAAACAGTGTCGAAGTTTCCAGGAAAAACTTATGCTTACATTACAAAGCATAGAAGTTTTTTTTTTGTTCGAACTCCTTTAGTTTGAAAGTTTTCAGTTATATTGTTGTGTGTTTTATGTAGTTTCATATTGTTATCTACTTTCTTCTCCATTTTTAGCGACCAACATTAACGAGTATTGCCACTCATTAGCTATGTTTCTCATACAATGTCAGTGCTTTCTGTTTAGTTTTTAGATTGTTACCCCCCGAGCCCCGGGGATCCCCTGTTCGCGCCTGTATTCAGTTTTGCCTGTCTTTTTGTATATGTCGTTTGTTTTTATTATTTATCCCGCTTTCCCGAAATACTGTGCCATAACATTAGCCTCTGTTAATTTTTTTTTGTCTCTGTTACATTCTTTCGAACTGTTTGTTACGTATGTTGCACTGTTTTTTTTTTCACTGCATCACTACCCCTCTGTAATGCCCTCTGGGCCAAGAGGGTAACTTGAAATAAATAAATAAATAAACGCCAAACGCCCGAATTACGTGTTCTATCATCTGCATCCGGCAGCACGCGACGTCACGGCCTATGCCCACCAACTGCCACAGCTTTTACATACGACGTCGGACCCCAGCCCTCACCATTCACGTCCACAACATACAAAGGGCACCAATCATTCGCAGCCCCACGCATGTCGTGCACATCTCTCTACCTCAAGGACCTCCACTGTTCTGGCTCTCCCAGCCTTTCAGCCCCGGCGGCGGCGCTACCACCAACGCAGAGTGCAAGCTGCCGCGAAGCCAGACCTGGGGCGCTATGCTGGAAGGCCCGAGTTTGCTGAAACTCGGAATCTTCCCGAGCTCTGGCGACGCCCTCAGATGAGTGAAGACAAAATCCCACCCTCGTCACGCCTCCAACTTCATTGGGTTATCTGGATACATTCCGTGCTTTATCATCACATCGGCGCCACCTCATGGGCTTCTTGGGCGGTCTAGAAAGAACGGGTCACGTGAGCCAACCGCCGGTGCGCTTTTCATTTGTGTGTCGCTCCACCAAGTGCATTGCGTGTGCAATTAGACAAACGAGGTTTGTTGAATTTTATAATGCACTTAGTACACCTTTATAAGCATTTCATAGTGTGCAAGATTTGGATTTAAAGCGCTTTAGAGCGATTCATGCATTATTACATTTTGCTTTGTACCGCGAGGGAGCGCTACCAACGCTACGGTCCCGTCATCAGCTGACTGCCAGTGGCGACGAGGTACATGTGCAACGCTGTGAAGGCTACGGAAGTACTCCGCAAAAAAATAAAAAGAAGTGTATCACTCCGCGGTGTTCTGTGGCCGTGTGGTCTAACGCGTCGCTCTGGAGAGTCGACAGGTAATGGCAGTGCGTGGGTTCAAATCCCGCATGGTGAAACTTTCTTTCTCGCACATTTTTTTTTTTCATCGCAAGTTGAATTTCGCGTGACTTGAATAAGAAAACTCGTTTTGTTCAGAATCGTTGAATATTATGCCACCACCTCGATATGGCCTGTTTTCCCGTGTTAAGTTTTAAATTTTGAACATAGTGTTGATTCACACAGTGACAGAAAATAGTGCTGCCTCAAGGGTCAGCTTGGCTCGATTTCCTTGCTCTCCTAGTAGAGAAGAAGCTGCTCAGGCAGGATTTTCATGCAGCCAGGTAAAAATAGTTCCAAGCTTTGGGAGTGTCAAGTAAGAATGCAGAAAAAGTTGTACAACGCTAAGAAAAATATTTCGAAAGAGTAAACAAGAAATGAGACAGGACAATAAAGAATGCTGACCCCGCAGTGTTTGCGAGAAATGGTTTATTCTGGAAACAGCCAGTGGCATGGATCAGAGTGCATACAAATTAAAGGACACGTGCAGTGGATGTACACCAACCCACAATCAGTCAAGTGCTCCAAAATTGAAAAAAAAATGGGGAGCCATCCAACAACACTATTTCATAAAACGAAAACCTAACCAATGTACTAACAAAGACATGACTCGAAACAAATTCACACTCAACTGAGCAAGAGCCAGCTTGAAATCATTCACACCTCCGAAAAATTAAGGACAAAACATACAGTACTGGCTACCTCAACACTGGCACTGGATAACAAGTCAAACGACCAGAGATTGACAGTAATGCAAGACAACACCAAACCAGGAATTCCTTTTCAGGACATGAAGATCAGACACCCATACATACCATTCCCAACTCTCACACATAAAATGAGGACAATGCCTAGGGGTTTGTGAATGTTCCAACTTTTTGGACAGCATAATATAATAAATTTCTCTTCAGTTAGTCGAACGAATCAAACAGTATATGTTCAAAATTATTTTAAATGAATCCAATTTGCTCTCAAATTATCAGATACTTTTCGAATAATTGACACAACGCTTGATTAAGCTCCACTGTATTTTTCTGCAATTAACCTTCCAAAAACTGCACACATTGACGACGTGTACCAGTATACGTATTCTAATTGGAAAAAGTACTATTTGCACTCCCTTACAAATTCTACTTCTATAGAGACACTATTAACACAACCACCTCACCACATACACTACAAGTTACTGCCCGATACAATTGGATGCAATGAATTGCAATGATTTGATGGAAATGTTACAATTTTTGATGAATGTTACAATTTCCTCGGTAGGCTGATCAACACACACACCCACATGCACACATATTTCACATTTCCACCCACACACACACAAAGGTGATCAGAGCAAGCCGATGAGTCCTCTCTCTTTCCTCGGTAGCATGTGTATTACACATCAATTCAAAGTCAGACAAGTTCCTCGATGCCACTCAAATCTTCATCACTGGAATCAGTGCTCGACCCATCAGAGGAGGAGTTGCACGAGTCAGAAATGCTGAAGACAACCGGTTAAATTTCAGCGTCAACAATCATATCGCGTTGCCATGCTTCAGCCTCAACTTGCTCCACATGAACACAACAGTTTTGCCAGTTTTCTGGGCTTGCAGACGCCAGTGCTTCCGGCAGGAGCTTTTCCACTTCAGCCAAAGTGAAACATTTATTGCGACTATGAATATTGCATAAGAATGCAATCTGCCAAGGGACACAAATGCTACCGTTTAAAAACCCATTAAAATGCATGCATGAAATAGCTGGAAAAATCCATGCACTTATTACATGCGCAAACATGAGGTAAAACAAAAAAATATCTACTCTGTGTGTAGAACTGCTCAGTTACTGATAAACGGAAGTGGTTCTTGAGGTTTAATGCCCCAAAGTAACTCAAGCGATGAGGCATGCCACGGTGAAGGGCTGCCAATAACTTCAACCATATGGTGTTCCTTAACATCCACTGACACTGCACAGTACACGGACCACTATCACTAATAAATGGGAGAACATTCTATTAACCATGACATGCATGAAAGCAAAAACAGAGCATTCTTACAACCATTGTGTTTAATGCATAATGTGCCTTCCTCGTGAAATAGTTGACCTTCACCATGTCAGGGCTAGACTTCGAAGGGGCCTTTACGCCAATGTAGGTCCCGTCGACGCATCCCACGACGTCTGTGATGCCGCCGCGCAGAAGGAAACGCTCCTTAACATACGCACGCTCGGCCGCAGTCGTGGGTAAAGCGAGCCACCGCTTCTGCACCATGGAGGAAATTTTTTTCCTCCATATTCTGCATAGACGCGTCGACAAGCGCGTCGGAGACGTCCCTCACACAGCGTTACATTGCTTTGGTGGCGTCCAATAAAGCGGTCTGCGCTGTTGGGACTGTGGCATCCCGAGCCAGGAAACGGTCGAGGCGACATTGAGTCAAATGACTTTTATGTACAGTATGTACAACGGCTTTTACATGATATAAGGGCCAAGAGCACCACGGGCTTGCACACAGAAGAAGAGCGGCCCCGGCGGCGAGCGTAGCTCCGGCGTGATGGCTCTTCTGCTGCCCGTCTGCTGCTCGGGTTCAGCGCGGCTCCGTTTTTATAGCCGCTGGTAACGGTTACGGCAGCCAGCCGTTCAAATCCTCCAATCACTGGCCACCGTTCAAATTAGACCAATGGTCGAGAGCCGGCGAGCGTCAGAGGAGTTCGCACCGACGGAGAGGAGGAGAGGAAGAAGGGTCCGTGTCGGCGCCGCGGCGGCGGGATGAGTCACGCTGCATGTCGCGACTTGTCCGAGAAAGTCTGGGCCTGCTTTGAGCGCCGGCGGGCGCGCAGCGCTGGTTTAGACAGGCCCGCCAGCGAAATGTGGGCGCCGGCACTACAGCACCACCGCCGCCAGACAATGCGCCACGAAGACGAGCTACTTCCGCGTGGCTCAGATGCGGGGCGCGCTCGTACGCCAGGCTCCTCCAAGTTCTCGTCCGGTGTTCAGCCGCAGGTAGCTCCAGGCTCCTTTCCGAGAACGGGTCCCGCTCGTCAGGACAGGATCACTGCTCCGCAGCTTAGTCGCCCAGGTGACTGGATCAGCTTCGCTCGGTCCTTCGGAAGAGCTTGCTTCTCAGCATCGGTCGTTGATCGTTCTGCATGTTGCCAAGAACCGACCGACAACAGGCAACACCCAACACGAGCAAGTGCCCTCTGTCACCCGTCAATACACCAGACTTAAAGGTCACAAAACTCCGCTGGCAATAGTTCTGTCCCCTTTTCGCTCCCTCTTCAACAAGAGACACATGTGGGATACCTGAACTCTAAAGTAATAAACTCAAACGAAGTGTCAAACACAGGAAATAGACGGAATAAAATAAATGCAAAATAAATTTGCTCTCTTGAGATCACTCGGCCAGAAGAACACTCAGCTGAGGCCACAAATGAGGACATAAATTTTTCCCCCATCTATGAGCGAATTAACAGCTGTTCGCGAAGAGACAAAATGTAGGTCACGAGGAGGCGAAGGCAGTCTTGCCTAGAACACACGGCTTAGTGCGTCTACGTTCGCGTTTTCCTCGCTTCTAACGGACGGTAAACGACAGCCGCTACAGCGGAAACTAATGACTCTGCTTCTTTCGCTGTGCTGCGCTTTTCTCTCTCTCTCTACTACCGTGGTAGCTAACGTCTCTGCCTCTTTCGCGGTAGACGCACTTTTCCCTCTCTCTATACTACCGCGGTAGCTAATGTCTCTGCCTCTTTCGCGGTAGACGCACTTTTCTCTCTCTCTCTACTACCGTGGTAGCTAATGTCTCTGCCTCTTTCGCGGTAGACGCGCTTTTCTTTCTCTCTGTACTTGTCTTTCCAGTTTCTACGGGAGCTACAGTACGAGAGCGATTCGTTTTCATAGACTGGCAACTTGTCCCTTTCTTTGCGCTTCGCGCGCCAGTCGCGACGTCCCATAGCGAGTGCGCAACGCTTCCGATGGGACCGTTCTTTCTTTCTCTGTTCGTGGGGGCAAGTCAGACCTTGCACGAGTCTTGACTTTCTCGCGCACCCGTTTGCCTTTCCGCTCGATGTGTGGTTCGCCTCTGCCCAGCCTTTTGATTTTGCGCCTACTAAGTGGCGTCATCTCAAACCGCGGCTTTCCATCGCGATACATATGCTTGGCCAGGCGCTTAGACGGTTTCTTGCCAATTTTCTTGCCCCTGTCACTGCGGCCTCGTACATTCTTTCGCTCTTTGAGCCGTCCTCGCGTTTTCCTTGCGCGCGCGTGCCGCTTTCTGTGGGAGCGCGGTTTCTCCCGTGAATGCAGCGGAAAGAGAGACAAAAGCATTTGTTGGGCGAGTTGGTGTTTGCGCTGTAGTTATGGATCATGGAAAGAGAGAGCCTGCATGAGAGCACGCGCCTTTGTGCGTCTCGCTCTCTCTGTGCTGGCGGCAAAATTCACACTTGTCCCGCTCCTGAATTTTTCGCCTCACGGGCAGCGCTCTCTTGTATCTCGGTTTCCTCCCAAGATACTTTTTCCCGCGCGAATGTTCGTCCGATTTCTTTTTTGCAGTTTATTCGACTGCTCAGATCTATGTGCCCTGACACACTGATGCGCTTCGCTTTGAGCGATAGCGACGCCTCGAACACTTCGTTAGCTCTGATTCTGACTCTAGTTTCAGGGCTAACAACGTGACTGACTTTACTAGAGTCATTTTGCCGGCGACGTTGGCGCTTCCGATGGTGGCAACCCGTCTCCACGCGCTTGCCCTTTCTCTCTTTTCGGCAGCGCCCGTCTTTCTTATGCCTGCCTTTCATCTCTCGGTGGCACCACTCTTTCTTTTGCCTGCCTTTCACCGTCTTTCGATGACAGCTCTCTCTCTTGAGATTGCATTTCCTCTCCTTTCGACGGCAGCACTGTTTCTCTTTTTTCGCTATCACCTTGTGGCGATAGCTCACATTACTGAACTGGCGGTGCCTTTCCTTTCGGTTGCAGCTTTCTTTCTTGTGCTTTCCTTTCATTTTACGATGGCAATACTGTTTCGCTAGCTGGTTCTTCGAAAGCACATGCTGCTTCCGTAGCCTAGGTTCCTGCTGTCTGACAATATCACTGTGATTGTCAGCCAATTCACGTGCGCTACCTAGATCAGGCCTGTCTTTGTCGCCTTCACTAAGTTCCTCAAAGCTGCGCTCTTCCTGCTCAGCGTCTCTGAGTGCGCATTCGTCCTCATCTCCCTCGGATGGAATGACGTCTACCGCGCCTATGTCATCCGGAACGTTCTGTTCTCCACTGTCGTCCAGCACCTTAGTTTCTTCAGGCGCAGACGAACCAGTGTTTTCTATTGACATTACTGCTGACATGCAGCTCTCGTCGTGCTCCTGACACGTTTCAGCCAATTTCGGATGAGGATCGGCTCTGCACTCAGTCGCGATGTTCCCGCTACTGCAGCTGCTTTCTGGAATGTCGCAAAGCTCAGAGCAGTGCGAAAGCACGGGACTCGTTTCGCATCGCACGCCAGAGACACCAACGCACAACTCAGCGTCCGCAAACTCTACATGCGCCCGCTTCTGTTGATCGTAAGTGTCGGGTTTCTGCATTTCTGCCGAACGCGCTGCACAACACGGTGTGCCGTCCTCGTTTACTTCGCTTGCGTCGGCGCAGGCGTTTTCATTAATGTGCAGACAGACGTCCTCTCTGCCCTGTTCGGCAACTTCTCCTAATTCTGACACGCTAGAAGGTCCGCTTTCCGGTAGCTCCGCGACAATCTCAATGGTCGAGACCTCTGTAAGTGCATCGTCCGATGCTGTGGCTGCCTTATCCGATGGTATAGAGGTTTTCTCAGTTGGCGAATGCGGGGCAATTGCCACTGTTACAGCAGCAGTTACATCTGCCACGTACGGACTACCTTCCTCTGTGTCGCACTCGCAGGGCTGCTCTACAGCTACGCACACTACCTCTGTGTCACGATCTTCCGAACCTTCCGCATTTTCAAGCCATTCTAAAATGTCGGCTTTAAACTGGTAGGGAAAGTCGTTAAACGATGGCGTGCTATTCTCTCGCAGGTACCTTTGGCGAAGGTCCAGCGGTGACACGTTATATCTCGTCAGTAAGAAGCTTTTCAGCTCATCGAAGTCCGCCAAGCCGCCGTCCAACAGGCGCTTGACAACGTCATACGCTTCGCCGGAAAGCGGGGCTACCAACTTCTGCGCCCAAACGTTCCGCTCAACGCGCTTCCTCTCGCAGACGCGCTCGAACTCCGCCAAATATTTCGTCATATCTTCGGCGATCACGAAGGGCTGCGGCCTGTCTCTCGGCTGCCGACTATTAGTCTCATGCAGAGCGGATAACGTTTCATTTCTCTCGAAACTCATCTCATGCGCTTCAAGCTCGAGGCCCCTCAGTTTCCTGACGCGAGCACGCCGTTTTGTCTCAAGCTGCTTCTGTTTTTCGGCCTCTTCGCGCTCACGGCGTTCAGTGATCTCATCCCAGGCCTCATTGGCTTCCTCAGCCGTTACATTCTCCTTTCGCATGATCTCAAGAATAGCATGCTTTCGTTTTGCGGGGCCCAAATCAATGCCCAACTCTTCACAAATTTCGATGAGTTCCTTCACTTTGAAGTTCTCCATCACTCACAATAGCCTCTTGTAGTTTGCCCTTTTCTTAGAATTCCCTTGCCGTTCACTACTATAGCGCTACTAGCATGACACGCGCAAGTAATTCTTTCCAAAACGCCTCGTTTACCCCCCCTGCACCAGCTTTCGTTTCAAAGCGCTCCGACTTGGCTCGAAACAGCAAAGCTTTCTACAGTGCTACACACACAGCCCTACTCTAGACTACAATCACGTGTGCTAGAGCAGTCTGGAGAATTGAGGGGAAAACATCAGGCACTCACCGCGCCGAGGTAGCTGACGCCGGTCGATCCCGCAGCTGCCATCCACTGTTGGGACTGGGGCATCCCACCGCTGCCACCACTGTTGGGACTGACCATCCCAGTTGGGCCTTTGGCATCCCGAGCCAGGAAACGGTCGAGGCGACGGTGAGTCAAATGACTTTTATGTACAGTATGTACAAGGGCTTTTACATGATATAAGGGCCAAGAGCACCACGGGCTTGCACACAGAAGAAGAGCGGCCCCGGCGGCGAGCGTAGCTCCGGCGTGATGGCTCTTCTGCTGCCCGTCTGCTGCTCGGGTTCAGCGCGGCTCCGTTTTTATAGCCGCTGGTAACGGTTACGGCAGCCAGCCGTTCAAATCCTCCAATCACTGGCCACCGTTCAAATTAGACCAATGGTCGAGAGCCGGCGAGCGTCGGAGGAGTTCGCACCGACGGAGAGGAGGAGAGGAAGAAGGGTCCGTGTCGGCGCCGCGGCGGCGGGATGAGTCACGCTGCATGTCGCGACTTGTCCGAGAAAGTCTGGGCCTGCTTTGAGCGCCCGCGGGCGCGCAGCGCTGGTTTAGACAGGCCCGCCAGCGAAATGTGGGCGCCGGCACTACAGCGCCGACGCTCCGCTGGAATCTCCCGGTAGCGAAGAACCGGAGGGCGCAGAGGACTTGCTCTTCGACCGAAAGCGAATAAGGCCCGGTACGCACTCTCCGCAGGCGTGGGTCGTCGCCTAACTCTTTACACAACCATCGTACCTATGTTTTGGACGGGCGAAAAGGTCGCTGGAATTCGTCGCCGGCCATAGCAGTAAACGGGTCCAGCCGGCCGTACTGACATTTGCCGACAGAGGAAGCGATGACCCAGGCTGCTGCTGCTGCCGCCATGACAGTCCCGAGATGAATTCGGGGCACTTCACCGTTCACGAGTTTAGCTCCGAGTTCACCTGTCAATCAAAACCATTGGTCACGCCCCCGGCGTGCCGTACATAAATTATAGGCGTGCGCGCTATGGATGGGCCACTCCCAACATCCCTGCCGGCTACAGGTATGCTGCGCGGCTGTGCTGATTGCTGACAGACATCGACGATGTTGACCATCGAAATACAACAGGAAAAACAGACGTCATCGCTGATTAATCTAAGCACCTCTGCGAAGGACACGCAACGTGGCGACAGCCACCGATTTCTTCGCTCGCATACCAAGATTGCACAACACTATAGCCTGTTGCAACCACGTAAGACACAGCACAACGCTGACTGCGCGTCACAACTGCTTGCGAGGCGTCAAACACGGAGCACGACGACGAAACGGTGCTTGGAGCACGTCCTACTCCAACAACATCACATCAAAGGTGTTTGGCTCGGCCGTCCTTTCATGGGTGATAAAGCTCAGCATCAATGTGTCAAACACATCCGGGATCGACAAACGGTCGCTGCTCCAGACCCAGTGAAATAAAGAGTTTGTAATTTCCAGCACGCAAGCACTGCGTACTTCACAACCGTAACACCTTTCTCTGTTATAAGTCCGATTCCATTATTACAAACAGGATCCCTCACTGCCCGAACGATATTATTGCGATGTGACTGCGGTATACAACGGCGATCGACGTTAGTGACAAAAGCAGTCCGCAAAACCTTGAAGTGCGCGACGTAAACAAATACTACGCAGATACGCGCGTCACAACCTTCACAGAGTGTCTGATGACATATCCCAAGCATCCTTCGGACGGCCGACAGCGGTCTATTTCGGATGTTCTGTACGTCCGCTGAACATCCGCAAACAGCCGGTAGACGTCCGTCGGCCGTCCGAAAGGTGGCCAAAGGTATACGGTTCGCCCGCCGACGGACATCCAGTTGAGTACGCCCATTGGCGGATCTTTCTCGAATATTCGCATATATGGTGCATGCGTGCTTTTTTCACTCCGCGCAATGCAATAAAACCAAAAACAATGATGCATAGCACGCATATTTTATTGTGGTTGATTATACATCAGCAGAGCAATGGGTTACATTCGGAAAATTACTTAAATGTGACAAGCTTGGGACACACATCCGTAATCTTCCCACCCACAGGATTTCTGAAATAAAAAAGAACGCGGCAAACATCAGTCATGTGAAACAAATGGCACAATGCAGTAGCCCAAGTAAAAACATTGGAACCAATTAATAGAAGTGTTTAATGCTGCAAGTATAACAGACAATGCACTTTAACAAACACCTCAATAAGTATAAGGCAATAACAGCTCTCACTTTTCTACACCATATTTGACAATGTATCTATTCTTTATTTATTTTCATGGGCCTTAGGGCACTAACCTGCGCAGCACTGTACGCGACTGTGCACAGAAAGCCGCAAAGCTTCCGTTGCGAACCACTGCGGCCTCGCGTGCTTCCTATGGTCTGCCTTTCGCGCGTTGTCACTCTTTATATAGGCACAGTGAACATAGCGATGCCTTAAAAATTAACAAGATGCGAAAACACTCCGTCCCGCAACTTTGAAGAGGAGTGGGAATTAGTCGCGCGAGTTGAGGGCTCCCGCAGCTGTGTGATGTAGGCTCCCGAAAGTGTGAGAACAGCACACACTTGTGGAAGTCATCTCCTCGCGCTTACTGCTCCCACTGTCCTGTGAACGAATGTTATATGAGCATGCTGCATTGTCCTAGAAGCAAAGTTCCAAGAAGTGTACTGGATACATACCTTCGTAGGCAATCACATGTGCACTAAGCCTTCTTTACACCAAGGTCGACGCAGTACGTGATTCCGGTGTTCCAGAAGAGCTTCAGGCGCTTCCCGTATCTTTCGAATTGCTTAAAGGGACACTGAGGAGAGCACTATTAATATTTTTTTTATAGCAAAATCCGACAGTTCGGCATTTTATGGCTTTGTTGCCACTTGGCCGGTAGCGAAAGATGCATTTATTTCCGAGAAATTTGGATTCGAAGTTGAAAAAGTTTTTCCCGCCGCTGTGATTCAAACTTGGGATTCTCCTATGACGACACAGGACTAAGTGACGAGAAACATGACGTGCCATGACGTAACGCAGACTCCGTGATTTCTGGCGGCCAGCATAACGGCCCAGCAGCAGCCGAAAAGAAAGCTACCGCCGGCCGCACGTTGAAGGCATCTATCGGCTATTGCGGCCGTCGCTACAGTCGTTTCGCTTACGTTTGCACTGGCGTTTTGCCAGCGTTACGATGGATCTTGTTCTCGAAGTCATCAGCGAAGTTCTCGCAAATAGACACCTTTAGCATACCGTGTACCTTGTTACCGCTAGCGGAATACCGGGAGCTCGCCTGCCGCCGGCAAGCAGGCGCTGATTGGTCCCGATGCTTCAGGCGCGCGCGTAGCTGCCGGGCACGTGGCGCCATCTGGCGACGTCAAGGAGATTTGCGCATGCATTGGCTGCGCCTCAGTGATTTGTGGCTTCTCGGGTCCTAGAGTTCCTAGAACCATTGGTTCTAGCAATACTGCATTGTCCTTGACGTCATCACGCTTGTACTTGCGAGTTTGGCCTGTGGCGGCGATACCTGTATTTTGGTTCTTGCTCTTTTCTACGTTACAAGAGCTTTGTTGTCAGTATGAGTGGCGTTTTTGTAATCAGGAGCGGGTATTCTGTCGATACAAGCCAACTTCAATTTCTCCTCAGTGTCCCTTTAACTTACATACAACTTTCGTCCACAGACCGAACAAAGCCACATTTTATAATAACAGAGCTATAAAGATCTGCGCGACAACACTACGCGACATATCAACAACAGCGCTACGGACATGGCTACGGAGCCGTACTGATGGATTGGATTGGTCTGACCGCGAACTGACATCTATGATGATGGTGATAGCAGAATGCACGGGAGTTTTGATGCTTACGAATGGTTTCAATGGCAAGTTTAGCTAGCAAAACAGTGGACATGTCGCGCAACTCCTTTAATTTGGAGAAGTTTTATAAATATAAAACTAGTCATTGAGTTCTTGCAAAATTCTGCAACACCTGCTTCTCCTCTTAGATAAATTTAGCTCGTTGGCGGCTCTTGCACTGCAGGTAGGAGTGGAATCGTACCAGTTTACAAACGTCTTCGCGTCAAACCCTCCAACTGATGCAAATAAAACAGTATACATACATGAAAGAGTCGAATTTTCTGTGAAATAAAAAACGTCCATACTCATGGCCTGGGAAAATACTCGACCTTACATCCTTCGGACGTCCACCTCGTCTCTCATGCGGATATACAAAAGTGGACACTCTCCGTACGTCCGGCGGATGTACGAATACGGATATCCGAAATCGGATTGTGTTCGTACGTCCGATGGACGTCCGATCTCGGCAAAGGACGTTCGGATCTAGCTCGTACGTCCGACGGATATCTGTGGTTGCTTGGGTAGGATGAGTTGCGCCGCTGGGTAGCACGCTCTTCGCATCCGCAGTGCACTAAAGAGGCGTCACACACAACAGGCATATGTAATGAATCATAGAATACAGTCAAACAGCAATTTTTTTCTCACACCGCATCACAGCCGCTTGCACGGCCAATTTCTACCGCTGAGATTCGCCAAGAGCGTACTAAAAGGAATGGCTGGCCATAGCGGGGTGCGGCAGCGGCCGTAGCAGCGAAGAACTCCACCTGAGGTCACTGCAGAGAGCAGAAGTGACGCGGGGGTGCAGTGCAGTTCAGTTTTTTTGCTTATGTGTATTATGCAAGCCGGAAGATGCATGACTGTTATATACTGATATACGACACAATAAAATATATTATCTCAATGGCCGAAAAATAAGACAGATTAAGCGTGTAGTAGTTGCCCAGTCATTACAGTTGAAGGCAGCGCTACCGGCGGCGTGTCAGCGCAGGAACTCTCTCGTTTTCGGCATGGCGGGTTGCCGCTCTAGTTCGTATGCAAGCCACGCTGCAAGCAATGGCCTCACTATCGCCACCTGCGGCAGAAAGTGTCAAATCTTTGTTAATTTCCTAAAGCTATGCTTCTCAACAACGCTGCATTGGATTCAGATTTTAAAATACATTTGGAAATGAACAAAATGTTCATAATAATATCTGTTGCCTTTTAACATATTCGAGAGAAGAGAAAGGGTTGATACAAGAGTGCACCTAGTGCGCACTGTTCGTCTTCGGAAATGAAGAGACAGATAGAGCCTGAAAGAAAAGACACGCCTTATGCACGCCTTTGACGCGCCCGAAAAGGCGTGTCAAACAGCTAGCGGTGAGTGTGCAGATACATAGCAGAGAAGTCGCGATTTCGCGATTGCTGATATGGCGCTGATAACTTCAGGTAGCGCTGCGGCCCGGTATTGCGCAGTGTATTGTGTTTGAAGTGTGAAACAGGCGCGCAGGGTGCGCTTGTATCACCTTTACGTGGCTTTATCTCTACATTTTATTGTCCGCTCCCTGCGCACGTTCCGCGCTATCTCCGTTCACTGACTGCCGTCATCGCAAACTCGGATGAAACTCGGGCGAGCGCCGAACTCGGGCCTTCCGGCATAGCGCCCCTGCACCGTCTCACCAGCTTCTGTCCGCCAGGCTTTGCCAAAGACGTAAAGGCTTGTGCGTGCCGAGTTTTCGGACAGAATGCAGCCCACGCCAGTGGCTGCCACTTTTGCTGTACCTTCCATCTTCTGACGTCTTCCGACTGCGAGCCCGCCCTCACAACGACTTCTGCTGAAAACAGAGCCCCCCCCCCCCCCCCCCAAGTATTCTCATGAGGGGGCTCAGCCCCTCCCCCACCTGAATTCCTGCCGTGTTTCCTTTTTTTTTTGCTGTAACCTAACTTACGACTTCCGCGTTCCCATGGCGTCCCAGTAGGAAACTACACGTTGAAGACACCCCAAAGTCTCTAGAACAGGTATGAATTAAAGTGCTATAGCCCTCATTTTGGTTTCCACAGGACGGCAATATTAACAATAAAAACACTCTGGCGCAGGCACCACGCCGAGCGCCACTTGCTCGCTAGTTTCATTCTGCTTTGAAATGCAAATGAGGTAGTATGACCGAACCAAGCATATCTGACGACCTTCATGTATCTCATGGCCTTCATGTGGCCTTCATGGCCTTTTATTTTCAATCCAAGGTTCCCGCACCAACTCCCTCCCTTCTTCAGGAGCGACTGGAAAGTATGCGAAGGGAAGTTTTCCCGGAGTCCCAATCACCGTCGTCTTTGTGAGTCGGATGTGTCATCGCTCAGCGTGGCGATGAGCGTGGCGCCATCATGGCGGTCAGCGTCGCGAAGTGGCTGGTGGGCTGTACAGTAGTGATGCAAAATTATCGATAGCACTATCGATACTATCGATAGTTGAGTCACTATCGAACTATCGATGATAAAAAAGACTATCGATAGTACTATTGATATCACGCTATCGATAGTACCATCGATAGTACTATCGATAGTTCCATTGATAGTACTATCGATAGCAGTATCGATACTAATTGTTACATATAGTACTATCGATACTACAAAATCAACTACGCGTACCCACTGCATCCTAAGGTTCGTTTCCTTAGTGTGTTGTATAGAGGTGATGGTATGAGTAACTGACAGGACGCGCCCGTTTTCGCGGCTTACGCGTCACCGAGCTCTGCAGATGTTCCCTACGTAAAGTTGCTGGATAAAATGTTAGCGTGCGAATGTCCTAGTTGCGGAGCATGTGTGCGACAACCATTTCTGCAGCGGTCACGACAGCAAGCCAGCGCAACTTGGGCTTATTGTTCTTTCATCGGATGCAGTTCCAGGTATTTTTCCGAACTGTCCCAGTGCACGTCAAAGAACCACAGCTGGTCGAAATTTACCCGGAGACCTCTACTACGGCATCCCTCATAGCTTGAGTCTCTTTGGGACATTAAGCCACATGAGACCGTCAAACCGATCAGGTATCGCAAATGTTTTGGTTATGTGGCTGGTGTCGTGACCGTACTTCTAGCCACGTGGGCCCGACCAGTACCAACCGTGAACAATCGACGAGGCCGACAACCTCGCGACGGCGGTGGTGAAGTGGGGTGCTTGGAATGCAGCCCTCCGAGCCAATGTCAGCAGCAACCCCAGCGGAAGCGGAGTGCAGGTGACTGTGGCAGCGGCGACGAAGGCAGGAGATGCCCAGGAGGTATTGTCCGAGCAACCACAGCGGATGCGAAGGCGACGTGGCGGCGCCACTCACGCTGGCAGTTAATTGAAGACTTCTGTGTTCCCGTCTCGTGTTCTGGACAACCGGCGGGCAAGCAAGTTCATTCACCTGCTGGAAGACTGCGGGAAATTCCTTTCCAGCCGGGCTGGATGAGTCAGCATCTCCCCCTTCCCATCGACCCAGCTGCGAGAGAGTGGAAAAGCCCGCACCTGCCCGGCCGTGGGTGGTAACACCAGCCTCTACTTCGGTCCATCCGATTGGACAGTGCTCTTCGAACATTATTCCCCAGCCAGGGATCTGGGGAATCCGAACCATATTTAACTCGGCCGTGAGTGTGGCCGAAAGAAGCCTGCTAGCTCCAGTCGACTACGGTTGACGAAGACGTCCCCTTCCACTAAGAGCCATTCTCAGTCCCGCTCTATGTAAATAATGGACACAATAATAAGTGTATAAAGTTTTTCGTTACCTTCCTCCGAACTCAGTCTCCCGTCCCCCTCGTCCCATCACCGGTCTCCGGCCATGCTACCCGGGTCGCAACACTGGCCAACAAATGCAAAATACTAATATTGTTACTATCAATAGTCTTACCATCGACAGTTTCACTATCGATAGAAATACTATCGATTCTACTATCGCTAGTAATACTATCGATAGGGGTGCTATCGATTCTACTATCGATAGTAATACTATCGATAGTAGAATCGATAGTATTACTATCGATAGTTGACTATCGGTAATACTATCGATAGTTGCACTATCGATAGTTTCCAAAAAAACTATCGATACTATCGATAGTCAATTTTCCGATAGTTTTGCATCACTACTGTACGGCTGTTCATTGTTCGGGCTAGGGGAACGGAGGGGTGAAGGGAAGAATTTGGCGCGGGTCAGTCTAATTTCTTCAGCAGAATCTTCTAAGGGAGTTATTATGAGCAGAGTTCCTGTATGAGGTAGCCCACTAATGCCGTCACGGAGGCAAAGCCCATTTCCTTGCATTTCCTGCCTAACCTCTACTGGAGTGCTACAGGAGGCTGACAGCGGTTCCTCCTTCTCTCGGGGCCATCTTGAAGTCGAATGGCGATATTCCAGAAGTTACTCAGAAGTGGGAACGCGACTGCACAAAGAAAGCGAGAGTGTCATCTCGGAAGGAGACCTTTTGGTTGGAAAACAAGCCTTGCAGAAAGCTGCCTTACAGATTTCCCCAAATGGCCCATTATTATGCAGGAGCTTGTGGCGTCGAGGGGACGTCATGGAAAAGCACGTTAAGCGAACTCCTCTCCTATTCAAAAATTCAGTCGTCAAAATTGGCGGAAGAGGAGGCTTTGCGCATGCGCAGGACGTTACTGGAAGAGTGGTCCATTCCAGTGGCTCTATGTAAAGAAGCGCTTGGGAAAGGCCTTGGGAGTCGACCTTTAGGGAGCTTGGCGGTGGTGGTGAAAACCTTTATTAAGAATGAACAGGAGGTATGTTTGGACCCGCCCGTAAAGGACCGATCCTAACAAACACTAGGTGGAGATCCCCAGTATGGGACCCCAGTGGCGGTGGCCGCCGCCCGGGCGCGCCCGACTAAGGCTTGTTGGGCCTGTAAGTCGTGGCAGCCGAGCAGGGTCGCCTCCCAGTCCTCCCGGGTTGGGTTGGGGATGGGGGGAATAGCGGCGTTGGAGGGGCAGGACCACACCATGTGATAGGTGTCCGAAGACACCGCACTACAGTGTGGGCAGCTGCCGCTAAAGGAGGGGTCAAAATGTTTTAGCGCTGCCGGGCACAGCAATGTATTGGTGAGAATGCGGAGAAGGAGCCGCTCATCCGCCTTCTTCAGGCCTTTACATGGGCTAGGGTAAAGGCGATGACAATTTTGATAATATGTTGTAATATCTTTGAATGTATAGACTGGATTAAAATCGGGTTCCTGATCGGATGGGGAGGAGAAAACAGCCCGGTGAGAGAGCGCATGGGCGGCTGCGTCTGCTGCCTCGTTTCCTGCCAACCCCTGATGAGCAGGGGCCCATATAAGGTAACGGTGTGCGGGGTCCGTATCCCGTATGCAATTTTGGTAGATTCGATAGGCTAGGAAGGGAGTGCAGCCTTGTTCGACTTTCCGACAGGCCCCTCGCGAGTCGGTGATTATGTATTTTGAATCGGAACATGAGGCCGCGAGAGCAATCGAGACCTCTTCTGCTTGTGTTACACTGCTGGCTCGGAAGGTGAGGCCGTTAACTGTGTTGCTGTTGCGAACCACCGCGACCGTGTACCATCCCCCGTGGTGAGGACCGGAGGCGTCCACGTAGTATACACCTGTTTTGTTGCCATAATGTCGGGCTAGCGCTTCCGCTCGTGCCAGGCGCCGACCATTATGGTCTTCGTGTGAAATGTTTGCTGGAAGAGGCCGCACGTGGAGGGCACGTCTCCACAGTTCTGGGATGCGAAACCTGTCTTCCATTGGAGGGGTGTGTTGGATATGTAGTCTAGCAAGAAGGCGGCGACCCGACTCCGTTAGCGACAAGCGCGTGTACTGGTTTGTAAGGTGCGCCTCCCGGAGCTCCCGGAAAGTATTCACCACCCCTAGAGCCATAAGCCGGCTATTTGAAGTAGTTATGGGGAGGTCAAGGGCACGCTTAATAATTTTGCGAAGGATGACCTCAAGCGCATCCTCCTCTTGTTTCCGTAGGTGGAGATAAGGAGTCGAATAGAGAATTCGACTGGTTACAAAGGCGTTTGCCAGCCGCAAGGCATCCTTACTTCGTAACCCCCCGCGTTTGTTGGAAACTCGGCGGATCATGCGGCCCACCTGGTCCCCCACCTTACGGAGTTTGGCCGATGTAGTGTCTGGCCGTCTGTGTTTGTGGATGTAGTGTCCTAGTACCCGTATCTCGTCACTTTCGCGTATGGGACCACTCTCAAGAGAGAGAGAGATTTTAGTGTTGCACTTCTGTGTGGGGCGGAGGTGCACAAATTCCGGTTTTTGAGGGGAACATTGAAGACCGCAGCGACGGGCGTAGCGGTCTACTATCGTCGCGGCTGTTTGCAGGCTGGTTTCAATGTCCTCTGTGATACCTTGCGTGGCCCACAGGGTGATGTCATCGGCGTACAGGGCGTGCTGCACGCCGGCCACACTCTCCAGCTGTGCCGGCAGGTGCATCATAGCCAGATTGAAGACCAGCGGGGAAAGTACCGCCCCTTGGGGGGTTCCCCGCGTGCCGAGTAGGTAGGGACCATGCTCTGTATCTTGTATTCGGATGTAGGATTGACGATCCATTAAAAATTGGCTTATGTATCGGAATGTGTTGAGGCCACAGTCGGTCTGGCTTAGGTTAGTGAGTATGATCTCATGTGTTACATTGTCAAATGCCCCTTTAAGATCCAAGGCGAGCACTACCCGGCGAAAGCCGTCGCCGTAGCTCAGAGGTAGAGCACCGGACGCGTAATTCGGAGGTCGTGGGTTCGGATCCCACCGGCGGCAGGTGGTTGTTTTTTCTTCTGCTTTTCTAATCAGTTATCTTTAAACGATAACATATTCAGTAATATTCTAAATTGATCAACACCACAAAATAAATAACTTGAAAAAAAAATCCCCTGTGCCCCTTGGTTTCTGTGGCTGTTGGCTTCTGTCATATTTATAACGAGCCCCTCATCCCCTTCCCTTGTTCGGTCATTATGGAGACATTCGAGGGGGTCAAGGATTTCCCGATTAAGTTGCAGTAGTACATCCTGTGCGGATGTGTGTGTTCGGAATCCGAACATGGTGCTCGCAAAAACATGTTTGTGTTCAAGATATGCAGATAACCTATCCCGCACCATCGTCTCCATTAGTTTGCCCACACAAGAGGTGAGAGAGATGGGGCGAAGGTTATCTGTGTCAATTGGTTTGCCTGCTTTAGGAATAAATGTGACCACAGCCGTTTTCCAGTCAATTGGCAGGGGGGTGTCCCCGCGCCTAACTGCATTGATGTAGTCGAGGAGGTACTGGTATGCCAAGTCGGGCAGGTTCGTCAAAAGCTTGACGGTGACCTTATCCCTTCCTGGCGCAGTGCCCCGTTTCATTTTGGCAAGAGCCGCCCGCAGATCATGGAGCTGGAAAGGTTGATCCAGCTCCGTGTTGTCCTTACCTGCATAAGAGTACGCAGATCCACGGAGGTCTTGGGCTGTACACAGATACTGGTCCCGAAGTTTCTGTGCCAGTTGAGTTGTGTTGCCAGGGGAAACGTGCATGGCTCGCTACAAATGTTTTTGTGTTTCGGTTCGTGTTTGGGTTGGGTCGAATAGGCCTCGAAAGAGACGCCACGTGTTGCGGCTGGACATTTGTCGCGCGGCCGTGTTACATCTATCCACCCAGTTGGAGTCGGCGAGTTGGGCCGCGTACTGTGCCGCTTTCTGGGTAAGCTCGGCAATTCGAGCTAACCAAACATCGGGCAAGCATCAAACAGCAAAACAAACATCGAGCTGCTACCATGCAGCAAAAGAGCGTTGCTGCTCTGCACGTATTTCCTCTGCCTTCTCCCATCGTAGAAACGACACATTCGGCAGCCATCCGCGAAATTTCCACTGCTGCGTCGAGGCGTACACGCCGGTGACTTACGAGGCAAGTAATGGCACCGTGTTCAAAGCGCACGTGTGGCGCCATCTGGTCTCAAACGGAAGAACTGCGCGCTGTAAACTGTCTATAGCAAGGCCGCCAGAAACTCTATGGGCTTGACGTATTGTGCCTAGATTCCAAAACGGAAGCTGGAAAGCACCTTAGACTGACGTCGCCAGCCCGCCGCCTCGTAGGTGTATCGCAGGCACGCGCACACCGAGTGCGTCAAAAATACAGCCATCCGCTCAAACAACCGGAATGATGGCGATCGCTTCAAAATAAACTTTCCACTCTTTTCTGTTTCGATATTGTTGGTATGGTCACACTGTGCCACAGCTGTCATTTGGGCCTGGTTTGTTTTATGGGGTTTAACTTCCCAAAGCGACTCGGACTATGAGGGACGCCGTAGTGATGGGCTCCGGAAATTTCGACCATCTGGGGTTCTTTAATGTGCACTGACATCGCACAGTACATGGGCCTCTAGAATTTCGCCTCCATCAAAATTCAACCGCCGCGGCCGGTATCGAACCCGCGCCTTTCGGGCCAGCAGCCAAGCACCATAACCACTGACCCACCATTTGGGTCTGGAATCTTAAAGGGATAGTGAACAAAAAATCTGCCGCCGAGATTTCAGGCCCAAATGAAATCTCGGCGGCAGATTTGTTGTTCACTATCCCTGTAAGCACTGGGTGACGGTGAAGTAAGTTGTGCTGTATTGTAGTGCTTCAGGGTTGCCCTCAGTGCCTTGCACATTGTTCGGTATCTTAGTTGCTGTTTAAAGATGGGCACTCATGATTGCTGGGGCAGACAACCAGCAGAACTGCTTTGCAGCGTTAGACAATTTTCTCTGAGAGTTCCATAACTCTCTGGAAATATACCCCGTATTCAAAAGCATTAGCAGCAGCCCAAAAATGCTCCAGCACGTTTTCGGACATCCGATTATAAGCTATACTCGCATTGAACTGTGGCAGCTTCATTGGGAAGGGAATTATGGCTCTAGATTTATGGTTGTCAGAGTAGAAGACGAGATGTCTGTCCACCACAGGTACGAGCATCCGAAATAAGGTTTCCTGAGGAGGTCCATCGGACATCAAATGCGATGTGGGAAGACAGAGCTTGAGGACCAGGACCTTTGCCCTGCGCCGTGGTGCAGCCACATATGATTCAACATGACCCTGCGCCACATCTACTCTATATGTGCGACTAACCACAAGGACATCGAGAGACTGGCCTCACGGTTCGGTTCTCTGACAATTAGAGATACATACGAGCACCAACTCCGCTGGAAGCCTGCACACTATCTCAACTACTTCACATACATCTCGTGTACCATACCATGCGCATACCTTCGACACCCTACGCTACACCTCCACTCAATCCGCTCTTGCATTGCGAGCAACATCCCGTGGACACCTTGCTGCGCAAACGGTGCTCGAGCAAACTCCCTTGATGTGTGCCTCGTAAAGTTCACGAGAGCAACTACACAAGTTTTCTTTTCCATGGTTCTTACAGAAACCTCATTTCTGGCTTTACAGCCTGCTTTCTGGTAGACAAGCAACATGACATACTTGGGGTTTAACATCCTGAAACTGCCCAACGGCCTCAAGAGACTCGGTAGTGGTATCGCAGAGGGCTCCGGACTTTACATGAACTGAAATCACCCATCTATGGTTTAGAGGAGTACAGAAACCAAATTTTTTGCCTGAATGCTTCCTTCTTTCAACTGATGCGTTAGGCGTTGGTATACATGACTCACCCAGTGGTATTCGCCTAAGGCTGCTAAATGATTTATAACTGAATTTCTTCTTGATGCTGTTTCGGTTTAGTCTTGAGCAGTGTAGTTGGTGTTTGGGTCACGTGGGGTATGAAAAAAACTGCAATATAACAGCAGATAAGTCGTTTGCCATTCCAGCTCTCGATGCAGGCTGTCTCAAGTGCTGTAGTAAATTAAAACTATATATCAGCGATCATATTTGTAATTTATTGTGGCTCACGTGACCTAAACACCTCTACACGTCACAGCCATCAATCGGTTGGTGAAACCGTAACTGAAAAACGCATCATAATTTGGTGGTTTTCGGCAAACACGACGTGGTGAACCATGTATTTGAATGGCTAACGCATCATTCGAAACAAGAAAACATGCAAGCAAAATTTTTGTCTATGGTCCTTTAATACATCCAGCCAACCTGGTACACAGCTGCCTGTCTTCACAGCATGCCAGACCAAGGGCAAAGTAAACAACCTGCAGTTTTGTATACAACTGCCACATTTATTTCCATACAGCAGGCGGTACACACAAAGGAAAGGGGGAAAGGTGAATGGGTGGGGGAGGTGCCACAGTCTCATCTAGCTGTTGCCCCAGGGGTGCACTAAGTGCAGAACTGGGGCAGACCCAGGGCTCCCCCAGTGGACACTGCCTGGCTTGGGGCCGACGCACAGTTCAATGCAACGATGGCTATTTTCAAAAGCACAGCTGGCGGGGGGATGCGGCCGTGCTCTTGCACCCCAGCACCAGATGCCATGATCGCAGAGACTCCCTCAGAAACACTTCACCACGCAGACTGCATCCCAGGATCATAAGGGAAGTCACACACACACACGCACACTCCGTAAAAGATGAACTTTTTGCATGGTCGAGTCTGTCATTACGTAATGTATGTAGGTGCCAGGTTTGTACTTTATGAAAAATAAAAACAATATTTCATTGCACGGCTCGCCCCAAAAAACAGGCAACTTCACCGTTCTTTTGCAATACGCACAGGCCACAGCAAGGACCATTACTATATTTCTAATAAAAACTTCATTTCACGATCACAAATAAAGGGAAATAAAAACTCTCTGCCCACGGTAAACTTTTATAAATAGTCTCTACGTGAACTGCAGCTACACAAGCAAACTCTTATGGCATTGCTATCGTCAAGGGCATGATCAAACCATCACACCTTTTGCAGCAATTTTTCCGTCCTGCATTACAACACAATAAACAGTGTGTCAACAAAATCAAAACATGATAAAGACAATGCACTCAAAATTATGTCCCAACTAAAAGCATTACCAAATTTCAATAAATGGATGCTTCTCCATTCACAATATAGGGCATTTTTTTTATACAAGAATAATTTAGCATCAGACACTTCCAACACTCCAGAAAACAAGCTTTGAATATTTATAACCATTAAAACGTCTCGTCATGAATGATCATATCCAAGTGGTAATACACCACTACCATTCCATGAACATCGTGAAAATCCAAACCCCAAATCCACAAAAACGGATTCAATGCAACTGGCAACTGGCGATGGCTCGACTAGAACAACTTCTTAAGATGCAATGTCTACAAACCGATTGCCAATTTTGATTGATTCTTTTGCACACCTCACCATAAGGGGAAAACATGCGCACAGCAGAGGCTGCAGTGAACAATTGCTCGTACATTAAAATCTGCAAACCAAAAAAGAGTAAAAAAAAATGCAGCTCAGCACGATCAGAAACAAATGCTACAGAAGGTTTTGTGCAATATCAAAAAACCATTCGCACAAGTGAGCACATTCACTCAAGCAATGAAAACTCTAGTCTGCAAAATGAAGAGGAAACAAAAGGTGAATATGAAAAATCGGCAGCGTGCGCATGAACAGCCTTCCGTCGACTGAAAGAGACGACAGAGACAACCGAGAAATGAAGCAGCTGGGATATTGCCACATCGTCTCCCCCACAGTTAGGCCTAACAGAAGATGCCCCTCAAAACCAGGCGCACAGCTGCAGGATTAGAGGGCAGCATCGCAGGATGAGTGCTTGTCTACTCTTTCTGCTTTTGCACTCTTGTGAAATATGACCAATACGAGACCGGCCAACTGGCCTAAGTCATACAGAAGGTGGACTACCAGGCCCACTGACTCTGCTCCGACACTGGAAGCTGTGGCTTGGCCACTGCTCTTCTCCAGCCACTCTCTCTTCCCAGTTCCACACCAACCTCGAGTGAGTGCTGGAGCTCACGACAGTTACAAAGCGATACTGCCCGACGCACTGTTAAGAGGCCACGTATGCAGGGGGGGGTCTGCCAGTCCACGATGCACAATTCACCTGCCTAAAAAAGGACGACCGGTGGCCAAAGTGTGGGGGAGCTTCAGGCTAGAACCAAGGGGTTAAATGGCGCTAAGAACTGGGACAGCGACGCGTCATCAAGAGTGAGAAGGAGGAGCAAAGTTGTCCAGTGGGGGTGGGAGGGGGGCAGGGGGGTACCACCATCTCTACGAGAAACAGTCCACCCACAGATGACGCTAGGGTTTTCATTAAAAAAGAGAGGGGGGGGGGGGGAGAACGGAGGAAACGGGGAGGCACGGCCCCCTCCACCTCCTCCTCAGGGGCTGCTGCAGAAGGCCAGCCGGGCCAGGTGGGTGCCCTCGGTGAGCGGCTGCAGCAACCTCAGGTTCTCGGAGCTGAACCAGGCGGGCGAGTTGGCGGGGCACTGAGCGGGGACCCCTTCCTCCACCTGCAGCAACCAGCCAGAGTCACAGCTGCACTCCAAAACAGCCAGGGTCCGCCGGAACTGCACCGTCTCACCACATGGCCACTCCACACCTAGAACTACTGAACTACAGACCTGCACATTAGGCGGGGGTCCTAAGGAGCAGCGTGCACCAACTTTCATTAGATTTTTGGCCGTTGACTGCGCTCGGTCGACCTGTTCGTCCCCTATGATCATCATCATTTGCCATTTTGTGCATGCTATTTAATACAGTTGTTTTGTCTTTCTCTGCTATCTTAACATCAGCAATAAAAATAGCCATAATAACGACTTTTTTCGCTCTGGAAGAGTATAAAAACATCTTCCTTTTTGTCCCCTTTCTTTTCGTCGGCACCACTGTGCCTAGCATAGATAATAATAAGCATAGATAATGATAACGTGGACAAACGAGAAAACTGCCCTTTTTGAAATAAAATGACGGAGGAGGCCGTTTTCTCAACAGGCATATATTAGCGCCACGCCGCACGTAATGTTTCTATCCTGGCGGCAAAAGGCATGAACTAGAACATGCACGCTGGAGAAGGGCCGTTTGTGCAGGTCTGTAGTTCAGTAGGTCACATGCTGCTCTCCCACATTATGAGGGAAAACTGCCACTCCTGTATGCAGCAGGCAGACCTGATGCAGCGGTCAGAACAAGTGGAGGCTCAATCTGCTTGCTTTCTGGCTGCTGGACTTGCTTTATTCTGATCAAAATACTATTGCAGCGAATGACACAGCTTGCCAGTAATGCACCAGCTGCACTAAGGCTGCCCAATGAGTTGCAAACAAACTATGCACCGTGCAGATGGGTGGCATATGCCATAAACGCCACAAGTCCCAAGCATTTTCTTTTTCAACAATTAGCACACTCGAACAAAATGAAACACTGCAAAATATGAGCAGGGTGCGTGTACCAACGCACTGTCCGCAGGAGCCTGTGCTCCTAGGGAAGAAAAGCGCATGAACAACGGCAGCAGATGGCATCGACTCCTGCAACGGAGCACAAGGCAGCTTTCTTTGGTGGAACCGAAGACACTGCGCCACGACTACCACTGCCAAACCACTTGACAACGCAACCTTCACGACTGTTAGCTTGAAATCTGCACACGCTACTAGCGTCTGTGAAGTGCACGGCAGTGATATGAACATCTGCAAATGTGACAACGAGTACGGCCATGAAGTTAAATTGATGCTTTCACTTATAAATTGTGGACACGTTTCTTCCAGATGGAGTTTGCCGCATGTGATCGTGAACATGAGCGCAAGCAAGATAATGGCAATGCTCTTTGAAGCCAACACAGATCAAAACACTCCGCAGTGAGCTTGCTCATCATGATACCCAAAATAACTGGCGTTTAACCTTTCGTATTTAAACTGTCAAAGTATGTAAACAATAAGGTAACGCCTGCTTCGAAGTTGGTTTCCAGTGACACTGCAGCTACTAAAGCCAACACTGCAAGAGCGCTCGCCTGTCACGTTGGTAGTTCGGCATTATTACCTTTTTTCCTTATCTTGGTTTCTTGGGTCTTCCATGCGGCAGGTGCACTGCCAGAGCACTCGCCTGTCACGTTGGTAGTTCGGCATTATTACCTTTTTTCCTTATCTTGGTTTCTTGGGTCTTCCATGCGGCAGGTGCACTGCCAGAGCACTCGCCTGTCACGTTGGTAGTTCGGCATTATTACCTTTTTTCCTTATCTTGGTTTCTTGGGTCTTCCATGCGGCAGGTGCACTGCCAGAGCACTCGCCTGTCACGTTGGTAGTTCGGCATTACCTTTTTTCCTTATCTTGGTTTCTTGGGTCTTCCATGCGGCAGGTGCACTGCCAGAGCACTCGCCTGTCACGTTGGTAGTTCGGCATTATTACCTTTTTTCCTTATCTTGGTTTCTTGGGTCTTCCATGCGGCAGGTGCACTGCCAGAGCGCTCGCCTGTCACGTTGGTAGTTCGGCATTATTACCTTTTTTCCTTATCTTGGTTTCTTGGGTCTTCCATGCGGCAGGTGCACTGCCAGAGCACTCGCCTGTCACGTTGGTAGTTCGGCATTATTACCTTTTTTCCTTATCTTGGTTTCTTGGGTCTTCCATGCGGCAGGTGCACTGCCAGAGCACTCGCCTGTCACGTTGGTAGTTCGGCATTATTACCTTTTTTCCTTATCTTGGTTTCTTGGGTCTTCCATGCGGCAGGTGCACTGCCAGAGCACTCGCCTGTCACGTTGGTAGTTCGGCATTATTACCTTTTTTCCTTATCTTGGTTTCTTGGGTCTTCCATGTGGCAGGTGCACTGCCAGAGCGCTCGCCTCTGTCACGTTGGTAGTTCTGCATTATCTCTTTTCCTTATCTTGGTTTCTTGGGTCTTCCATGCGGCAGGTGCACTGCCAGAGCGCTCGCCTGTCACGTTGGTAGTTCGGCATTATTACCTTTTTTTCTTATCTTGGTTTCTTGGGTCTTCCATGCGGCAGGTGCACTGCCAGAGCGCTCGCCTCTGTCACGTTGGTAGTTCTGCATTATCTCTTTTCCTTATCTTGGTTTCTTGGGTCTTCCATGCGGCACGTGCACTGCCAGAGCACTCGCCTGTCACGTTGATAGTTCGGCATTATTACCTTTTTTTCCTGATCTTGGTTTCTTGGGTCTTCCATGCGGCAGGTGCACTGCCAGAGCGCTCGCCTCTGTCACGTTGGTAGTTCTGCATTATCTCTTTTCCTTATCTTGGTTTTTTGGGTCTTCCATGCGGCGGGTGCACTGCCAGAGCGCTCGCCTCTGTCACGTTGGTAGTTCTGCATTATCTCTTATCCTTATCTTGGTTTTTTGGGTCTTCCATGCGGCGGGTGCAGTGGAGTTTCCGCCACGTCAGCTTCTTTTGCATCTGGGCTTTGTGCCGTCAAGCACACTTGTTAGCGTGCCAATAGGCCTCTTGCATTGCCCAGGGGGCGCTGCGAAAATGGTGCTAAAGAGCGCCCTCTGCCCTCGGCTGGGTAGTACCGGGCTCTGGCGTCTGCTTCGGAAAGCACGTTGGCAGTATGGACCCGCGACTTTCGCTTGTGCTGTGCCATGGCCTACAGCGAATATCGGGCGTCGAAGATTTTTTTCAGGGCTGGCACGCTGTGTAAAGGGAAGAAATTATGCAACGCCAAGTACGTGCACTCTGTTCAAGAAATAAGCGGCGAAGTTTCAACGCGGTGTCATTCGCAAGTGGAGAGTCGCGTACGAAGTTGAATTTCAGATAAGGTCTGCACGCTTCGAGATTCAAGCGCACCAACGCGATGAAATACTTGCAATATATGAATTCGCAGCAGTTCTAAACAGACATGCATACGGGACTGCTCGAGCGCACGACGGTACACGCCGCGCCAGCAGCGGTCTTTCAGCATGCCACGAAACGGTGGGCCTCCTGCAGTCTTTCTTGACTGCATCTCGCTAAACAAGTAGTCATGCCTGCCTTGTAGTAGCCGCCATCTGTTCCTTCAGCAAATGCTAACATGATGCAATGCATATATGAGCTCGCAGCCGAATAACGCTGCAGCGCGAGATCGTGCGCTGCGCGCTTGGTGTCGTTTTCTTGATGTAGCTTTTCATCCTTAAAACGACATCGCTCGAACACGTTTGCTGTTATCAGTGATGCCGCGCTGCCACATACGTGCTGGTTTGAGGTCGACAATGTGCACATTTCACTCTCGACGCTGCGCTGCTCGTAGTGCGTAGCGAATTCGCACCTAATCAATGCGCCCATTGTGGTCATTTGCACGCACCTGGCCACCCCACCACGTTGCACCAGTAGAATTGTCTCAATTGTCGCAGTGGCCGGGTCTCTAGTCGTGAATCACCAGCAATGCCTGCTGATTTGTCGATTTGCCTTAATAGTGATTATCTGAAGTGAGATGTTGACATGACATATATACCATGTATTTTTTTTTTTTGCGCTCTTTGCTGTGTTGTGCATTCCCTTGATATTATCTCTTAATTATGCTGTTCGTTTCTCACTTTTTGCTGCTTGCTCTGTTGTGCATTCCCTACTGTTTGGTGATTGTCATGGTACACTTTTTGCTGCTTTGCTGCTTGCTTGGTCCAACTGCCTATGTAGGGATCTACTAGACAAGTTGTGTTGTAGAATGCATAAATTCTCATTCTACGCCTGCATATGCGGCTGCTCGCTACATATACATTTTTTGAGACAGGTAAGCGCCAAAAGAAGACGAACACAAGGAGGATGAGGCCGGCTGTAGACTGCGGGGAAGATTGTAGGTACATATGCGGGATCATTGGCCGGATTGTTTTTCTCGTTACCCACAAAGTGGCGACTGCATATCCTGATGTTCGGCACTGCATCCCACGGTTTGCCGTCCGGACTGCATGTGCAAAAAGGACGAATTTCAGCAACGCGGATAACCAAAGAAACATCAAGGCAGGCGAAGCAGCCAGCACAACGCGAAGGTTCGCTTACTCAGTGCGTCGAACTGCAGCTATCCAGCGCATCCGGCGCTCCGCTTCGTGAGACCTTGAAGGAAAACGGTGGAATTTGATATTGGGATTCAGACCTTCTTGCTCGTGGCAGCCCACGACGCAGCAGTAAAGACGGTGACGCTTTTTCGAGACTGAGCGAGGTCTCTCGGGCGGATCGGCGTCGCCGATTCCTTCTGCTGCCTGCGTTTCGTGCTGAGGCACACGGAGCGTCGGTTTTCTAAATACTAAGCCACGGCCAGGCCGCGGCTTGGTTTGTCACAAGTGACGAGCCTTATCGCACTCACAACAGTGCAGAAAAACATGCGAATCGACGCAAAATGCAGGCTAGAAACGTGCGCCGCCACAGCCACGGCTCACTACTGACCCAACCTGGTACTACCCAGCCAACTTCTCCTTGCCGCCACCAGGCGCCGCCACGTTACCTGAAACTCCAGCGCAAGAGGCCTATAGGTGCAGCCGTAGAAGGCAAAGTTTGAGGACACGGCCTTCGAGCCATGCACACAACGCGTGCCAACATCTAGATTAGTGCGATCGCACAGAAGCACAGTGGCCGCCCAATAAACGAAACTCGCTTAAATGAAACTGACGAAAAAAACAGAATTAAGTGGTGTTATTTGGTTGGTTTCGTATGTCTGGAGTAGAAAAATTGTTCGGTTAATTGAAACACTACTCCTTGCTACCCTCGGTTAAACAGCACAAAAGCTAAACATCTGAAATAAGCCCGGGCATATTTGTGCTCTCGCATGACACGATAGTCTCACAACCATGAACAAATCCTTTGCAACCAACACTAAAGCCGGGGCAAGCCAATCCAGTAGTCATTTGTAAGCACCTCGACACAGCCTCGATTTTGCTGTCGCTGTAGCTCTGCGTTGGCCAAAGCGTGATCGGCGTCTCAGCATAATGGAAGGCGTTAAGAAACGGTCGCATAAAGCACTTTCGCTTGAGGAAAAATATCAAGTTTTGCAGGAGTTTGAGCGAAGCGGTCTATCTAGGACAGAAGTTGCGAAATTCATAAACCTCGAAGCTGACGCTGTCGCAAATCATGAAGAACAAGGCCACGATTCAAGGGGCTGTCAAGAGTGGGACCTTTGCCTGAAACCGAATGCGGATGAGGACAACGCCGTATAAAGAGCTGGAAAAGGTTCTTTTTCTCTGGTTCAAGCGTGCGCAGAGCACTAACTTCCTGATAAGCAGTCCCATTTTGGGACAGAAAGCACAGGAGATAGCCTTGCAAATGGGCGTTGGAAATTTCAGCGTGAGTGATGGATGGCTGAGCAGATTCAAAAAGCGCCACGGCCTCATCTTCAAGACCATCTCAGGTGAGAGCGCTGCAATGAACAGAGATGTCTGCACCAACTGGCAACAGGGGTGGCTGCAGGAGATTCTAAGCAGCTATGAGCAGCGAGACATCTTTAACGTCGATGAGATGGGACTTTTTTACAAGGCGCTTCTGTCGAAGACTCTAGCCTACAAAGGCGAAGCCTGTACAGGTGAGAAGCGCAGTAAGGAGTGCATTACTGTGTTGGTGGGCGCGAACATGGCTGGTAATGAAAAGTTAGAGCTGCTGGTGATCGGCAAGTCAAGGCACCCACGTTGCTTCATGGGCGTTCGAGGTCCGCCTGTGACGCACAATGCGAATGGAAGAGGGTGGATGACGATGGCCATCTTTGAAAATTGGCTGCGAGAGGAAGACTTTGAAGTTCACTAGGCAGGGCTGGAAAGTTGTGTTCATCGTGGATAATTGCCCTGCCCATGGTCAGGTGGAAGGACTGAAGTCCATCACGCTCAAATTTCTGCCTGCCAATGCAACGGCTGTAATCCAGTCAATGGTTCAAGGATTTATCCAAAACGTCAAGGTACACTACCGCTGCCAGGTGCTCCACTGCATGCTGCTTTGTGCCGACAGCGGGAAGGATTATGCCGTCGACTTGTCGGCCATACACATTTTGGCCCACGCCTGGGCCGCCAATACTGAAGCTGACGCCATATTCAGCCAAGTAGTGCCTTCTGCCCCTTTCTCGCGACAGGACTAGGAGGCAGTAGATGCAAATTTCAGCACATGTCGTGAGGAAAGTCTCGAGGAGATGACTGCTGAGGTGCAAGCTGAGAACCAATCCTCCTCCAGTGACGAGTGCGAGGACTCTGTGCCCAGCACAGAGCCGGACAGTGCTGCCAGAGATGCAGTGGCACTTTTGCAACACTACTTCGAGCATGACGGCTGTACAGACTGTCTTCGAAGCCTTTCAAGCATGCACAGTTACTTTGTGAAAAAACAACTTCAAAATGTGAAGCAAACCACAATTGATTCTTTTTTTTTTCTTTGCGCCCACATCAGTAAGAGCTGGTGCAGTTTAAACAAAGCTGTGCTTTTTGAAATATGTGTACTTTGCTTAAATGAAACCTCTGATGAATGGAACACTTTTTGAATCCCCCTTCGAGTTCCGGTTAAGTGGAGTCCACTGTTTCGGAGCGTACCCAAGACTGTAACAACTGCTTCATCTAGCGGCCTGTCGGTTGCCTCACCTTGGTGGCGTAGCAGCTGCGTAAACTTGAAGAAGGGTGCTGGAAGGCCTTCCACAACAGGTTTACCAGGGCGGCGCCCTCGCGGCCGGGCAGGGCCACGTCACGGTGCCGCTGCAGCTCCTCGATCATGTCGTCGTCCAGGTAGCCGTCGCGCAGCAGCTGGTAGGCGGGGCTGCCCGCCGACAGCTGCAGCCGCCCCACCAGCAGGCGGCCCACCCCTCCCTCCCGGCACAGCTCCCGGGCCACACAGCACACCTGCCAAAGAACCCCCCCCCCTCCGTTGTTCAACAGCACCACCACAAGAGAGCTTCTCCAGCAGAGATAGCTCTCAATAGCACCGACAAAAGTGGAGTGGAAAATGCTGAACACAGTTGAACACACACACAGAAAAAAATATGCCCGGGAACTCAGGCGAGTTGGTGAACGTTCAACCAGGGTGTCGAACCGGCTTTTTTTCAGGTTCGGTTCGGGTTCAGTTCAGGGTTCGGCTCCAGGGGGCCATTCCGTTCCGGTTCGAACCGGTTCGGACTGTCTCGAACCGGTTCAAACGGGTTCAGGACAAAAAAAATAGAAGGCAGATGGGTTTCAGCCAACTTTGCTATGCATTTTCTTTGTTCTTGCACATGGCTATCATCATCATCATCATCAGCCTGACTACGCCCTCATGGCTTCACCCATGGCTTCACTGGACTACACCCACTGCAGGGCAAAGGCCTCTCCCATGTCTCTCCAATCAACCCTGTCCTTCGCCAGTTGCGGCCACCCTATCCCCGCAGACTCCTTAATCTCATCCGCCCACCTAACTCTCTGCCGTCCCCTGCTACGTTTGCCTTCTCTCGGAATCCATTCCGTTACCCTTAAGGACCAACGGTTACCTTGCCTTCGCATTACATGCCCTGCCCAAGCCCATTTCTTCCTCTTGATTTCAACTAGATTATCATTAACGCGCGTTTGTTCTCTCACCCACTCCGCCCGCTTCCGATCTCTCAACGTTACACCTATCATTTTTCTTGCTATAGCTCGCTGCGTTGTCCTTAACTTAAGCTGAACCCTCTGTGTTAGCCTCCACGTTTCTGCCCCAAAGGTGAGTGTCGGTAAGATACAGCTTTGTATACTTTTCTCTTCAGGGATATTGGATTAAGACCCTCGTCCCCCCTTAACTCTTTCGTTACCACGCCACTGCGCTTCGATCACCAGTGATCGAAAAATTCGAAGCGCTACGGCAGCGCGACTGCGACGGACTTGCTGAGTCATTCGGTTTGTTGTTCGCACATTGAACTTAAATTTCCTGTTTAGTTTATATTTTTTCCAAAAAGCAGCAATTTTTGAGACGCACTTGAAGTTGGGGGTGCGGCGTCGGGCGCTCCGAACAAGCTGTCATCATCGGGAATGGCGCTCGCTCGAAAAAACCCTGTTCCACTGAACTCTGCTGTGTTTGCAAAACATATTTTTGATGTATCGATTAGCATGGACCCTGACACCGATGCTGTACCGTCAGGTATTGTTTTGAAGCTCAAACTGCGCAACGAGAGCCCAGAACGCTCGCCTGTGCGTTCAGATTCCTGGTTCGGTCTGTTTGTGCGAACCGAAGCTCCTCATTATAGACCGTTTACAGCGCGCAGTTCTTCCGTTTGAGACCAGATGGCGCCACGGGTGCGCTCGGAACACGGCGTCATTACTTGCCTCGTAAGTCGCCGGCGTGTATGCCGCGACGCAGCAGTGGAAATGTGGAAACAGAAAATACATGCTCTGTTGTGGATTACAAGAAGTGCGACAAACTATTAAAGGGGCGGGATGCGATCGTTTGCGAGCTTCACGGAACCGAAATGCAACAGGACGTACTGCCCCTGTTCGCGCCCGTTGGACATCCACCCTTTCCGAACGGGCGAACGCAACACACACGTTCGCCAGCGCTAGACAGCGAATATAGAAGGAAAGGTCTCGATCTTGGAAAATCTGCGAGGTTAAGTGCGCAACATAGCCGCATGAACAAGCTGTCCCGCCACCGAAACGTCACAAAAAAAAAAAAAAACGACTTACGCTCCTATACCGCTAGTGCATATTGTGCAGTGCATAGCCGTGCGAGCGGACAATGCTTACCGTCAGTTCGTGTATTACACACCGTCTTGGTGCTACTGTTAAACTTCACTCCAAGTATCGCGGTTTTTGTGGACCACAATCGGAATAAAGCATTTGTGTTACGGCTGCTGTGCTCTGCGGTTGTCACTTTCTCGCGGTCCATGCGAGACAGTCACAAGAAGTGACTCCGGCTGATTACCGTATTTACCCAATTCCAACGCGCACCTTTTTTCGGGGAAAATACGTCTCAAAATCGCATGCGCGTTGGATTCGAGTGCAAACCGAAACTGCCCTATAGCTGCCCATCGTCATCGCCATTATACGATGTGGGAGCTCACTAACTGCCGGCAAACATGGGAGCACGTTTGCTCGTCGTTTTCTGCGTCGCAGGAGCCGTTTTCAATCTGTGTGGCGTTCAGCGACCATGGACCACGTTCACGACGACGCTATCCCGTGCACTGCCGCGGGCGGACGCCTCATCACTGCGTTTGTACGATCGAGATACGCGGCTCGAAGAATATGTTGATAAAACAACGGTTGTCGGAAACGCGTCATTTCAGCGGTAAAGTTCCAAAAACGATGAGAGTCCTTTCTGTTTTGCGGCTGATTCTCTGACCGAGATTACATCGTCCGCAGGCGGGGCACGCCGCGCCGCTGACGAGGTCGTGCATCATGCCGATCTAACAGATAACAGCGCTTCCGCGCTCGTTTTTATGCTTGTTTTGGCCGTCGAACGTCTTTATCTTTCGCTCGCACTGACGAAGTCATGGATGCTCCGCAAGAAGCTTGAAGGATCCAAATGGTGCATCGCCGCTGCCGCAGTTACGCCTAGCAGCAGACGAACCTCCCGTCACCGGAGCTCTCCGCTTGCGCTTGGGGCGTCTTCCTTTATACTGATGCTTTGTCATGAACTTGCATGAAAGAAAATCTCGTTTCTCAGTCGCATCCATAGCGGAGAAAGGAGAAAAACCCGGGCAGAAGCGTTGGTTCACGTCTCGGTGGCGGCAGAACGAAGAAAGAGCGTCTGCGTCCGACCGTGCGGTGGAATGCTCGTAGCCAATGGAAGGGCTCCGATCGTACCACGTGATTTGAAGGGCCAGTCGCGACGCTCGACTCGGGCGGGAAACGATCTTTTTTTTCGTATTTTTTATCAAGAATGCGCCGCTGCCGAAGTGGCTTCTGGTAGGAGAGGGTTAGGCCTACTTCCCCGCGAAAATTCAAGAGCGGGCGACGCCGTGGAGCGAAATGCCGCGTTCCCGAAATTCGGTCAAATTCGCACTTTCGCAAGCCACCGCGAGAGCTTTAATTGCATTTTTTACTAACTTCCCATTGGTTATCGGCTTTGATTTTTTTATACATAAAAGAAGAGGCTTGGGGGAATACAAGACGTAAGAAAATTCAAAATCGACTTTATTGGGAAAAATCGCGGTTTTTTCACCCGCAGCTCTCCTTAAAATATAAAACAGTTGCAAATTATTTTCATTCGTGGAAGCCACATGCACGTTAGAAGCGGGGCTTGTAGTTTTTTTTTTTCATTACCAATATCGGGCGCGCGTTAGAATCGGGGCTTGAATTTTTTTTTGGTGCCGTAAATTGGGTGCGCGTTGGAATCGGGGGCGCGTTGGAATTGGGTAAATACGGTATTTACAACGAGCGAGACCTCGAGCATTTTCATGTTCGCATATCGAGCATGGAGGGTACCACAATTTTATACTATGTGAGGCTGACATAATTGTGAACTTCGTGTAGTGAACGCTCTGTCATGCGCGCGTTATAACAATTATATCGCGGAATCCTTGTAAACGATTGCATGCAAACTTGTGAAGGCTGCTTGATGCATGGTACTGCTTACATGATTGGGTAACATTTGTTTGTTTATTTATTTTTGTCGTCTTCCTTTATTTAGCAAACCAACAGAAAATATTTTAGGCTTCCTAACCTTTAACAAGTCGTAAACAAATGAGTACGATGTGCATTATGTGAGCGTTTTAGAGCAGTCTCCGCATGCATGTACACAATATTAACACAACAACCTGCGCAGCCGCAGGGTCATTAAACCTTGCTGTTTTAGATAATAACAATAAAAAATATTAAGCAAACCCTTCAGCGGCATTCAGGCGATCCACCCGTTGCCTCGAACAGGCGGAGAGCTCAGCCGCTCTTCGCAACATGAAGCCCGATCACTTTTTCACGCCTAAAGGGATCAACTGAGGGTTCTCCCAGGTCCTTCGAAGCTTCGGACCAACCACAGTGTCGTCTTCCCACTCCTTTACAACCGTATCAGCCGAAACACTGCCTGTCGGAACCGAAACATCAGACGCAGCAGCCGTCGCGACGAGGCGCGCGCCGAACGGTCAGGAGGCGAGTAATGGCGGCGTGATCACGTGATCAAAGATGGCAGCCCCCATGATACGCCGCTGTACAGCGTCTATAGCCGTTACGGTGATGTGGCGCCATCTAACTTGTTCTTCGGAGACTACAGTTTCGGTTTCTGCGTAGAGTGCAATTTTCCCATGAGGCGCGAATTTTTTAAATGCCCTTGAAGCGGAGGGTATGGCGAGGACGCTCCGTGCATGACGTCGGGCGCGTGGACGGCGTGCGCTCAGAAAAACCTTGCTGCTCGCAATTCTACTGTGTCGACTGCAATTATTATCTATGCTACGAGTAGCAGAGTCTCTGGTGACGATGTTGGATTGTCGGATTTTGGTTCAGACGCTGTAACTGCGCAAACCTATCCCGGAACGTTAGCCTTATAGTTTCGCTTCCTTTTTCCTGTCCGCTTGTGCGGGCGCATCAGGTTTGTTGTTCAGACGGTTAGTTCCATTTTCGGCCTAGTTCGTTATTTCCCCGCCAGTCATGCATTCTTGAAGTGCCCTTGGAGCATAGGCTTATTGCGACATAACACGCTGTGAAGATGGTGTCGCGTCGAGGTCGGGCACTTCGCGCGCTCGGAAGAGTCCCGCTGCACGTGACTCTTCAGCCTCTGCAGCTGATTTTCAAGATGCTCCGAGCAGCAGTGACTCGGACGAAGATGTTGTAATGTCGGATTTCGATTCTGCAGCTACATCGCAGCTATACTTATCGCATGCTATATATCGCTATATCGCACTTATACTTTTTGTGTTTTATATTTTTTTTCAATTTATTTCGTAAATTACATAAGTTTTGATTTGTATTTTTTAAACCACGCTTACCAAGCTTTCGTTTGGCACATAACATTACACTTCCAATTTTTTTTTTGTTGGACTGTAAAAATCATATCAAGTGCACTCTCAAATGAGCCTTTTCAAGAGGCATAAAGAAAAAAAATTCTAGCTCGAAAACTATTCAAGTTATAATTTTAGAACTTTAATGTGATGTTTTAGAAAGAATTTGAATTGTTTTGTAACTTCTAGAATGTTTTTAGTGCAAGTGTTTGGAAAGTTATTGTCATATAAACACAAAACTTTTGTTCTTTTTTATTTTTGTTGTTTACTGATTTTTTTCACAGCATTTCAAGCAGAATATGTGTTCAAATAAATTTCATTATAAAGCGCATTCTATCTCAATCACTGTTATGCATTTTATATAATTTTATCTCTCGCGCTTTTTCGAAAAAAAAATTTTTGTCTGAGGCATATAAAAAATGGTCGTTTTCCCGTGGTAACGAAAGAGTTAAATTAGAACAAGGGATACAGCTGACACAGCACTTCACACCAGTTGCCCCCCCACCTGCAGTGCATTGGTGCTGGACGCTGCGGGACTGAGCGCGGCGTTGGCCACCACCAGCTGCCTTGGCTCTGGCTGGCCCAAGACCAGGAGCTGCAGCCGCACCGTCAGCAGGTGGCCGTCGGGCGTCTGCCGCAGGTGGCTCTGCACCGCCTCCCGGTCGGCCTCCTCCAGGGTCTCCAGGTCCTGCACAGGGAAGCACGCTACCCTTCTCACCGGCTGGAATGATTCCGCTCCCTCAAGGGCCCAAACTTCCCACGCTGCCTCTGTGCTCGCGCGATCTCCACCTTGCAACAATGCCAGGGAATGGAGGGGACACTTAATCAAGGCGGAAAGCTGGGCTAGTTGGTGTGTCATCGTTAATTAAAAGACTAGCACACAAAACTAGGACAGAGAATGAGACAGGACGAGCGCTAAACATCAACTGCGGATTTACTGCTACAAACAGGTGCATAAAAGCACTTCGGTGGCAGATGCGCACACTGGGTTGGAACGAGCACAAACTAATCAAAATGTGGCAAACAGCTCCTGAGACACATTTCTTCCTTTTTGGACAGGGCAAGTGATGTCGTGCTGACACAGTTATCACTTTCCCTGTTAATGTAATAAGCCTCACAAAGGGGACACTGAAGTTCTCGGTACGAAGCGATTGCGTTACATTAAAACCCGAATGTAACAAACTCTTATAAGAGTGAATTATGCTTTACATCAAACACTAGGAAGTTCCTCTAGAACTAAGCATGTAAAATGTATGTTTTATAACGGACTACACAGTGCATACAGTGAAAGCTCATTAATTCGACCCCCGTTAATTCGGAAAATCGGATAATTCGACACGTACGCAAGGTCCCTACAATTATACATAGGAGTCTATGGGGCAAAACTCTCGTAAATTCGGACAAATTTTGCCATGCGTCGGTTAATTCGACTTCACTCCGCAGCCCGCCAAGCCGGTGCGCCGAGAGCAAAAAGAAAAAAACATTGCCACGAGCGGCGCTACTGTACGGCTGATAGGCCATCCGTATGGTCATCGTCATCAGCAGCGTGACAGAGGGCGAGGGAAGAAGCAGCCGAAGCGGCTGACGTCTTTTTTTTGTGCTTGTTGTGTCGCAGCAGTCCTGTTGGTGTCGTCCGCGTAACCCTATCCACAGCAAGTCTCGTTTTGGCGTGTGTCGTCGTTTCCGCATGTTCTTGCTGCTACGATCGCGGTTATTTAACCATAAGGCGGCGCCTTTTTTGGTAATTGTGCACTTTGTCAGCATGTTTACTGTGCTGCTTGTTGTTGCTGTTTTGTTGCGACTGAGAAAAGGGTGAAAGGAAATTGCACGGGCCTGCCTATTGGCTCAGCCGAGCCACCAACACTGCCACATGCAGATAGAGGAGAGTTAAAAGATCAGAGGAAAGATAAAGAGAAAAGATAAGACGCGCGTTGCAGCAACAACCACAACCGCATCTGCTGAAGCGAAAGCTGGCTGAAAGCGCCTCGCCTTTGTGTCCTGTCAGCTGACCGAGGATGAAATAATTGAAGTGACAGGCGCTGACAACGACGATTCGTCGGAAGGCGACGATTGTGAGCAGTTGTCCCAAATGCCGAAGTGCATGGTGAAAGAAGCCGGAGAAGCTGTGTCCGTGCGGGAGGACTTCTGTGAACAAATCCCTGACGGTGTGTGTGCCGCGGAGCCTGGCAGCTGTTAGCGCTATCGTATTCACTCAAATACGCTCGAAAAAGCAGATGACGATAACAGATTTCTTTGCCAAATAAAGGTACATACGTCCTGTTGCGGCAAACATTGTTTTTTGTTGTTCATTCGATAATTCGACATTCGGATAATTCGACAATTTTTCGCGGTCCCGTCAGTGTCGAATTAACGAGCTTTTACTGTATATCGAACTCTAAGCGCCCATGAACGGTCCCAAAGACCCGCCAACGAGCTGCCAACGAGCTGCTCTGGGTGGTCTCGGGACAATCACGCTGCACTTCAGTGAAACCCATGAAATGCAGGAACGGGAGCACCCCTTTAAAATCCACGCCATTGGCCAGCCTTGCTCTGCGGCGCTGATAGTCCTCAGATGCCTACCACGCGATAAAGTTTGTGCGGACAGCTCCAGACCTAATGCACTGGCTTTTGGAGGAGGCAGCCTGGCAGTCTACGAACAGCTACGAGACATTGTCATCCTCCATGCTTTCTTTGTTTGCCTTTGAGAGACATGCTGCTGCGCTGCTCTCTAGACTTCGGCTGTGCCTGTGTTGCTGCGCGCTTGCTTCCCGGGAATACATCCTGCAAGAAACAGCGGGAAGCCCTTTCGGGGAGCTTGCAACAAGCGGGCGCAAGATTAGCCTCCTCCTGGATAAATGTCCCACACACTGCTGCAGCAGCTCGCTCAAAAGCACTGAGCTTTGCTTCCTGCCACCAAACGCAACAACGGTGCGTTCAAGCAAGGCTATCGAAGTATGTGGTTGAGAGGCTTTTATCGAAACTGCAGATTAATGACGAGCTGAAGACTAATTTGCCGGCCCAAATCAAAATGATCAGTCGCGAGGGGCAAGACTCGATACCATCGTACTCGAGAGAACTGCTTCCATCATGCTGGACTGTGTCATGAGAGTGTGGAAGGTATTAATGGCACTGCCATGCTGTCTGAAGAACTCGCCAAAATTCCAGACGCTGTGCGAACAGAAGTTGCCTTCGACGACTTTTTGACAGCTGACGACAAAGCTGCGATAGCAAGCCTGTTGGACACAGAAATTGTTTCCAGTGTGCTGGTGTCGCTTCCCGAAGCCGATTCTGCTACCAATAAGCTGCAACAATACTGTCCAGGAATACAGGAAAGCTGACTGGAGTTCACTGAAATGATGTCGCGCGTTGGAAACGCGATTTTCATTGATGGAAGTAAATGCACTGCAAAGAAAAAAATCACTGCCCACTGCAATTGTGTACTATCGGGGACAAAAGTGGTGTACTCAACGCGGCGGGAGCCGGAACAGCGGAAAACTGCGACGTTTTGGCAAGCTAAAGTTGATTAAAATTGAACCAAGTCAAGCGACGTGCCTGCTTATAATATGCAGCATTTTCGCATGCTAAAGCACGAAACACTGAACTAAGCCAAGCGACACGCCTGCTTATAATAAAGGCTGTCTCAATTCCAGATGCCTCCTGTAGATGGCGTTGCAACGCAGTTTTCTGTTCCTCCAGCTCCCGCCACGTGGAGTATACCACTTTTGTCCCCGACAGTACATTTCTCGTCAATAAATTACCTTAAGAGTAGAATTCATGGCTAGTGGCATAGTTTTTCTTTCGTCTGCGCATTTTCACTCCAATGTTTACAACCTCAAGTATAATGAATTCAGTACTGAAGTTCATTGTATATGTTTGATATATTCCGTATATCGAACAAATTGTGTTGTATCACGCTGTTCGTTATAACCGGGTTTGACTGTAATGGGTCCTTTCACTGGCCAGGTGTCTACCGTGGACATACTCCTCTGTCACCTAGGTTCTGCCTACATGCCCGTAGATGCGGAATGGGTCATTCTCTAGTTCACGCTCACAGAGTCCTCACACCACTCCCGGCACAGTGGTGCAGCGGTTAAGCAATGCACCACTGCCCAAGAGGTAGCTGTTTCAAACACAGCCACGGGTGGAGCTTGAGAGGCCCAGGTTGTTCCTGCTGAAGAACAACCTCTCGCGACCAGTCCACTGCCACGGTGGACGTCTGCTCCCAATCCGGTGGGCAGATTGTGATGACAACGTACGGTCATGTGACCTCGGTGGCACGCGGGTGACTGCTTCTCTGAGGATTTTTCGCACATCGTCGCCCCTGCCGACACCAGATTTTCTGCTGAACGGGACCCTTCATGCTTTTTCCACCAAAGCCCAAGGAAAGTTTCGTTCTAGCACAACTTCAGAACACACGGCTGACATGAACATAAGGACGCAACAAACTGCAAACTGTTACCCGACTAAAGAAGTTCGGTTTATGGGTTATGGAGGTTTAACGTCCCAAAGCGACTCAGGCTATGAGGGACGCCGTAGTGAAGGCTCCGGTAATTTCTACCACCTGGGGTTCTTGAACGTGCACTGACACTGCACAGTACACGAGCCTCTAGAATTTCGCCTCCATCGAAATTCGACCGCCGCAGCAAGGATCAAACCCTAGTACTATAACCACTGAGCCACTGTGGCTGCTTGAGTGAAGTGACAGCAAGGCAAACTGGAAACAAGAACTGCAGATTGCCACTACCCGTGCCTTTTTTTCATCATCATCATCAGCCTGACTACGCCCACTGCAGGGCAAAGGCCTCTCCCATGTCTCTTCAGTTAACTCTGTCCTTTGCCAGTTGCAGCCACCGTATCCCTGCAAACTTCTTAATCTCATCCGCCCAGCTAACTTTCTGCTGCCCCCTGCTACGTTTGCTTTCTCTTGGAATCCACTCCGTTACCCTTTAGGACCACCGGTTGTCTTGCCTTCGCAATACATGCCCCGCCCAAGCCCACTTCTTCCTCTTGATTTCGCCTAGGATGTCATTAACCAGCGTTTGTTCTCTCTTGACGAGCACCAAAACCTCCACTGATGTAGTCTTTGTCAAAAGTAACCAGGCTCCAAGGTTTGCTTCTCATTTGTATATCAGAGCCCGCACGTGTTCCCTAAACATCAAAAAGTTCTTTGAAGGTGAGAACAGGGGTTCTTCTTACCATACAGAGACTTAGAGCCTGAGGGCTGGCATAATAGCTTTAATATACGACTGAGAAGAAAAAAACGTGCAGCCTGGTTACTTTAGACAAAGACTGTACTTGCCAGTGGTTCAGGACACGCCGAGACAGCGTGGCAAATGGGGTTAACCTCGACTGCTCTCGCCATGCGCAGAGAGGGGCAAAAGGGGGTACCTTGGCGACCAGGCTCTGGAGGGCGTGGCTGCTGTGCTCCAGCACCCGGAAGGCTGCCCGGCGCACCACCAGGGCCAGGCCCGTGCCGCGCAGCAGCTCGTGGCCCTCGGGCAGCTGGGAGTCCAGGGCCGCCCAGTGGGGCGCCTCCACCCCCTGCAGGGCCAGCACGTCCACCTCGGAGGCCTCCCGCAGGGCCCGCTCCACGCTCGCCTCCGCCAGGTCCAGCCACGACACTGAGAACACTCCCCGCTGGGGGACCACCACGTCCCCATTCTCCCGGGGCACCGACTGAACCCCCACTGGGGCCACTACTTTGGGGGCAGCCGACACCTGGGGCACTGCCGGAGAAGAGGCGGTCGAAGGCGGCGAGGTCACCGTCGGCTTGGCAGCTTCCAGTGGCCCCGACACGTCCGCACCACTGTTTGACAACGTGCTGCACGGCTTCTCGGAACTGGACTTCTCGGGGCTGAATTTCTCTGGACTCGCCTTGTCGGCACTGGGACAGTTGGGAGGAACAACTGGCTGGCTTCCACCACTCACTTTTTCGGGGCTCAGTCTCTCGGCGACGCTCGCCTTCTCCGCACTCGGCTTTTCAACAGGCGTGTTCTCCTGCACCGCCGGCTTGTCGGACAGCAGCTTTTCTGTGCTCAGTTTAATGGGGCTTGCCTTTTCGGAAACTGGCTTGTCCGTGCTTGGCTTCTCCACGGCTGGTTTCTCTGTGCTTGCTCTTTCGGCACTGGGCTTCTCGGGGCCGTGTTTCTCGGGACTTGGTTTCTCGGGACCAGACTTCTCCGCTCTTGGCTTGTCAGGGCTCGCTTTCTCAGGGCTCCCTTTCTCGGGCAATGGCTTCTCAGGGGTAGGCTTTTCAACAGGTGGCTTTTCAGGAGTCGACTTCTCTGGAGCTGGCTTCTCGGAAGCCACTTTTTCGGGGCTCGACTTTTGTGCATGCTGCTTCTCAGGGCTGGGCTTCTCCTCTGGCGACTCATCAGGGCACGGCTTTTCGGGAGCACTCGATGCAGGTTCTGCAGAGAAAAAAAAACGTGCCAATGAGCTCAAACCCCAACCATTCACCCCATGACAAATTTCGGCTCCAACACACAAGCAGGCAGTCCGGCTAATTGGTTCTGCCGAAACTTAGTACTTGTGCAGGCACGGTACCATCTAATCACACCCACAAATTCACAGAGAACATAAACCTATCACAATCATGACACCACCAAGCTGGGTCACAACCGTTTTTTTTTTATATTGGAAATTAACCTTCATTTCGAGCCAACAAAAATTGCTGCAAGGCTGGCTTCACAAAGGTTAGCGAACAGGACTGAGAATGATGCAAAAACCCTGCTGTGAAGCGCAGTTTATGGAAATCAGCAACACTGAGAACACACGACAAGCTCATCAATGCGATCTTGGAGGGAACTTGAAAATTGTTTGAATCAAGCTGAGATTAAATTATCACGAACATTAACGTCCACCCATCACACCCTCGCACATGGACAGAACCCAAAGCAGCCCCATCTGGACTTCTCAAAGGGCCTCAGAAAAGGGCTCTCAACAAAGCTGCCGTATGCCTGGGACGTTAAAGAGCGCCGCTTCACAAATATCCTCCAGCAAGAATTTTTTTTTTCATGCGCTTTGTGGAAGCACAGTTATATGCAGTTCCTGCTGAGGCGTGTTCGCTGTTGCATTTAGGCTTTGTCTCAAGTCCTGCACGCTCACTGGCCATTAGCCAAACCGTCCAGCCGTCAAACCGTCCGAAATTATGCAGTTCTTGACAGCGCGGACGACCACATCATCCGGAATAGTGTCTAGGATCCACCACACGCAAGCGTCTAGGATCCACCACACGAGCTGGGACAGCGATGCTTGCTTCAACCTCCCAGTAGCAGGGGCGGAAGCAGGCTTCAGCTTTTTGGAGCAGGCACGGGAGCAGCAAAAGGCCCATTTTGAAGCAGGTTTGGAGCAATTTGTAGGCTATTTCGGAGCACTTTTGGAGCAGACTGGCGACATTTAAATGCGACTGAGAGCAATTTTGTTTGCAACTAGTCCAAAAACTGCATAGATATTGATCACGGATCCCACAGGCCAGAATTCTTTAAAAGGACTGCAATCATTCTCAAGATATTTGCTAGAGTTCATAAAAAAAGTAGACATAAGGCAGCTGCTACAAACAGCAGTTGCAGTAAATTAGCTGTCATCAATTTCAGTTCAGAAAAAAAAAAAGAAAACAACATAATGGCGCCAGTTCACGAAAACTGTCAAAAGAGTGCAGCACAATCTAGAATACACTATGTCAGGACCGAAAAAAAAAGAATCAATACCCGCCAACTGGTGGATTTTAAAATTCGAAAAATTGCCGCAGCCTAACCAACAAGAAGGTACTCACATAATTTGTGCCCTCGCATAAATGCGCATTAAGAATTTATTACCCAAGCCTATATGAAAAAAAAAAAATGCACCAGCGTGCACGCGGGTGCACCCAAGTCAGGCTGTGGAAAATCGGCGCGAACGCGTTGCTGTGTACGGCTGTGAAAGGCGCGAGTAGCGAGGGGATGCCGGCCACACCGCTGTGAAGATGTAACCCCATAACTGGCCAGGCCAAGCCAAAGCAACGTCAACTGCGTGCGAGGTAAGAGCACGACGGTACCTCGCACAGCGGGTAGCAAGCCAGGTGACCATTCCCTGGCAGCTCCACGTGTGAGAAGCTCGTAATTAGTTTGTTGAATTAGCTCCGGTAAATAAAATTATATTCACGCGCCGTTTACCCGTCCCACTCACGCTGGCGGTCGCTTTCCAGGACAAGGTGTCCAGAATCCTAAACCAACGGTCCTATCACGACGACGCCATTTTAGCTCCGTTTATCTCCAGAGTTTTTAGGCGAAAGCCTTTAATGGCTCATGCTCGCGGTGTCCGTCCGTGTTCGCGGCGTCCGTTCGTGATTGTGGTGTCCGTCCGTGCGCTGGAATCGCGCCAACTGTGGCCTCTCCTCCGCGCAGTGGCGCAACCTCCTCCGTAATTTCCATTCCTCAAATTCATTTTCTTCACTATGGACCCCCTTTCTGTTCCTTCCTTCACTCCCACTTCCTCTGCAAACGGATGCCACCGAGAGATGCAAGACAGTGACTCCGTAATTTCCTTTCCTCAAATACAATTTTCATCACTACGGGCCCCTCTGTCTTTCTCCGTTCACTCCCACTGCCTCCTTTCCTGTGAAACATCGTGGGAGGGAACAGCGCGAAACAAAACGACGGACAAAGGAAGAGGACACAAAGACGAGCGCTGACTCGAAACTGAATTTTTTATTGAAAAACGAAAACATATATACATCACACTCACGTGAACAAACAGAGCAACTACTATTGGTCTAGTGGAATCAAGACCATCAAACGCACAATATGCCACGTGGTGAACTCTGAACAAAAGCACCCCTGAATCCCGAAATGAAGCAAGTCATGAATTATCTAAAAACGATACTTCTTTGTTAACTAACTTTGTGCGTTTGATGGTCTTGATTCCACTAGACCAATAGTAGTTGCTCTGTTTGTTCACGTGAGTGTGATGTATACCGTATTTATTCGAATCTAGGCCGATAGTTTTTTAAAAAAAACGAGATGTAGAACTCTTATGTCGGCTTAGATTCGAGGATTTCGTTTCGAGGTTTCGTATTCGTAAAATACGAATAAATGTAGCACGCAGGTGGCGCCCCCACAAAACGCCAACGAAAGACAGCACTGTAGCCGTTGCTATCCATAGCCGTTGCTATCCGTAGCCGATACTGATCAAAGCACACATGAGCACTGGCTGCCATTTTGGCCTTGTTCTGTTCTCGTGCGGTGGCGTGAGCACATTCGCAGCAGTGAAGTTTTCGTGCGTGGTTTTTATCACCAACACCATGGCACCAAACAGGCGGTGCCATTATAGTGCCGCCTTCAAGCGGAAAGTTATACTCGCTGCAGAGCAGTCGTCAAATCTTCAAGCCGGGCGGGACTTCGGCGGCTGATCGCGGGCTGGCCTTGCATATGTCTCCTCGCCCAAATGCCAGCCCGGGATCAGCCTGAGCGGGTTCCTGGCAATAAATGTCGTTTGCGTGCTGTACCTCTTGTTCGCAGTTGTTTTTCCGGCCGGCCTACAATCGAGGTAAGTTTTTTTTTTTCTGTGGCCTTCAACTTTCGGGTCTCGGCTTAGAATCGTGGCCGGCCTAGATTCGAGTAAATACGGTATATGTTTTCGTTTTTCAATAAAAAATTCAGTTTCGAGTCAGCGCTCGTCTTTGTGTCCTCTTCCTTTGTCTGTCGTTTTGTTTCGCGCCGTTCCCTCCCACGATGTATCAGTACAAACTCGCCCAGTTATCCATCCTTTTCCTGTGAAACTTGATTTTTTGGTAAAACTTGATTTTCCGGACTGCCCGATTTTTCGGTCGTTTTGCTGGTCCCAAGAGAGCGTGAAAAATCGGTTGTCGACTGTATTTACGATCACTGTTCCTCAGAGGCTTATTCAGACACACATCTAAAGGTTGCAGCTGAGAGGGGATAAGGTCGCACTGGTTGTCTGCCATCAAAGCCTTGCTAGCGTCAGTGGTGTGTCCCATGAACGCGTCCACAACCAGCATTGAACGCGGCCTCAACAGCGCTCAAGGACGACGGAACCAAATGGTGTGGAGCCAGTCGTTGACCATGTCCGCGGTCATCCACCCCTTTTCATTACAGCGGATGATCACACCAGAAGGAAATTCTTTTTTCGGCAATGCCTTCAGGTTGAAGATAATGTGGTGGGGAAGCCTCCTACCGTCCGAAGTACAAGCTAGCATTGCGGTCACCTGTTCCCTCTCATTTCCCGTCGTCCTAACTTCCACGTCTTTTGAGCACCTTTTTGGACAGTGTAGTTGACCAGCATGTCAAAATGCATCGGTGTCTGATAGCGTTGCCCATCTGTCCGTGTTGGCATCGCAGCCCAATGATGAAACGCTGAAATGAAACTAACTTCTCTTCAAAGTCTTCGGGAAGCCTCTGACACACTCAAGTCCAGGGCAGAGCGCGAACCCTGCATGGTTCATAAAACGCTTTACCCAGCCTTTGCTTGATTGAAAATTGTGTGACTAAACCCATGCCCACAGGCAATTCCCTGGCTTTCATCTGTATCATCTAGACAGTGACAGCGACACATCTCTTCCCAACCTCATTCACACACCGAGCCAAGTCATTCACACACCGAGCCAAGTCATTCACACACCGAGCCAACCGGCACCCCCATAAACCATGCATGATATTTTTGAAATAAAGATTGGCTGGGGCCTAGCTAAGGTTCAGCCTGGATCTCTCGAAGCGAAAAGCTGCGGTGATCCGCGATAAACGCGCTTGCGGCGAACGTCCAACGGTGACGCATAGCGCGCGGCAGCGTGCGCCTGTTCTATGGGCAAGTGCGCCTTACATACCCCTCCTTTCGAATGCGCACGGCTGCGGCGGAAGGTCAGACGGTGGCGAGGAGGAGAAGCAGCGGCGCACATGCGCAGTGGCCTGCGCCGTGCGTGACGTCACTCGTGCTCCGACATACGCCGGCTCACGCGAAGCGCGGTGTTGACTACACAGTGAAGCTTTTCGCTTCAAAAAATGTCTTACATTTACGTGAATACGGCATATAACGAGTGTTGACGCCAAGAGCTGTGTGCGATAGCGCGGAAGAGTCTGCGCATGCATAAGAGCATCAAGTGCTTCTTCCAGCAGCTTATTTTCCTGAATTCATCGTCATCACTTACTGTATGTACCCTTAGAAATCCCGTCTGGGACATTACACAAGAAGGGGAAAAAGACAGCGGAGTAATTATCGAACTTTGAAACACTTTGACAATGCTCAATGTTTTTGAATACAGTAAAAGCTCATTACTTCACACTTCAAGAGACTGGGAAAAATGGTGGAATTACAGTGAAAGCTCGTTAATTCAAAACTCGATAATTCGAATTTTCGGATAATTCAAACTACACTACTTGGTCCGGCCAAGCTCCATAGAGATCTGTGTATAAAAAAGCCCATTAATTCGAAAGCGAGTCGGTTCCGTTACGGATAATTCGAACTACGCGCCACCGCGTCTGGGCGGCTTGGCACACAGCATGTGGCCAAAAAAAAAAAAGCACCTCCTCCGCATAGTTAGAGGCTGCGTAGGTCCTAAACGGGGACAGAAGATTGAACTAGATAAAACCATGGAAGAGTGGGTAAAGCTTAAATGGCGCCATCACTGGCGCGGCGGCCGGCGGCACCGGTGGGAAGGGGTTGGCGACCGCGCTGGCGGCTGCCTACCCTCTTTTCCGCGCAACCTCGGGAACTCGCAACTAAATGCTCGTTAATTCCAGCCCTGTTAATTCGAAAATACGGATAAGCACTGTCAGCGCGGTCCCAGCCAACGCCCATGAAGGCTATGCTATGACTTCGGAGGACCGGCGCTACAAATTACGAGCGAAAAACTTTTTTTTTCTTTGCGAGTGTCGTTCATGCTTCCACCCATCGGTCGGTCGCCAACGGAAGCACGCAAGCACGCGCTCACCCGCGAACAAGACGCCGGCACAAGCGCTGGCACTCTGCCAAAGTTCGCTTCCCCCTTGCGGGAGCTAACGTCAAAAGTGATGTTATCGCTGCGCAGCATCTTCGCGCGCCGCCAAGAAATGCGTTGGGGGCCGTGACGGTGCCAAACGGAGGGAAGCGTTAACGACTGACGCTTTTTTTTTTCAGATTCTTAGGCAAAAATCGGGGGCGGGTGGGTTCATTATGTGAGTGGGTTCGTTACCCGAGTAAATACCCTACATACACCGTAGTGCAAATGGTTCTTGTCGGTTTTCTCGCGGCCATTCGATAATTCGAACATCGGATAATTCGAACGTTTGTCCCGGTCCCGTGAAGTTCGAATTAACGAGCTTTTACTGTATTCAAAAAAATTTGAATTGTTGAATGACCCTGGAAAAAACTGCCAAAAACTGCTTACATCACGGTAAACTAACTTGGTGAAAGGCTAGGCAATCGTTACCTGATTTTGAGATGAAAGCATTGCATCAATTACTTTTGCTCGTTTCTGTCAGTGTTTTATTGCGTGCATACTGTCCAGACCATAGGGGCCTCCCACAACCTTCACAGTGCGATGTAACAGATTTGCCGCTACCGCATCACACCTATAAACGGTACTGTTGTGTGCAAAGAGACCACTGCACAAATGGTGAACAGCACACGAGTGCATTATTTCAGCGCACTGGAAGTACGGAACCGCACAGACGGAACCTAAGGAAATGGCTCAATGATAAGAAAAAAAGGAGGGGGGGGGGGGGGGGAGGAGAGGAAAACAGACACTTCAATCAGTGTCCGGAGCTTAGCTGGGTTGGGTTGGTTGGTCGAGCCGGAATCACTGCCGTGTGGCACAAAGCTCGGAAAAGCAAAACTGAAACTATGCGAATGCGACTTGCTTAGAGACGGAGCCATCTGTTCATCGCCGTGCCTGCCGTTGGAGGCAGGTCAGAGGTCTGCAAACGACTGCAGCAGCAGCATGGAATTCAGGTTTTTATTACGGCTATTTCGGCCAAGATTTAGTATAGATGACGAGTTAATGTGTGCAGTTTTCAGGGGGCAGGGTTGGGCTCATGGAAGAGACCCGTTAGTGAAAATTGCCTCAATGAGATCCTTGAGCAGTTAACGATAGCGATCTTTGGCTACGCCAGTAACACCTGGAAGCGGCCTCCCTTTGGGAGCCTGTTCTAATTAACCAACGAGGAGAGACCTGTAGCATCCTAATTCACGAGTCCAATGCTACAGACTTACACAGGGATTGGCCAGAACTGAGCCAACAGTTAGAATTAGCAGACATCAGAATCAGTAGGGGTCGCATCACTGTACTGCTATTTGCAACAAGGTTTGAACTGAATACCACTTTATGTGCTTCGATACTTGAAACGTTGCAAATATTTGCACAACCCTAGTATTTAGAGATGGGAGTATAGCCATCAACTGCAGCATGTGTCCTGTCCCATTTCCTTTTTCACTGTCCGTTGCGTCTTTTTTGTGCTAGTCACAATGTCGCATCCGGTCACCACCTTATCTGCATCCCAAGTCAGACACACGTCTCTCAGAAGTGGTCCCGCGAGGCTGTGTTGGAAACTAAGCATTTCGACAAAATCACTTGCCTGGTTGGGAAGAACTTATTGTGAATTGCGAGGCATGGCCTCCAGCTAAAACTTCTCAATATGAAAGTCCTCAGCCGGCTTGGGTCCGAACCCAACCGTGACACCCCAAACAGTGTGGTCACACACCAGCAACGCAAGAGCCAAGGGAGTACTCCTGCCCCAGCTAGACACACCCCGACCGCAGACTGTCCAGTGCACAATCAAGGCAAACATGACATCACTTTCTGCCATCCCTGTGCACCACTCTGTTTATTTATTTTTTTCACTTCACAGTTTCACTGTTCCAAGGACCCTTCCTGCAGACAGTTCTGGACAGGAGAGACAGATTTCCCCACGCACAATGCAAGGGGAGAAGAAGACTGACCCTTTTCCTTCTCGTCCTCGGGTGGGGTGGCGGCCGCTGCCTTGGAGGAGGCCTCCTTCTTGTCCTCTTCCTCCTTGTCGGCCTCCTCCCCCTGCTCCATGGGCTCCTCAGCAGCAGCCGCCTCTGCAAGTCATTTGTCATCATCATCACCAGCTTGACTGCGCCCACTGCAGGGCAAAGGCCTCTGTCATGTCTCTCCAATTAACCCTGTCCTCCGCCAGCTGCAGACACTGTATCCCCGCAAAGTTCTTAATCTCATCCGCCCACCTAACTTTCTGCCGTCCCCTGCCACGTTTGCTTTCTCTTGGAATCCACTCCGTTACTCTTAAGGACCAGCGGTTATCTTGCCTTCGCATTACATGCCCCGCCAAAGCCCACTTCTTCCTCCTGATTTCAATTAGGATGTCGTTAACCAGCATTTGTTCCCTCAACCACTCCGCTGCCTATCATTTTCCTCTCCATAGCTCGCTGCGTTGTCTTTAACTTAGGCAGAACCCTCTTTGTTAGCCTCTATGTTTCTGCCCCACAGTCAATCAAAGGATTCTCAAAGAGCAGCTATGGCACAAGGATGAGATGCCACCCCTACTGCCTGGAAGACCACACGCACCACTGCCTGCCTATGCAATGCCGTCATGCATGTTTCTGAGGCGCTGCCACCTCAAAAATTAGAGAGATACTCAAGGTCCGCCTTAAAGACATCACATGACGATGGCTATCAGCCACTTTCTTAATTAGTGCCTCTCTCTAATTACATACACTCATTAGCACACATCAGTAGGGACACTAGACCATGTGATACACCATGAGACACCCAAGGCCTCTCATTAGCCAAGTCAAACAAATGCCTCAATGGCGCAGGTGTTCCCTGTCTTCAGGGGGAGCCTGGTCTTGAAAAAGAAAATTTTACTACTGAAGTCATAGTTATGAAATTTTCAGGGCTCATTTATTTTTGTGGGCTGATTCTAGATATGTCATTTAATTTCATGTAAAACAATTCCTTGAGCACTTATGCAGTTTTCATGCAAGTATTTTGCGAAGAGTTTTGAAGAAAATTTGCTGCGGGAAACTCGCTGAAACGTATGCCACTGGGTTCTCTGGACACCAAGGAATGCATTAAGGGCAAAATTATCGTCCTGGCTATCACAGAACTTGAGTTATCGGTTACTGAAGCTGCCGCTTCACAAACAGGAATGCAGTCGCCGACCGATTTTTCGGACTCGGCAGGACTCAAAAAATGGTCCGAATAATCGAACAGTCCGAAAAATCCGTGAACTTAGAAAAATAAACTTTTCTGCGAAAAATCGGCTTTCAAAAGTTAAAATCGCCACTCCCCATGTTCCGCCTGCAAGCGATAATATGAGAATCTACCTCAGTCATAGCTGTGCTTTCCTCATGCCCACACCCTATCACATCATGATACCAGATAGTGCGACGCGGCCGCGGTCATGCTGCAAATGAATGCACTCGCTGCACGAAGCAAGAACAGTCAGTTTGCATGGGGCAATGACGCTCGCGAAGACTGAGAGGTAACCCACGGGAAGACGCGAGCGGAAGCGAGTTCCTCTGAATGCAATACCCCCTCCCCCATCTACCGCGTTTGCTGTCCCGCACCGCGGGGTGTGTCGTCCAAACCATGGCGGACGCTGCATCTGTCCCGCTGTACCGTTTTCAGTGCGATCACGCGCCCTTTGTAGGCCATTTCGATGGCAATGAAGAACATTTCATTATCTTGAATGGCAACAATGGAGAACAAATAGCCAAGTCTACCCAAGCCAGTCCGATTGCGCCCGCCGAGCTGATTCCGTTTAAATCCACGATGGCGCCTTTCACGGTGGCGGCAGACAGGTTGGTAGTGACAGCGATGCCCGCTCGTGTCTATATTAGGTAGAAATAACAAACTTTCGGTTGAAAAACGATCACCACAATATTGTTGCCATCTATTTTAGTCGGAAAACTCGAACTTTTAGACTCCACAGTCCGAAATACCGGTCGTGAAAATGTACATGTTCCTATGAGGTACGCGATGGTTCCTCAGCGAAATGCGATATATTGCGCTAGTCCGAATTATTGGAGTCCGAAATATCGGTCGGCTACTGTATTCGATGAGAGGTACCCCCCCCACACCAGGGCTGAGAGAAGCCAACTGACCAGTGGCAGGCTTCTTCTCCGCCTCCTCCTCTTCCGCAGCAGCAGCTTCTGCAGTCTCCATGGGTTCCTCCTCCGCATCCTCCTCCTTCTTCTCGTCAACATCCTCCGTCTTGCGCCGCTTGGCCTCGGGCTCCGACTGGCCCCGCCTGGGGGCGCCCCTCCGCCGGCTGGAGGTGGGGGGTGCCTTCTCTTCCTCTTCCTCCTCGTCTTCTTCCGCCGCGGCTGCAGCAGCACGGCTTCCGCGGGCCCCCCGCGTACTCCGCTTAGGCCGCTCCTCAGCGGCAGGTGCCTTGCGCAGCTCCGCAGTGCCCTTGCGGCCTCTCCGCCGGGGAGTCACCACTTCCTCCTCTTCCTGCAAGTGCACATCACACAACGCATTCGGACAAACAGACGAGGAACGCACACAAACAGCGACACAGCCAGACCCGTCCACATGTGACAACTCTTTTTTCATGCAGGGTTGCTAATGCATATTCGCTTGTTCTTGCAGATATGGCAGACCTTGTGCACTAACTTAACAGCATGCCTGAGCAAAGTGTTGTTTTAGCCCCCTTCATCGGGATTCATTACAGTGCTTGGCTAGACTGGAAAATGAATTACCGTATACAGTCGAGCCCGCTCGTAACGAACCTGAGCATCACACAGAGTCCGTTCGTTATATCCCGAAGTTCGTAGAAAGTGGACCACAGACTAAAAAAAAAAGTTGGCGGTCAAAACACAAACTCTGCGAATAAACCGTGTGTCATCCAGGACGTAGTATTGTGCCTGTAGCGCACGGGTACATAGCTCCGAAAGGAACGTGGCTTCTTTGATTTTCCGATTACAAAAAGCATGTGCCGGTCGCTGCCATTCATATTAGCGCATGGAAAGTACTGTAACGTGCACTTTGCTGTGTTTTCCGCCAGCACATGACTCCCCTTTCATGGCATGCGTGAGGCCCCAGTTGGCACGATTCCAGCGCAAGGACGGGGACACCGTGAGCATGGACGGACACCACGAGCATGAGCCATTAAAGGCTTTTGCCTTAAAAAAAAATTGGCTGTGGCTTAGGTAAGGTTAAGCCTGGACATCTCGAAGCGAAAAGCTGCGGCAAGGCGGGGGAGGAGCCGCGCGTGTAGTGAATACGGTGCCACTGGTGTCGCGTCCGCTGTCTCAGACGTCTCGTCTCCACTCGCCGTTCCCTCTGTGTCCCGTGCGCGCAGCCTGCGCGGCCGCCGAAACCGAGAGGGGCGGGAAAGGAGGCCTGCCCGCACACGTGATGCCGAGCATCCCCCCCCCCCCTGCCTCTCGGCCATCGTCGTCGCTCCGGGGTAATCCGAGGTAGGAGGAGGGAGGGGCAGCGGCCAGCCCCGAACGAGAGAGGGGAAGCGCTGGGCACCCCCAGCGGGCGAGGGTTTTTGCGCCTCTCCTGCGACGCGACAACAAAGAGCCGCAACTGATGGAACAGATGCGCACGTGCAACAATCAAGCGAGGAAGTGCTAGAGGAACGAACGCACAGCGAGGAGACCAATGAGGGGCGTCCCTGAGCGTCAGTGCTGCCATCTGTTGGCTCCTACCGAAGTTGCCTTCAATCGCACGTGGCCGCCACGATCTGCTCCGGCAGCGCGCCGGATCGCGGAGGCCATGAACTGCTAGTGTGTGGAGAGGCCTGCCAGAAAACGAAACTTCGAAGACTATGCTGGCGCCATGGCATGCCCGCCTTCGACAGGCGAAGAAGAGGGAATTGCAAGGGTAAGGAGAGGGGAGTTGCGAGGACAGGCGGGAGGGTGGTCTTGGAAGCCACACGCCAGCACTCGTAGGCAGCGCGCGTCGGCGGGCAAAGGGTAGCTCGCTTGCGAGGAGGATTGCGAAAACAGACCACGCGCCATGCGCATGCAAAGGGGTCAGAGCCCATCGTTATCTCGCATCGGGGCGCCGGGTTTATGCCATCCGTTCGCTGTAACCAATTGGCAGCGCTCAAGGGCGTTCGTTATACATGCGATTTTGTGCCATTGAAATAATGTATATTTTGGCGGTCACGCAGGTCTCGTTCGTTTTAAGTGAAAGTTCGTCTTAAGTGGGGCCTTTATAAGTGGGCTTGACTGTATTGCCACGCATAAGTCGACGTTTTTTTAAAGTGTTGTTCGAAAGTTGGGGGGTCGACTTACAATAGGAGTTGACATATATGCAGAGTCTTAGTCAGCCTATATGCGGGGTCAAAAGTAATTTCAACCAAGTAGCGGATAATATCACGCCCCGTGCGCTCGTAATTCCATACTAGTTGTCAGACATGGTGTGAAGGTGGATCTGCTCAAAAAAACTTGAGTTTAATTGAGATATGCACCAAAGGTTTGTTTTAATACGATAGCAACTTGTTACCGACAAACCAGCAGCAGCAGTGGCCCATAAGATGATAATCGCGACTGTGTCCTCACAAGCGACAACGAGTCAGAGATGTCTCGTGAACAAATAAATGTTTCATGACTCGGCCCTCTGAAAAACTTTTTGGGCGAGCTGAGACCGCAGGGTGTGGCAGCGTCGACCTAAATTCGGAGTCTAACTTTTTTTTCTCAAAGGGGGCCGTGAGTAGAGGGGTCGACTTATAATCGCCAATACACGGTATTGGCCGCTCGGTGGGCAGCGGCAGCCATAACCTTCCACAATTTCAGCAATGCAGGGAGGAGGAACGCGCACTATGAAAAAAGCTGCCTTAGACCGCTCCCAAGAAAAGTGCCCACCTCGTCTTCGTCCTTTTTGGTGGCAGCCCGGCGGCCCCCCCGGCGGCCTGTCGATGCGGCCACCGGGGTGGAGCGTGCTGGCCGGGCCCCCCGGCCCCCCCGGGGACCCCCCCGCTGCTTGCGGGTGCCGTCCCCCGAGTTGGACTCGTTCTCACTCTCGTCCTCCACCCGGTACTCCTCCTCCTCTTCTTCCTCCTCCTCCTCCTCGGCACCATCGCTCTCCTCGTAGTTCACCTGCATCAGCCACGCACCCCCCCACTCCTCTTCCATCACCGCCCCGACACAAGAAGCACACACTGTCCGTTCAGAATCCCACAGAATCCACGACCAACGCGGGGAGTGCCTTTCACCCAGTCCCGTAGCGGCTTGCCGCTCTACCATCGGCCGAGTAATACGTAGTAGTCCGTAGTAGCAAATAGTCCGCGCGTATTTTTGTTTCTGCGGGCTTATTTTGCGGCTATATTATCTGCGAATCAAACTATTTTATCACAGAAATCTAAAAAGCTAAACAAAGCGAAAGCAAAGCCTCCACAGAGCTGGCTGAAAGGCACTCCTCGTGTAGGTTGACTCCGCCCACCGTACAGGGAGAATTCAAAAAGTAAAGGCAGGAGCCAGACTTTAATTCGATTTAGTTAGAGAAATTGGCCACACAGGGCAATAAGTCGAGGTTTCTAAGAATGCTCAGAACGTGTACATTGAGTTCCCGCGGCAAAAAGACGAGATCAGATTCCTCTTCAATGCACCTCTAAGCCCTACGGCTGCATATATCGGTGCCCCACCCACCTGGCCCGATGCGCGGCGTGCACTCTTCACCCGGGTGGCAGGCGACTCCACGGGGGAGCTGCGGTGGCCTTCCGCCGAAGACGCCGCCGTCTGGGCAGCCGTGGAGCTGCGACGCGTGCGCCCGCCACTGGTCGTCGCCGTCGCTGCATAGTCGGGCCGGGCTGCTGCACGCCGGCTCGACCGCCGGGGGGCCTCCTGCATCAATCAGGCCACAGCAACTACTGCAGGGCTGGACCCCACCCACCGAATGCCACACAGGCGAGCGTTCAAACAACCACACCCTTTGTCTTGCCAGTTGAATTTAAAAAATAAAAAAAGGCATCAGAACCTAATACTACCTCTGCCCTAACATTTTAACATTTTCCAAGAGGGTATGCGTAGCAGGGTATGCGTAGCATGGATACATTGCTTTTTAACAGGTCGCTCTCAATACACAGTAATCGACAATCATCAGTGTAGAAAGCGTTACAAAAGTGAGACAGAAAATCGTACAAAAGGCAGCATCTCAAGACAACGCAACTGGCCTTTAATAATAAATAAAAACCTCCCATCACTCCAAAAAAAAAAAAGCGTATTTCAACAATGACAACTGCTTCCGTTCTTGGACAGGAAAAAAAAAAAGCGTTCTCCCTTTTGCACCCTTGCACTTCGTCGGCACCTAGCATAGATAATTTGATAATGATCACGTGGACGAACGATAATGAAATAATATAATGAAGAAGGCCATTCTGCCAACAGGTATATATTAGCGCCACACCGCCGGTATTGTTTCCATCCTAGCGGCAAAAGGCACCTGCGCGCTGGAGCAGTGCTGTCTGTGTGTGTACTTTTGGAGGTTCGAATTTTGGCGCCCGCCGATTGCAGCGCCGCAGGGCGGACCCTCGGGCGGGAGGGCCGGCCCCAGGGTTGCCAGACTGCTCACCGTGGCGGCGGCGGTTGGCTCGTCGGACTTGCCGTCCTCGGCCGCCGGTGCCTCGGCGTCCTGCTTGGCGGTGCGCGCTGTTCTGCGGGGCATCCTGCTGCTGGCTTCCTCCTCCGCTCGGCCCTCAGGCGCCAATCCGCATGGGTTGGAGCACCGCCTGTCGTACGCACACGCCGCTTATCGCAGCTGCCACCGCATCACGCCAGGGGCGCGAAACAAGCACAAAACAAAACGCACCGTAAACAAACCGACGCGGCGGTGCACCAAGACGCCGCCGCCGCGGGAGACGAGCGATCATCCCCCCGCCACACCGCAGCGACACAAACTGCGGGCGCGCATCGCGGCCCAGAACGCCACGACTAAGCGGCCCCAGTGGCGCAACGTTTTTAACAGCGCCGCGTGATCGAGCCTGGCCCGCGAGGAAATGGCGGCAAAATTTGTGCAAAAGGGCCTCAAACATGCCGTACGCCACTGGAGGTGACGGTAGGCGACTGCCGTGCCTGTCGACCGATCACATTCGCGTGTATTTTCCCGTTTGTCGATACGGACAGAGCTCGTGCGCCGATGCCGCCGGTTAAGCAACCGCTACGCGTCGGGCCTCCGACCGTGGCAAACAGCCGGATGTCTAAGCCTAACTAAGCGCAACTTAGGCTTAATGCGCTCCGATCCCAGCGCGACAGTACCGTTATTGCACATGCCAAGCGCGCTCGTGTCAGCCGACTCACTTGAACGATGACGGAAAACGCTGTTTCGGGGTGCTAAATCCGCTGGCCGTAGAAACGTCCGCCAGTGGCCGTGTGTTTGGCAACGCTTCTCGACGCTCAATCCGTTTTTGAATCCAACGCCATAGAAACCTCCTCGACGCCCCAGAACACAAACAGCGGCCACCTTCCGCACACACACTTTCAGGCGCTTGCTTCCGTGCGCGGCGGCGCAACGTGTTACGTGCGCGTTCCCGTTGGCTGCTTCCGCGGACGCGTCCTTTTTACGCACGCTGAATGCGCTTCAAAAAAATAGCGCCGCAGCCAGCCGCAGCTGTAGCACTGTTCTGTAGCCGATGCAAGTCGGCTGCCGATAAGGCAGACCGTTGCAGGGTTGCCAGGTTTGGCTACTTTGCGCCAAATTGGCTACTTTTGAGAGCTCTTGGCGACAAAAATTTGAGCTTGGCTACTTGGCTACTTTTTGGCTACTTTTGAAATGCTATTTATGAACACCATTATCCTTTTGTACCTGCCTTGTTGTCGATAAATGGGGAAAAATTTAGCAGGGTTAGGCCAAATGCAAATTAGTTGTGCAGGCATTTCGGTTTTCACTTTGGTTTCGGTTCGAGGCTCGGTTTTACACGTCAAGCAGGCTTCAGACAAAGATCGGCGACTTAATCAGACTTGAGCTCCATCTTAAGGGCATGGCGAGATAGCATTAATCGGTTAATGCCCAGATATGTGGAATTGGTCATTCTCTACATTTACTGATCGCAGAGAGTCCTACCACTCCTGGCGCCGTGGTGCAGTGGTTAAGCAATACACCACTGCCCTGCGATGGCAGGTGCTGCCATTAATGGAGCTTGTGCCCAGGTTGCACTTCCCAAGCAACCAGTCTCAACCAACCAGTAATTTAACTTCCACAAGCCATGGTGGGGAGAGTACTCATAATCTGGTAGGCAATGCTTCACTCCTAGAGTTCCACGTACGCCTTCACGTAGGACTCACAAGGGCTTCACGTAGGGCTTCACTTTGTTTACCCATCACGAAATTGCGACATGTCCCCTCTAATGCTCACGCATTAATAACTATGACTGCGTCAAAAGAACACAAAGTATTTGCTCTGCCGAAGAGAGAATGATTTATTCTAGTCACTTTTCAAGTCATGTCATAAATACCTCTTATGCTTCCAAGTTATTTACAAGCACTGTTGCCCAATAGGTTGCCCTCCGTCTTTAAATTGTAAATTTCCTGCCTCTGGTGACGTTTTTTTGGTGTCTTGGCGCCAATTCTGGCTACTTTTGAGACCGTGGCCGTAGATTGGCTACTTTTTGGCTACTTTTATAATTTTCTTGGCTATTTTTTGAGATTAGGACCTGGCAACCCTGGACCGTTGCAAGGCAAGCGAGCGCGTTGCGCGCTGGTCCGTTGGCGTACTGAAAGGAATGGATGAAATGACCACTGCACATACGACGGGACGCTAGCAATTTATCACCTACGTGGTGTTTGTTATTCCTTGCGTGCCGTCGCACCTGCGCATTTTCGCCGATTTCGCTGTAGTATGCACACTTAGGCCAATTGTACTTGTGTCGGCGCGTTTCGTGCAGGATATGTCGCTGCGTGCCAAGCACTGTTTTGCCGACACGCATAAGCTCAAGTGGAGCTTAAACTCGTATGGGGGGAAATTCTGGCCCGAATGAACTGCGGACGTGAAGGAAACATTCCGTGCTGGCCATTACGTTACCTGAAAAATTTTCGCAAGCAAGAATCTAGCCGGAACAGTGAGAGCGACCTGTTTGGTGATCATTATTTAAATACAACGGATCTGTAGAAGTGGCCTTGGAAAGAATATTCGATTCAAGCTTACAGGTTCTGCATGGGCCCTCTAACTCGCGTTCTTAGCCGCCCTCTGGTTCTGACGTACAGAGCGAAATCTGAGCAAGCCTTCTCATTGGGCGGGCTCCAGTGACGTGAGTGAGGCGGGGCGCAGTCCCGCACTGCTTTCTTTTTGTTTGTTTTTCTAGCGTGTATGCAGCTCAGGGCAGAGAGTAAGAGCGTCGTTTTAATCGCCGGTATCATCGGCTTTAATTAAGCTAGTTTTAAAACTTTTGCAGTAGAGTGATGGAATACCATGCATTTACTCGTGCGCATTCCCTAAACATGGTATCGTTTCATGGCCCCTTTAACGATCATATTGCGACAATTTTCTTCATGCAGCTGATTGGTGTTGTACATTATAATAAGCTATTTAGAAGAATTACTTATTTAGTACCTCCATCGCCTACATTGCATTACAGCAAGGGGGGGGGGGGGGGGGGGGCAAACACTAAAACACGAGTATATAATGAACATGATAAACAAACAAAAAACACGTACACCTACAGACACTGCTAAGTTAAGCACTCAACACTTTGTAAAATGCTTTGTTTGATGGGATGTGGGATGGAGGGAATTTCAGGCGATAAAGCACCCCACCGACGAATTGTTTGAACAGAAAAATGAGTGACTCAAAGCATCACTCCTAAATAAATACTCCTTGCTTGAAGATGTGGTCCTTTAATTCTCTGTGATATATATGTGGCTAGTTTGATGCACTCATCTCGATCTATGTCAGTTTGGCAATGGAAAATACTATGAAAAAACTTGAAGTGAAGATGCAATCGACGATCCTCTAAATTAGGCCACCCGATACGATACGATTCATACTTAAGCACCTTTCATAATTACCAGCTACAAACTGAACTGCCTTACTTTGAAGTTTTTCAAGGATACTAGCATGTTCCTTTGTATATAGGGTCCCAGCAAACGCAGGCATATTCAAACATTGATCATATGTATGTAAGTACAACTTCTTTTTCAGGTCACAGGGAACTGTTTGAAATTGCACCTTAGGAAACCGAGAGTAGATGCAGCTTTATTTGCAATGTAATTTATGTGTCTGGTCCATTGCAGATCTGCTATCAGGATTATGCCGAAGTATTTAACCACTGTGGCTTTATGTAGGACAACATTGTTTACTACCTGTAAAAGTCCCATGCATGCATTTTTTTAACATTCAGCGCCATTCCTCAAAGCATGCACCAAGCTGAGTGTTTAAATCGGTTTGCAAGGATACGATAGCGCAAATTTCACGGAGGGCGCAGAAAGGGGAGACGAGACACAGGCGCTCCCCTTTATCCTTTGTGTAGTTTGCACTGTTTTCGTGTCATGGAAAACCAACTAGCTCGTGATGTGTTCTTCAAGGATACAATATCACTCTTGTCATCGATAACCCTGTATGCAATGCAATCATCCACGAACATGCGAAACAATGAAGGGATACCAGATGGGACGTCATTGATATACAACAAAAAAAGAGGTGGACCTAGCTAACAAGGAACCCTGTGGCACACCAGAAGTAAGTTGAACATATTATTTATTTATTTACAAATACTGCGGTCTTGAACAACGAGACCATCGCAGGTGGGTACATAATTTGTGTAACACCAAAGGACAAAAAAAAGAAAATACAGCAGACAAGATGTCACCAGCAGCGAAATTACTACATCACACTATACTGTATCATTCCACAACATTAGAATACATACACTGCAGTCATAGAGCCAAGCATATAACAGGTTATTATTGAGTAAATCAGAACAAATTACTCAGCAACCGAACACTCAAAAGTTCGTCACTTGTTGCAGCAGCGCCTCAAAATGGGACAAATAATTCTGTTCGACTATATGACCAGCAAGGTTGTTCCATTCGGTAACATTTCTAGGAAAATAGGAGTATTTGTAGCAGTTCGTTCTTGTGGATAAAGGTTTTACGGAAAGAGAATGTCGCAGACGTGTTGCATAACCACTAGAGTAACTAACAATTTTCGAGATGTCATTGTTGTAATGCCCATGAATTAACTGGAAAAAGAATTTCAAACGACAAATACGATTTCTATCAGTAACGGATGGTAAGCCACTCTTTTTAAGAAGATTAGTGGTAGAGGTGCGGCCATAGGAATTATAAATAAATCTTACTGCTTTCTTTTGAATCCTTTCTAATTTGTTAATATCAATCTTGGTATATGGGTCCCAGATCATTACGGCATATTCTAAGCTTGGCCACACAATAGTGTTATACGCAAGGAAACGTGTTTCAGGAGTTGCGAACCATAGTGCACATCTCAAGAAGAATATTTTGCGCAGAGCATTTGCTGAGACGGTATCAATATGTTTGTTCCAAGAAAGATTATTGGAAATCCATAGGCCTAGATATTTGTAGCATGTTACCTCAGGCAGTGCACAATCGGAAGTACCATACTGGTAGAGGAGAGGATTCTTTTTAGGCGTTATTCTCATATATACTGTTCTATCAAAATTTGTCACCATTTGCCACCTATCACACCACCACTTCTGAAAGTCATTATTTAGCCTGATTTGATCTTCACTTGAATTAATTCATTCATAGAGGACACAATCATCACCATATAACTTAACATAAACAGAGAAATCTTGGACGATATTGTTAATATAAATAATAAACAAAAGCGGTCAAAGCACAGATCCTTGGATTCAACTGGAATGCTATGTGAGAGGTCACCATTTAGTGTAACAAACTGGCGCCTGTTTGTCAGGTAACCCTTAATCCAGGTTATTAGTTTATCGTTTTTTATTACAGAACTCAATTTATATATTAGCTTGTTATGAGAAACCGTATCAAAGGCCTTGGGGAAATCTAAAAATATTGCGTCAGTTTGTTTTCCTTCGTTTATGGCTTCTGAAAAATCATGAATTGTTTGTATAGCTGTGTATATGTCCAATATCCTTTGACGAAACCATGTTGAGCTTTCGATATTACGTTATGTTCTTCAAAAAAGGTAGATAAATGTTTATGAATAATGTGCTCAAGTATCTTACACGCTGTGAAAGTAAGTGAAATAGGGCGATAGTTTTGCACGCGTGTTTTGTCACCGGTTTTATGCAAAGGTTTAACTCTGGCAACTCGCCATTCATTTTGATGAAGCACCGTTCAACACAACACATTGTTTTCTTGGTACCAAGGAATCAGAAATCCAAGTAATAATATCTTCAAGCTATAACCGTGCAGTTTTAATAGTAACTAGAAGACTGTGTGCAACTGCATCGAATGCCTTGCGGAAGTCTAAGAACACACAATCCTTTACTGATTGCTTGTCAGTTATGAGGGCCACATCATGAATAAATTGAACAGTGTAGTACAGGAATGGCCACATCGAAAGCCTAGTTGGCTTGGGTGTAGGACGTTAAGTTTTTTAAGGTGTTTTAATATACAACTGTCTAGTACATTCTCTGTAAATTTACAGGTATAGTATGTGCTCTATAATTACGTTAATTATCAAGGAGAAGCCCTTGAATGGCCTGTATTTCAAGTCTCCCCGTAGAGGGCCGTCGTTGGGAACAGCGATGAGTTGTTTGCAGTTGCGGTGATGCAACGAGCTTTATGGAGGGGAGAGCATTCGCTTAGTACGGGCGAATGGGACTTTGGCATCCTGTGGATTCATACCTGATCAGTGGACTGACTGCACACTGCAGCTGTAGGCTCTGCAGTCACAAATTTCGGCCTTCCCAGCACCATTCACGTTAACAGCTGGGCGACAACAGTGGTGGATGGGCTCCTGTAGTTTGTATACAGTAGAACAGCGTAAATAGCTGCTGGCAGAAGACCTCATGCTGTCTTTGCCAGAACAGGAAGAAAGTAGTTACATTCCCAAAGAGTTGAAAATGCTGTTGGATACAACTTAAGTCTGCAGGGAAGCTCCGCCCACATTCAGCCTCCCCGCACAGAATTCCTCCACTACGAAAAAGCAGTCCGCTGCTTAAACGTTTCTTGTTACCTAAACAAAAAGCTTATCTCAAGAAAAAAATTGAGAGCTCTAGCATCTCGATACGTGCATTGTTTGATATGGTCAAACAGTAAAAAAGCTGATTTAGTTTACTCTTCCGTTTTGCCAGCGGAGTAATACAAAACACAGCGGACCGCGGCCCAGTGTTAGCAACTGCTATTTTTTAAAGTTGTATCCTACATTTATTATTAATAAAAATAAAAATGGAAGAAAAATATGTTGCTGGCCGCGGCATTTGCTGCAGTCGTTCTCGCAAACACATCAGCTAATTAAGTGCGACTACTCAGATTAAAGGGGTATGATAGAGTAAATCGACCAAAAAAAAACGTATTTTTTTTCGTTCCATTACTAAGCAATTACACAGGCTAATGCTCAGCCCCGATCCGGGGACACAGATAAGCTCATCCAGCTGGCTGAAGACACCGGCGCTGCCGCCGTTTGAACGGGGGTGGCTTCGGGTCGCTCCTCTGTATCCGCTGGTAATAATAATAATAATAATAATAAAGTTTCATTGCAACCACCACTACACTCTGCGGAGCAAAATTGTGCAGTGGCGAACGCACAGGAGCGCTCGAAGCCATTTAAAAATCGCGCCAAAAACCGTTTCAAAATGACAGAGACGAGGCTTGCACGAGGGTCTTTGCCTTTGTTTAAATGTTATTTTCTACCAATTTTTCTGCGTGTAAGTATAATTTAATAATAAATACGGCAAGAGCAGTTAAGTATACCAAACTTCTGCAATTTTCATATGATCATTTCAGAAGGTTTCCATGATCGAGATCGCTAGATATCAAAGCGTGCCGTAGCCGTATCCGTTACTCCGCGTTTGAAAATGGCGGCAGACGAAGACGTAGAGCTTCGGGACTTGTTGCTCGAAACACTCGAAAAAAGAGGGGTCATCAATCGGATAAAGGTAACGAACTGGCTGCTTGGTCTGCCTGATTGCTGTGTTCTTGACGGAACAGGAACTGGCTGCTGTCGCGTAGGGTGTGTTTGGACAGCGCGTGTAGTTTAGTGGTTTAGTTTGGTCAGCGGCCTTTAATGCTTTGGACGACTCTGGTTTGGTCTGCCTATACGCACTTCGCAGATCGAGATAGATTGATGTGTGGGTTGAAACATGCTCTCATCACAACTTTTATTCCTTTTATTTTCTTTACGATAGCAGCAGGGCACGTCAGTACGTAATGCAGTTCCATTAACTAGTGCTCGAATTGGGGTGCTCCATTCATGAAATGTCGCTAACGCTGGTAGCGTCGTCTGTTTTGTGCTTCGTTCGGCTGCGCGCTGCCGCAGTGTTTTCTTTTTACGTGGCACCATGCGTAGCACGCTTCTTGAAGAAGCGCTTCTCGAAGAGGGTCGCTCCTCGAACTATGGTCCTGTCACTTCGGGCGTCCCCCAGGGCTCTGTTCTGGGGCCACTGCTTTTTTTGTTGTATATAAATGATATTAATGCTGATGTTACTTCTTCGTTTAGAATGTCCGCAGGCTACTGCGTGATTTATAGAATTATAGATAGTTCACTTGATGTACAAATACTGCAAGATGACTTAGATAAGATAGCCGTGTGGTGTAATAATTGGGACATGACTTTGAATACTAAAAAGTCTGTACACGTCACCTTTTCGAGGAAGCGCTCCTACCATTCTTATATATACACTATAAACCATGCGGCCTTGAAAAAGGAACAGAATTTTAAATACTTAGGCATTTATCTTACTGCTGACCTGAGGTGGTCAACGCATGTTAATTACGTTGTAAAGAAAGCTGCTGGTATATTAGGTTTGTTAAGAAGAAATTTCAGCCACCTTCCACAGCATTTCAAAGAACAGCTATATTTTACTCGTGTCCGCATGGTACTCGAATATGCCTCAGTGTGCTGGGACCCGAACACACAAGAACTTATTGATAAAGTGGAAAAAATTCAAAATAGGGCAGTCTGCTTTGTAGTTGGAAATTATGCCAGGACATTCAGTATCTCAGGAAGCAAAAGGAATCTTCAGTTTCCAGAATTTAAAGCTTGAAGAAGAAATGTGAGATTAAAATTTGTACATAACATTTTCTATTCCAAGACTGGTATAGACAGAACAAAATATTTGAAGCCGCCTTGCTATGTCTCGAAGCGAAGGGACCACAATTTAAAGCTTTATGAATTTCTTTTTAAATGTGAGGTACTCCATTATTCGTTTTTTCTGCGAACAGTTTCCGAATGGAACACTTTGCCGCCACATAGTGTTAATGTTCTACCTACTGAAGCCTTTTTTCACACGTTAAGTGCATGATTTCTTGTTTTTTGAATGTGAAAGTGCCCCCCTGTAGTAATGCCAAAAGGTGATGCAGGTACCAAATAAATAAATAAATAAAATAAGCACATCAAATTTCAACTGTGCCAAACCTGTAGCAAAAATTTTAAAAAACGCGTTCTACCAGTTGTTCAAACAAGCCCGCTCACGATGTCGAGCGATAAATGCTGTGCGAATGTTCTGCTTTCTCTTGTAATTCAAGAGCACATTACACGTTGGTTTGGGGCAGCATTGCACAGGTATTGCACAGATTACAAGAAATAAGTAAGTGATTACAATTACAATTACTCAGTCTGAAATGTAACTAATTACAATGGTCATTTGCTGCGCCCAGAAAAATAGCTAAAGTTAATCCATTACTATTGCGTTCTTTTCCTTCCAACTTTTATTGCCATAACAAGAATTTACTCAGACTACAGTGAACCACTGCGGCATGTTTGATATTACAAGTTTTTAATTTTCAAGGCTAGTTGTCTTTCGGAGTAGCTGTCGCAAATTTTCCCACATTTCCTTGTGAAAAGATCAGCAACTGTACTGAGCACTTTCTCGTAAGGGCAGTTGTTGCGCAATGCTTTGATGCTAGTGCCCAAGTCCTCTATGAAGCGCCACACTTCGCTGTTGCTTTGTGTGAAACCCTCCAAGTTGGGTGCAGTGGGGGGTAGAATCACTGGTGGGAGGTAAGTTACGGCATCATCTGACAGGACGGAGGTCCCTGCAGAGCGCTCACGTGTTACCTCATCTGACGAGAACTGTCGTAGATGATGGCAATGATCCGGTTGTGGTTCAGATATGATCGCGCATGATGGTTCTGTACAGCCATTTGCTCTCGCTCTGTCATGAAGGAAACATTCCCACCAGCTCCAGTGTTTGCCGTCAGGCTTAGGTTCTCAAAGCTGTACCATTGGTAACAACTTGCTCTTGGAAAAAGTAACTATGATCATCATCATCAGCCCGACTACGTCCACTGCAGGGCAAAGCCCTCTCCCATGTCTCTTCTATTAACCCTGTCCTTGGCCAGTTGCGGCCACCATACTCTCGCAAATTTCTTAATCTCATCCGCCCACCTAACTTTCTGCCGTCCCCTGCTACGTTTGCCTTCTCTTGGAATCCACTCCGTCACCCTTAAGGACCAGCGGTTATCTTGCCTTCGCATTACATGCCCCGCCCAAGCCCATTTCTTCCTCTTGATTTCAACTAGGATGTCATTAACCTGCATTTGTCCCCTCACCCACTCCGCCCTCTTCCGATCTCTTAATGTTACACCTATCATTTTCCTTTCCATAGCTCACTGTGTTGTCCTTGACTTAAGCTGAACCCTCTTTGTTAGCCTCCACGTTTCTGCCCCATAGGTGAGTACTGGTAAGATACAACTATGATCACCAGTAATCAATTACAGAAAAGAGTAGTTGAATTACCCAGAATGTTTCAGTTTGAAGAAAGTAATCGATTAGTTACAAAATTACAAGAATATGTAATTTATTGCAAGTAATCAGTTACTTGTAATATGCTACATACAGCTCTGGTTTGGGGCCACTTTCCAGGGAAACGGTTATGCATGGCGCGTTCTGTTGCCCTCTGGGCTCTGGTCAGAATGCACAATGGACTGCAACCATCGTCTATTGTTCAGGGTGGTGAAAACTACATTTCATTCACGCACGGTCCACTTGGAAGCATGGATGGTATTTGCGCTTGCTGTGGGAAGGGGTGCAACGAGTCAGTGCACGGAGGCAGTGGAGCGGTACTGCTTTCTCAACTGTTTGCAGTATTTCATGCTCTTTGCACCATTTGAAAACTGACGATGGACAAAAATTCGTGATGTTTAGGCACTCATAAGAAGGAAAAGTGAATTCCTGTGCTACATAAAAAGTTATCTTCTGGTTTGCTGCCTTAAATGTATGGCTCCTTATTTTCTAGAAATTCGCCAGATGTTTTACTACGGTGAGAGTTCCTAATTGCCCGTTTCTCGGTTTCGCGTCGTAACACTAGTGGTAAGCTGTAGCTGGTGTAACCATTGGGTATGGGTAGGACAGGGCAGTGTCATTTGCAGTATGGATAAGATAGTTAAACCGCTGGTCCTTAAGGGTAGCGGAGTGGATGCCAAGAGAAGGCAAGTCGGCGGATGAGATTAAGAAGTTTGCGGGGATACGGTGGCCGCAACTGGCAAAGGCCAGGGTTAACTGGAGAGACATGGGAGAGGCCTTCGCCCTGCAGTGGGCGTAGTCAGGCTGATGGTGATGATGATTATTTGGGTGTTGTACGTGGCTTACACTGTCACTGTGCCTAAGCGGAGGCAGGGGGGCGAGTGTAGTGTGTCCCTTGCAGGCAGAGCTCCGTGCCAGTGTCTACCTGGCGCTCGATGAGCAGGAGGGTCTCCGGCAGGCCGAGAAGCCGGCCGCGGGAGCCATTCTGGCCACGGATGACGGCCAGCTGGCGGCATCGCTGGTGCACGACTTTCTGCACTCCTGCAACCTTCGGTTCACCCTCAGCGTGCTGGAACCTGAGGCACCACTCGTGAGTTTGCCTGCAGGCAGCAGATACGATTTAACAGTTTGGTTTGGGCTAGTTGGTAACAGTTTTTCGAAAACGCAAAAAAAGGGCACGGGCAACACAGAAGTGGACAGGACAGGCGCTAACTTGCAACTTTATTTTCGAAAAACCACCACGTCTAATAAGAAGCCAATTAGCACCATCAAGCGAAGAGCAAGTGCAATGAAGAGCACAATCAAGATTACAGCGTGTGGAAAATAAGCAAAAAAATTGCAATAAAATAAGAAAAAGAAAAACTTGGTGCCGGGGGAACAAATGACCAGAAAAGAGACATCTCCTACTAAAACTTACCGCAAAAATGCGCTTTTCAAGCTTGTCAAGGTTAAGAGCCGAACAAATAACGCGGCAAAAATGAGGAGATAAAAATAGATCAACTAAAAGATGAAGGGAGTGTACAACACTAAGACAAACATGTGGTGAAGAAAGGCAGAATGACAACGGGGAAATTACATTTATGAGCAAGGCAAGGGTAGTAAAAGATAACAAACAGAAAATTGGGCCGGAAACAGACAATATTAGGCTTTTGGCATATTGTCACGACCAGAGGAGCCGTGAAGGTAGACGTCGGGAAGAACCCAAGACCGGGAGCCTTCTTTTAATTATGGAGCCAGCTTCCACGACACAGAACAGAACAGCGCGCCACGAGAGCCCACCGCCGCTTCGTCGTCGTCTTCGACTCAGCGCGGAGGCCGCGCGGCGCGTTGGGCGCGTGGCATTATTCCCCCCCGCGAAAGCAAACATCGTCTCGATGTGGAATGGGGTATGTACAGTGAGGGGAGGAGGAACAAAAAAAAAAAAGACTGGGGGTGAGGTGAACTATACAGCGCACGCTAGATGAACATGCAGGGAGAGTCAAGTTCACACGTGGGGTAAGGGGAAAAGGTACGAAACAGCGTGAACACAGCGCTCAGTCACGCGAAAAGTACGGCTTTAAGCGCACTACATGCACGATTTCAGGCCGTTGACGCTGAGGGCCGGCGACCACAGTTCCATGGGGGACAACTTCGTAGTTGACGCTGTTCAGGCGGCGCAGGACTCTGTACGGGCCAAAATATCTATTTAAAAGCTTTTCGCACAATCCCTTGCGGCGCACTGGTGTCCACACCCACACGTGGTCGCCCGGCTCGTAGTGCACGTCCCTGTGCCGAAGGTTATAGTGTCGGGCATCGGCGGATTGCTGGACCTTGATGTGCAAGCGGGCCAGCTGACGGGCCTGCTCTGCTTGCTCCACGAAGTGGCCAGCTTCAGGGGGAAGCTCTGTGTCGCCGTACGGCAGCATGGCGTCTAGCATCATGCGGACCTCTCTGCCATACACGAGACGGAACGGGGTGAACTGGGTGGTTTCCTGCGTCGCGGTATTATATGCGAAGGTGACGTACGGCAAGACCTCATCCCAGGTTTTGTGTTCAAGGTCGACGTACATCGAGATCATGTCCGCCAATGTTTTGTTGAGCCGTTCCGTTAGACCATTGGTTTGGGGATGATACGCTGTTGTTGGTCGATGAGCAGTATGGCTAAGCTCTAAGATGTCACGTAGGAGTCGGGCTGTAAACGCCTTGCCTCGGTCAGTAATGATGGCCGATGGGGCGCCGTGTCTAAGCACGATGTCGTGCATAAAGAAGTGGGCAACTTCGGCGGCAGTACCTTGCGCAAGGGCCTTCGTTTCAGCGTAGTGGGTCAAGTAGTCTGTGGCGACTACGATCCACTTGTGGCCGGACGACGAGAGAGGAAATGGCCCCAGAAGGTCCATGCCGACTTTGTCGAATGGTATTTGTGGCGGCTCGATGCACTGAAGCAGTCCAGGAGGCTTGAGCGCGGGTTTTTTCCGCCGCTGGCATTGCCGGCATGTCCGGACATAATGCCTGACACTTGAAGTTAGGTTGGGCCAGTAATAGTTCTGCCGGATTCGGGATAAGGTGCGGGTAACTCCAAGGTGGCCGGAAGTCGGTTCATCATGGCAGGCAAGGAGGACTTCATCCCGCAGATCAGACGGTATGACGAGCAGGTAAGTTGTCGGACTTGAAGTAGAGTTCTTTTTATAAAGCACCCCTCTCCGCAGGCAGAACGACGATAGTCCACGAGCTAGGTTTCGTGGTATTTCAGGGCACCCACCTTCGAGATGTTCGATGAGCAGACGGAGCTCGGCGTCGGCACGCTGTCTGGAAACGAGCTCAGATGTGCTGACCGCTCCAAGGAAGCTATCATCGTCGGTGGTGTCTTGCGGAGGAGGTTCGACGGGAGCGCGTGACAAGGTATCAGCGTCGGTGTGTTTCCGGCCTGACTTGTAGGTGACGGTGAAATCGAATTCCTGCAGGCGTAATGCCCAACGTGCTAGGCGGCCGCAAGGGTCCTTTAAATTTTTCAGCCAGCACAGCGAGTGGTGGTCGGTGACGATACGAAACGGTCTGCCATAGAGGTATGGGCGGAACTTGGCGGCGGCCCAGACTACCGCTAAACATTCTTTTTCCGTGGTAGAGTAGTTCAACTCAGCACGCGACAGTGCGCGGCTGGCATAGGCAATTACTTTGTCGACACCGTTTTGCCGCTGAACTAGAACGGCGCCAAGACCGACGTTGCTCGCATCCGTGTGCACCTCCGTATCGGCATCTTCGTCGAAATGTGCCAGGATGGGCGGTGATTGGAGTAGGCGTCGTAACTCGTCGAAGGCACTCTGTTGTTCGTTGCCCCAGGAAAATGACGTGTCATCACGGGTTAGGAGCGTCAGAGGGCTGGCGAGCTGGGCGAAGTTTCTAATGAAGCGGCGATAATAGGAGCACAGGCCCAGAAAACGTCGGACTGCTTTTTTGTGGGAGGGGACCGGAAAGGCAGCAACGGCAGCAAGCTTCTCTGGGTCAGCGCGGATTCCGTCAGCACTAATGACGTGCCCGAGGAACTTCAATTCGGTGAACCCAAAGTGGCATTTTTCTGGTTTGAGGGAGAGGTTGGCGGATCGAACGGCTTTGAGGACAGTCCTGAGGCGGTGCAGATGTTCCGTGAACGTTGCGGAAAAAATGATGACATCGTCAAGATAAACAAGACAGGTCTGCCACTTCAAACCGGTGAGAACGGTGTCCATCATTCTTTGGAACGTGGCAGGAGCACAGCAGAGCCCGAATGGGAGGACGCGAAATTCATACAGCCCGTCTGGTGTAATGAAGGCGGTTTTCTCACGGTCCCTCTCATCAACTTCTATCTGCCAATAACCACTTCTGAGGTCGACCGAAGAGAAGTACTTGGCTTGACGAAGTCGGTCGAGGGAGTCGTCGATACGCGGGAGCGGGTACACGTCTTTCTTGGTCACACTGTTCAGCTTCCTGTAGTCGACGCAGAACCGTAGTGTCCCGTCTTTCTTTTTCACGAGGACGACAGGAGACGACCACGGACTGCTTGACGGTTGGATGACGCCGTCTGTGAGCATCTCTTCGACCTGTGTTTGAATAGCATCTCGCTCACGAGGGGACACACGATAGGGCTGCTGATGGATTGGTCGGGCTCCTTCATGCGTGATAATGCGGTGTTTAACTATCGACGTTTGGCGCACTTTGGACGACGACGTGAAACACGCACCAAACTCCCGCAAGAGGTCCTGGAGTTGCCTCTTTTCAGTGGGTGGAAGGCCAGGATTTATGTCGACGCTGGTGACCGCTTCGGCGTCAGCTCCAGGTGTGTCCTCCGCACAAGCAAAGCATTCGGCCACTTCCTGAACATGGTCGACGTAAGCGATGGCTGTGCCACGGAACAGATGTCGATGTTCGTTGCAGAAGTTGGTGACAAGGACCTCTGTACAACCGTCATGAAAGGATCCAAGGCCCCGTGCCACCGCAACCCCCTTAGTGAGTACGAGGGAGACATTAGGCTCGACAACCCGGAGTCCCCTATGTGGCTCGTCGCAGGTAACTCTCGTGAGAATGCTGGCACGTGGTGGCACCGTAACGTTATCGTCGGCGACTCACAGGGAGGACCGAGAACCCTGGTGCGCAGGCTCTTCTGTGGCCATTGCGGTAGAAAACGTCACCAAGCGGTTCGGGAGGTCTATGATCGCACCGTGCTCGCGAAGAAAGTCGATGCCAAGGATGACATCGCGAGAACATTCGCGGAGAACGAGAAAAGTGGCAACGAATGTGCAGCCTCGAACCGTAACCCGGGCTGCACACATGCCGAGTGGTGCGACAAGATGTCCGCCTGCCGTGCGTATGTCGGGACCGTCCCAGGGTGTCGTCACTTTTTTCAGGGCCGTCGCAAGCCGTCCGCTAAGGATAGAGTAATCTGCGCCCGTATCAACCAACGCGCTGACCTCCTTTGTGTCGACGAGAACAGGGATATCCAAAGAGACCCTGCCTTCAGCACGGCCCGTCGATGGCTGTTGTGGAGGATTCAGTCGGTGCGGCGGCGGAACCTGGTCGGCGACTGGGGTTGCGCTGTCGGAGCGATTCAAGCGGCGCGTTGGGGGAAACTCTTCGGCGATGCGGCGTTCGGCATCGGGGCGATTGGGTCGGTGCGGCGGCGGAAGCGGGTCGGCGATTGGGGTTGCGGCATCGCGGCGATACGAAAGGCGCGTCGTGGAAAACTGTGCAGCGATGCGGCGTGCGACGTCGGGGCGATTCAGTTGCTGCGGCGGTGGAAGCTTTGCGTCGGAACGGCGTTCGGCGGCCTCGCCTCCAAAGGCCGCCGGAGCTAGTTTTCCCGACGAGGGCTCGAGGAACCACGTTGTCCCGAGGCGAAACGGGACCCAGAGGGCGAAGACCGGCGTGGAGAGGGCGATCGCGACTCGCGGCGCGGAGGAGATGGTGAACTACACTGGCGGGTGACATACTCGGCGATGTCTTGAGGGCGCTCTCCAGGGCGTGGACGGGGGCTGTCGACAGGAAAACCGCGGAGTCCCATTTCGCGATAGGGGCACCGCCGGTAGAGATGGCCGGCCTCACCACAGTGGTAGCAGAGCGGGCGTTGATCCGGAGTGCGCCAGAGGTCAGTCTTTCGCGGTGCCTGGCGCCTATCCGCCCAGTAAGGAGTCGGCTGGGCAGAGTGCACCGCGACCAATGGTGCGGTGTAAGGCGAAGGCCCAGGAGATGGGGCCGCGCGGCGCACGACGTCCGCGTACGTGACTGGCTGGACAGGAGTCGGGTACGGCGCGGGATCATATGGGGTCGGTTGCGGCGCCGGCACAGCTGCAGCGTCTTGTGCCCTGAGTGCCTGTCGGACTTCCTCGCGGATGACGCTGGTGACGGAATCGACGCGAGGGGCAAAGGTGGCTTGAAGGTGCTGCAGCTCCTCGCGGACCACGGAACGGATGAGTTCGCGAAGGGAGTCCGGATTCGTCCTGGGATCATGGTCGAACCGGTCCAACGTTGATAGAGTCGACGTTTGGCGCAGTTCCCGGTCGTACTGATGGGATCTTTGCCGCAGCAATTTCTCCATGTGCACGGCGTCGGCCAGGAACTCCGCGACGGTGTTGGGCGGGTTCCGCACGAGGCCGGAAAAGAGCTGGTCTTTTACGCCGCGCATCAGGTGCCGCAGCTTTTTTTCTTCAGGCATGGCCGGATCGGCGCGATCGCAAAGACGCTTCACATCCTCGACGTACATGGCAACACCCTCATTGGGAAGCTGAATTCGAGAGGACAGTGCACGCTCTGCGCTCTCCCGGCGGTCGCTGTTGGCGTACGTACTCAGGAGCTGACGTCGAAAGTCCGGCCACGTAGAGAAAGTAGTCTCATGGTTTTCGAACCACGTTCGTGCAGAGTCTTCAAGGCTGAAGTAAACGTTACGCAGCTTGGTAGCGTCGTCCCAGCAGTTAAAGGTCGCGACCCGTTCGTATTGAGCCAACCAGTCTTCGGCATCTTCAAACAGGTCGCCGTGAAAGGGCTTAGGCGTGCGTGGAGTCTGAAGGGTGAGATAGGTGGGGCTGGCTGCAGGGACAGTCGTAGGCAGGGCGGGCAGTGGCGTCGCCATGAGTGGAGTGTGACAGGGGTGGTCACAAGAGGCGGACGCGTCGAGTCGTCCTCAGGAGTAGGGAGCATCGGCCGCACCTCCACCAGTGTCACGACCAGAGGAGCCGTGAAGGTAGACGTCGGGAAGAACCCAAGACCGGGAGCCTTCTTTTAATTATGGAGCCAGCTTCCACGACACAGAACAGAACAGCGCGCCACGAGAGCCCACCGCCGCTTCGTCGTCGTCTTCGACTCAGCGCGGAGGCCGCGCGGCGCGTTGGGCGCGTGGCAATATAACACTTTTCTTCGGACGAAGCTCGAATACGCATCTATTATTTGGGATCCGCATACGAAAAAGAACATTAACTCCTTTGAAATCATTCAGAGGAAAGCAGTCAGGTTTATTTTCCACAAATACAGTAGATTTGATTCTCCCACAAAGCTAATGGCAGAAAATAATATCCCACTTCTTTCAGACCGCCGCAAAATAAACCGAATTTTGTTCCTCCGTAAGATCCTTTCACGCTAGGTAAACATTCCAATACCTAACTATGTTCAACCTTCTACCACCAGACGTACACGACACACTAAGGAACACACACTGCAGCCTATCTTCGCACGAACAAATTCATTTAAGTATAGCTTCTTCCCCCAAACCATCTCCGATTGGAACATGCTCCCAGAATCCCTTTTTCACAATAGCAATTTTAGCAACGCATTGGAAGAACATTTCCTTGGTTAAGTTGTCTCATTTTGTATTTTTAATGCTGTTGTTTTTATCTTCCCTTTGTTATCGCCGAATAATGCTGTGTTGTTTTTTCGTTTCTTTTGTGTGTTGTTAGGTTGTTTGCCCCTCCTGCCTGGGCCACATAGTTGGGGGCCAGTTGTGGGTTTCTAAGTGGACACAGGCCACCACCCACCGCGGGTTCGAGCTTCGCGCGAGCCAAGGGCCCCGATCAGCCGTCACCACACACCACTGGGACACCGATGCGGTGCACTCAACCTCCGCTGGGAGGAGAGCAATTCGCCGCAAAGAAATAGGCCTCCAAGTTCACAAAGGAGACGTTTATTCACGTCGTCCTTCAGCAGTACACACACACTCAATCGTCACCCCGTCCCGGGGCGCGCGAGGAGCAAGGCTCCGCTGCGCGCACGATGCGACTCGAGCAATGCGCGCCGCTAGCACGCCGCTGCAGGAGAATGTCCCCGCGGCAGTGCTGTGATCTCTCTCTCGTGTCAACCGTTGGGCCGGTTGCGAGAGAGAGTGGGCAATCAACGCAAGATACGCCTGTCGGAGGTCGCTGGACCCCGCTGGACAGGCTCGAGCCGCTGCAGGTCAGAGGACACGTGCGGGCGAGCTCGAGTATGCACTGGTCCGAGCGGCAAAGGCCGGCAGGGACAAACAGTAACGTACGCACCTTTCGCTGTCTCGGAGGGATCTCTCTCTCTGGGCCCCGCTCGGACGGTCGCGCGGTGCGCGGCCGCCCAAAGCGGGTCCAGAATTCCCGCCAAAAGGCGCCAATGGCAAAGGCCCTTGGGGAGCCGGGGCGGAGCTGTGGCTAAATGACAGTGATTAGTTAGTCACCCAGCTGCCTCTCCACCGCCTGAGGCGGGAGCAAGGGAAAGAGGAGAAACAACGCGGGAAGCCGGCAGAGCCGCGCAAAGGCGACGGCGGAAAGCCAGGATTCTCACAGCCTGCAGTATTTTGAAATAAATAAAATAAATAAGGGCTGTGAAACTATATATAGTAAAATGAAAAAAAATTTAAAAGCTAGGAAACTATAAAATATATGTATATGAAAAAAAGAGACAAAAAGAACGAAACAGAAAAGGATAAAACGAGAAGTATAAAGCACGAGTGTAGAGAGCTCCACGCTAAAACAACGAGGGGGGATGGGGGGTGAATGGGATATGCAAATATGAGATATTGCCACCGTACGAACGATTCAGTGGCGCCGTACCGCGGCCGAACTGTTTAAGCTTGGATTTGCCAAGCCTTGGGCACTCGAGGTGCTCGAAGAACGTCGTCTTCCTCGCTCGAGCTGCCTGCTGGCTGGCACGCCCACCTCGTCTACTTAGAACCTGGTCTGTTTCTTCAACCGTTTGTCGGTGACATATTTGGTGGAGGTGCGGGGTAGCGTCCCATGTACTCTGACTGCGAGGACTCTCTCGACACCTGTTCTCCACGCGTGGACACAACACCCGTCCACAAAGCGAGCCGCCGCCTGCGAGGCCTACAACCAGAGTTCGGCCAACTGACAGCGCCGGTAAGAGCAATGACATCAACCGTGGCTAGCCAGACAACTCAGCATTCCGGGAATGCCCCGCCATTCGTCCTTCACGCACCTCGATCGCCGCCACCGTTCCACGGGGACAGGTTCGAGGACATAGAAGACTGGTTGGCCAGCTTTGACCGAGTGGCAGGTTTCAATGAATGGGACGGCGAGCGCAAATTGCGCAATGTATACTTTGCGCTGCAGGACTCGGCCAAAACATGGTTCGAGAACCACGAAGCTTCCTTTACCACCTGGGAGGCTTTTCGCCGAGAACTCCTAGCGACGTTTACCACCAGCGAAAGAAAAGAAAAGGCTGAAATCGCTCTGCATTCGAGGTCCCAGCAGTCCAACGAGAGCGTCGCGATGTTCATCGAGGACATGACGCGACTGTTCAATCGGGCCGACCCTGCTATGCCAGAGGCGAAGAAGGTGCGCCACTTAATGCGCGGCGTAAAAGAACAACTATTTGCCGGACTGGTCCGTGACCCGCCAAGAACAGTGGCCGACTTCACGAGGGAGGCAACGAGTATTGAGCGCTCTCTGCACGAACGGGGCACGCACTACGGACGTGAAGCTACTGTAGCAGCCGCTTCCCAGTACACGCCTACGTCGCTACCCGCCGAGGAGCTTCGGGAGCTTGTAAGGAGCGTTGTGCGTGAGGAATTGGCGAAGCTTCGTTTTGAAGCTCCACAGGCCAATGTCGCTGCCGTAACGGACGTGGTCTGTGACGAAATCCGACGAGCTGTGCAGCCGCCCCCCGCTCCACACCCGGCGCCCTCTGTTATGACGTACAGCGAGGCACTACGAAGTCCTGGGCCAGCGAGGCAATCCTTTTCCCCCGTCGTTCCCATGCCAGTGCCATCTCTGCAGTACCCGAGCGCAGCAGTACCATCCGTGCCGCAGGAGTCCAGGCCCCCCATGAGCAAAGCCCACGTGTGGTGAACGCCAAACAATCAGCCGCTCTGTTACCACTGCGGGGAGCCCGGCCACATCCTCCGTCACTGCCCCTACCGGAGAATGGGTTTAAGAGGGTTTTCACCTGACGCACCTCGACCACGCTACAGTGAAAGACCACGGGATATCGAGCTGTACCTGGCTGATAACGTGCAGTCCTCGACCCCACAGCGGCGTCAGTCCCGATCGCCATCCCCAAGGCGGTTCTCTTCGCCCGGCCGCCCGTCGTCCTCTGGCCAGTTCAGAGGTGCGTCCCCACATCGGGACAACTGAAGACGGCGTCCTCCGGGGGTAGGGCCGCCGCTACTGAACCGTGTCAAGAGCCTCCATCCGACGATTCGCCGCGACGCTCCGACCAACGACGACCTGGCCCGACGACTTCAACGACGCGCTGCGACCGACTGGTTTCTGCCGAAATTCCGGTATCCGCCGACAACCACGACGTTACCGCCCTAGTGGATACCGGCGCCGATTTTTCTGTAATGAGCAGTCGGTTAGCCACGGCCCTGAGGAAGGTTCTGACCCCTTGGTCTGGGCCGCAGATCCGGACAGCTGGTGGCCACGTCGTAACTCCGCTCGGTGTCTGCACTTCACGAATCCAGATCCGCGGAGTTACTTTCCCTGGTTGCTTTGCTGTGTTACCCGAGTGCTCCAAGGACCTCATACTCGGTTTGGATTTTCTTCGGGAGTACGGTGCCGTTATCAATCTGCAGGAGCTAATCATGTCGTTTTCCACCCAATGCCCTGTCAGCGACGATACCGAGCCACGCAGGGCTAAGTTGTGCGTCTGTGACGACCAGGTACTAATCCCGTCAAGAGCCAGCATGTTTGTTACCGTAGAGTGCGATAACAGCCCCAGCACTCGTGGCATCACTGAAACCAACATCTCGCTGCTCCTTGGTCGGCAAGTCTGTGTAGCTCGCGGCATTATTGAATTGAACAGTGGGCGAACCGAACTTCTGGTGACCAATTTTGGTTCTGAACCTCAGTGTTTGCCTGGCAAAACAGCTATTGCGTATTTCGAAGAACTTTGTGAATTCGCGGGACAGCACGCGTTGTACGAAATCCCGGCATCAGTGGAGGCACCGACCACTTCCATCAAGACCGACGTGAACCCGAACCTCCCGTCTCATCAGAAGCAGTGCCTAGAGAGCATTATCGAATCTTTCCGCGACTGTTTTTCATCGACCTCTAAAGTTAGGCAGACTCCACTCACAATGACAAATGAAGTAAAAGCCAATAAAATGCCAAGCAATAGAAGCAGTAAAACTGTTACTGTTAATGGCTACTCTGCAGTGACAGTAGGGCAGAAGTAGCTCGTGGCACTGTGGGTGCATTTTCGAACATTCCGAGGAATGCACCGTAGTGTGAGGTGGATGCGAATCATCTTTGAAGAAGTGTCTGTGTTTGTGTCCTTCTTCTTGTGTGCTCCTGTTTCGCACTTTGAAGATAGTTCTGGGCAAGCTTTTGTGCTCGTAGCACATGTTTGCTGCACACACATACATACATAGCCAGCTAGCTCACCCTTTATCAGGGGACCCGCCCCGGTGGCTCAGTGGTTACGGCGCTCGGCTGCTGACCCGAAAGACGCGGGTTCGATCCCGGCCGCGGCGGCTGAGTTTCTATTGAGGCGAAATTCTAGAGGCCCGTGTACTGTGCGATGTCAGTGCACGTTAAAGAACCCCAGGTGGCCGAAATATCCGGAGCCTTTCACTCCAGCGTCTCTCATAGCCTGAGTCGCTTTGGGACGTTAAACCCCAATAAACCAGTAAACCAAACCTTTATCAGGTATTGCACCTATCCTCGTCTTCAGGCCGTAATTTGTTTTTTTTTTTTTTCAGGTCAATATTTTGAGCGTTGTGGAAATATGCTGGCACCATGCAGATGCTGCCTATGTGTGAGAGAGTCATTGATTGGATATCAGTCAACTTCTCTTAAAGGACTGGCTACTAAACGTTCCTGCAGTTATTCTAGCTGTGCTGTTTCAGCAGTGACTAGAGGATGAGAAGCATTCAGCTCTTGCTGGGAAGACATTTTATAACTGCATCTTGTAAAGCTGGAACATGAAAGTCTGACATCTCAGCTTGTTCACGGGACTAGGAATGGTCTCTCATAGTTAAGGCCCCTACTGGTATAGAACCAGGCAGAAGACAAGGACAAGCTAGTAAATGAGGCAAGACTTGCTTTTGCTCTGTCTTTCGCGCTGTTTTAAAGAAGTATAGACACCCAACTTTGGGGAGCATGTTTTCTGCCTTGTAATGATGTGTAAGGCATTATTATACATGGATTACCACAGTGGTATTCTCCTGCAACCACTAAATAATTTATAGGTAACCAAATTTCTTTCTTGGGTTGTTTTGGTTTCAGTTCCAACAGCCAAGTGGTAACTGTGACATCAGAGTGTGCTTGTAGGTCATGTGAGGCATGAAAAAACCACAATATAATTGCTGCTTCATCGTTTTAATTCACAACAATGCTAAAGCCAGCCTGCCTCAAGAGTTGGAATCATAATGAAGGTAGAAGCAGCGATTATATTTCTGCTTTTCATGCCTCACATGACGTATAAGCACACTTTGGCATCACAGGGATCATTCAGCTGTTGAAACCAAAACTGAAACAGCATGACAGAAAAATTCGATTTAGCAGTTGTAGGCGAATACCGCATGGTGATTCATGTATAGTAGTGTCTTCCGCATTATTGTAGAGAAGAAAACATGCCACCAAAATCGGGTGTCTGTACTCCTTTAACGAATATGACTTACGAATTAGATGTCTATACTACTTGAACCAATATGATGTACCAATTAGTTCAACTCTTCGTTTTAAGGCCCCTAATTTCTAGTGATTGTGCAAAAGATTGCAGATTTACATTTTTTGTGGAATTGTGTATTACATTCACATTCTCTTGATATTTGATTTCGTTTATTTCATTCGCTGAAGGATAGCTTGACAAGCTTGCGGCCCCTATACATAGGGGCAGACACAATACTGATGGTACATGAAGTAATAGGACTAACATAATTAGTGAATAGTAAATAAACAAAAATATTTAGATACCGAAAGACGTGACACATTCTATAAATACAGCAGTATGTGTAGAAATCTCACAAAACAAAAAAGTAGAGCTGTTGCGATGACTCAGTGGCTATGGTGCTTGGCCAGGAGTGGAAAACTTTGTCTAGTTTCGGTCTCAACTACTTCAGCTCACTGGCGACTGGAGGTGAACTGATGCTTAAAACTGAATGGTTCCTGCCCATTCACGCAGTGTGATAAAGCTGCAGCCGTGGCCGAATTATCTCGGCAACCACGATACAAAGCTGCTCTTTTTTCGACAGCGGTAGTTCGAATGCCACTCTGGGAAGAAGTTTTTTTCCTTCTGTGTACCGTTGTCGTGACGCTGACTCGATGCTCTTGTTGGGTTCCCTCCAGCTGCTATGGGAGGAATTGGCGTTGATGTCTGTATTTGCTGGACAATGGCATGTGTGGACGTTTCCTATCCCTGGCTCGGCTGCCGACCCGAAAGACATGGGTTTGATACCGGCCACGGTGGTCGCATTTCGAGGAGGCAAAATGCTAGAGGCCCATGTGCTGTGCTATGTCAGTGCACGTTAAAGAACCCCAGGTGGTCGAAATTATCGGGAGTCCTCCACTACGACGTCCCTCATAGCCTGGGTTGCTACGAGGGACGCCTCGTAAAGCCAATATCAAACAAAAAGTAGCAACTTTTTATCGGATGTTATAACAGAAAATGGCAGCATAGTTTTGTGGTATAACTATTCGCTGGCCCTTTCAGACCTAGCCCTCATCAATTACGAGTACCTCATGGAAGTTGAGTTATGCATGTGTCCCTTCTGGGAGATTTCACAGGTCTCTTGGCCTTCCTTCCTGAATGAATTGCATCAGGTTGCACATCGCACTATCAGTCTGTGTGCAAGTTCCTTGACTGGGTTGGGAGCCTGGCGCTTGAGCATTGGAGACAGACAGTGTTGACTTCCTCCACTGGTGGTTTACAGCCTTGTCCTGTAAGCCTTTGTGGACATCAGCAACAGCAAGCTGTTTCCCCTGGCAGTACTCGACTGTGAAGTCATACCTTTACACCTGTAGCAACATGCTGTGCCCTTATCTGGGTACCATGTCAAGGGCTTTCTTCGTGAAAGTCTATGGTAATTTGTGGTTGGATATAACTGGTGTGCCTGCCAAAGCTGTATTGGCGAAGCTTGCGTAGGGCAAAGCAGGTATTCAGCATCTGTTCCCTTATCTGGGCGTCTCTGTTGCTGTCAGTTCTCGGCTGGCATAGCAGATAGGACAACCGTCTTGCAGCATCACAGTACCTAGGCCTTTCTCACTGCTGTCTCACTGCACTGTGATCGTAGAAATTCAGAACAGGGGATGGGGCTAGTAGTTTTTTCACTCTCTTGAATGCACTCTCCTGTTCAGTAGTCCAGGCACATTTCGTGTTCTTTCGTGTTGATTCCATAGCGTCAGATATACTGGGTAGAAATCTTGCTACGCAGTTCACCATGCCACAGAACTGTAGGGCTCCACTCACATCTGTGTGTGCTTCCGGGTTGACAATAGCTGGGTCCTCGTTGGGGTCAACTTGCAACCTATACAACGCAGCTTTGTGGCTCATGAAAGCTATCTGTTCTGCATTCAATTCAATCTTGACTCTTTTGATTTGAATGACATCTCTCCATGAGTGCATGCAGATTTTCATCGTGATCCTTTTGTACAGCTTTAATGCTGCCCTTTCCATACACTGTGATATCATCTGCAACACATGTGACTCCCTGCTGGTTACCCAATGCAGTCTGCCATTACCTTTGTAATATTTTACTGCTGACTGCTAAGCCAGGTGAAGCCACCGGTGCCATCCAGATGGTGTTTGGATGGTTGTGAGCATGCTAGACTCAAGCTCAGTCTTGCAATGCCAGTATCCATTGCACACGTCAAGCTTGGAAAATGCTTGTGCTTCTGCTAGCTCAATCAGGACATCCTCAAGGGCTGGTTCCCTTTTCAAACCCTTGACCTGGAAAGCATTCCTTGCCCACTGCTGGAGACGTCCTGGTACTTTCCTGTTAGTGGGACGTCTTGAGGCCTGATGTCTTTTGACTTCTCGAAATGAGGTCATTGTTGACACTGATCAGCTGCATACGCTCTGAAGTCTCTCCACCTAAGGGGGTGTAAGGTTGCCTGCAAGAAATGCAGTTGAGTATTGCGTTGCAGTATTGGCCGGGTGAAGTTGACGTTTTTCTTTGGGCTCGAGAACTGTGCCATTGTGCACCTGAAGCTTTGTGGGAGCATCTCGCAATCTCTCATTTCATGCATAGCGCTCTGGGATTAGGCTCACTGACACACCACTGTTGAAACTTGATAATATTGTCATTTCTTCTGTTCTGCAGGGGGGATTCAGATGCCTTTCCTCAAAGTGTTCGTGTGCAGTCAAAACTTCTTCAGAATTGGAGCTGTCGCTGAAACATGAACAAAATTCTTTGACTTGCACTGTTCTGCAAAGTGGTTGGCTCGGCCACATTTGGAGCATATTTCGCCTGAGGCAGGAAAGACTCTTCTTGAACATGTGGGCGGTTCCACAATACCTGCAGTTTCTGGTTGCCTTAGGCCCATGCTTCTTGTTTAGGTATGTGACGACATTGATAGCGTCGCTATCATTGTTCACAGTTCCTTCTCGTTGGAACACCTTCATCTGCTGTGCCAAAGTTCCATGTATGGTGCATACTTTTCCAACTGTGTCAACAGTAGGCTCTTCTGAAAGAACAGTAGGTTCTTTCAGTAGCAGTTGCATGCAGAATTCCTCGCTAGTGACTCTGGAGACTACCTGATCACATTCTCATGTTGGTCCGCAGAGTTGCATTCTTTAACCTTTTTTTTGAGATCAATCAGAAAATTGTTGAACGGTTTGCTTGCTTAGTGTTTTCTGCAGCGAAAAATGTAGTGGATGTAAAAGTTGTGCTTTGGCGCAAAATATTCGTAGAACTTGTGGGAATCCTGGCTTTCGGCCGTCGCCTTTGCGCGGCTCTGCCGGCCTCCCGCGTTGTTTCTCCTGTTTCCCTTGCTCCCGCCTCAGGCGGTGGAGAGGCGGCTGGGTGACTAATCACTGTCATTTAGCCACAGCTCCGCCCCAGCTCCCCAAGGGCCTTTGCCATTGGCGCCTTTTGGCGGGAATTTGGGACCCGCTTTGGGCGGCCGCGCGCCGCGCGACCGTCCGAGCGGGGCCCAGAGAGAGAGATCCCTCCGAGACAGCGTAAGGTGCGTACGTTACTGTTTGTCCCTGCCGGCCTTTGCCGCTCGGACCAGTGCATATACTCGAGCTCGCCCGCACGTGTCCTCTGACCTGCAGCGGCTCGAGCCTGTCCAGCGGGGTCCAGCGACCTCTGACAGGCGTACCTTGCGTTGATGGCCCACTCTCTCTCGCAACCGGCCCAACGGTCGACACGAGAGAGAGATCACAGCACTGCCGCGGGGACATTCTCCTGCAGCGGCGTGCTAGCGGCGCGCATTGCTCGAGTCGCTTCGTGCGCGCAGCGGAGCCTTGCTCCTCGCGCGCCCCCGGGACGGGGTGACGATTGAGTGTGTGTGTACTGCTGAAGGACGACGTGAATAAACGTCTCCTTGGTGAACTTGGCGGCCTATTTCTTTGCGGCGAATCGCTCTCCTCCCAGTGGAGGTTGAGTGCACCGCATCGGTGTCCCAGTGTGGTGACGGCTGATCGGGGCCCTTGGCTCGCGCGAAGCTCGAACCCGCGGTGGGTGGTGGCCTGTGTCCACGTAGAAACCCACAAACTTATGAAGCACTGTAGGGACATCCTTGGTGCTAGTACTACTTCAGTTGGGGTGCCGGAGTCAGGCTTTGTATATCTCGATAACGGTTGTCCTGGCATTTTCCAGAAGTAGTGCTGTTTTCTGTTCTGGGGACTTGTTTTGGCTAGTTGCAATGAGGCAGAGTTCATAATGCTGCTTGCAAAGCTGCCATTTTGCTCGCAAGTCGCCTGTCAGACACATGTTCTGGCACATCAGTGGGAGCTGCTGCCGCCATGTTGTGGTTAGCGTGTCATGTTGGCATGCACGCCTTTTGCTCACTATTTGCACTCGCACTGGCTTTACACTGATTGCATTCCTTTTGTCTTGGCTAGTTTTTTTTTCTGTTTATAGCACTTCTGACACCGTGTTTCAAGAGGAACGTGGAGATGCACACTTGCTTCAATGCAGCGCCGCGTTTTATTACTATGCTCGGTGCCAATAGCACTTGAGTTAGGACACATGAATCTGAAAACATATTGCAACAATATGTCATGTAAATCCTAGCTGGCTGACACCAGGCCCTTATATAGAGGCTATTAATCTAGCAGTTGACTACGTTAAGGTCAATAAGCCAGCAGATGCAGGGTGGTCGTTATGGTGGTAGCAGCTTACCTAAAAATCTCAACAAGACTGCGTCATCAACAACTAGACTGCATAAGGTGGATTAGTGGGTTGCATTAGTATAATTTCATATGAAAATCCAGTGGTAGGGACTGGAACATTCTAGATGGTGATGACTGAAGCATACCTAGGGCAATGGAACTGGCTTTAACTGGAGGTTTGGCGGAAAAATTGCAAGAACAACAATTGACACTCACTGTAGACACCATAGCATAGCATAGCATAGCATTTTTTCCTTTAAGAATGTGCTAAAGAAGGCCTCAGACTCTTTTTTTTCATTACAACGATGAGCTTCAATGTGCACCACAGAACATCTTTCCTCAATAAAACGGAGAGTTGAGCTAGTTGGTACATATACCGCTGGGAAAAAAACAGCGCTGAGACGAGGGACAAAGAAAGAAGAAGAGAACAGGACCGGCGCTGAATATCAACTGAAAGTTTATTAGAAACAACAAGCTCTTGGTTGTCGATGGAGTGTATCTTGCGTGTTGTCCTGTTGTCTTCTTCTTTCTTTCTTCCTCGTCTCAGTGCTGTTTTTTCCCCAGCAACATCTTTACTCAGGATCAGTCGCATCCTGTTGAAATGGCGTCTGCACCTTTTGGAACAAGGGCTGGCAATTCAGAAGTCGTGAAGGCCTGAGCTGAGTTCTCGGCAACCATGTGTAGTCAGTATCTGGCCCCGTGATGCATAGCATGGTGTGCTGGATGTGTTGTGAGTTAGGCCCAAAAGTGTGCAGTGCGTGCATGTGCTTTTACGTTTGCATTTTTGGGTGATGTTTGGAAGTGCTCAGGTTTAGTAGAAATCGGTTTCACTGTCACAACTGTGTGCTGTCATTCATGTTTGGTAGGAAGACAGCAGAAAAAACGACAGCCACAGGGGAAGACAAGACACAAAAGAACGCTACACTATCAACTGATTTATTCTGTCATCAAGTCACATTTATATAACCGGTCAGTCACATCACATGTCACACTTTGTGGTGCCAGCTATATTAGACTAACAGATATGAAAGGTGTTATCACCTCTTCAGCTGTAAAAGTAGCTATTGTCAGATACAGATTGCAAAAAAGGAAAAAGAAAATGCAAGAACCGTACATGACATAAGACCAGGCAAGTAAGAAAAATCTGCTACAAAGACTGTTATAAAAATTCTTCCAAAAAACTCTGCTCCGCTGAGTACAGGCTTATAGACTGATCGCTAACGCAGTGGTCTGCCTTCTTGTCGATATGGACTGGTTATATAAATGTGACTTGATGACAAAATAAATCAGTTGATAGTAGCGTTCTTTTGTGTCTTGTCCTCCCCTATGGTTGTCGTGTTTTGCGCTGTCTTCCCAACAAGTATGAATTACCAACTAGCCCAGCACCATGCTTTATTGAGATTTATTGTGCTGTCATTGGTGTTGTTCTGTTGAGGAGCAGTCACTTCCCCTGCAGGCGGAGCCACTGAGTCGAGAGGAGCTGTGCAGCCGGCTTGGCTTGGAGCAGCGGGGCGGACCATTGCTCCTGCAGCTGCTCCACCCTCCTCCCCAGCAGCCACCACCACCACCGGCTGCAACACAGGCGAGTCCACACGTGCTGCAGGGGAGTGGTAGCAGGGGGGCAGAGGTCAGCTGGTCTGGGAGTAGCCACATTTTAAAGGGAAACTGCATAGGTTTTAGAAATCAACGAGCTTAAGAGGGTCGAATGTGTGAAACTTGCTGGTCACAAATGAATAACCAACGTGCCCAAGCTGGTGTCCTGGTTGCAGGTAAAGCATGCAAAGTCTTTTGGAAATAGCACTTGAAATAGTGAAGTAATCTCCGATTAAAATCCGGATGCCCTTCAAGCTTCTCCGCAGCGCACCACGCCAAGTGGGGGGCGCATGATGACGTGATCGTAGGTATCGGTACATTTCCAACGCACAAACGCCTGCTTTGAAGGAAAAAAACCGCCACCACCGAAGGCAAACCCTGCCGACAGTTTGGCGATTCGCCGGCCGCTGGGAAAAATGCTGCTTTTGGCAATGTTTTACAGCACAAACAATTTTTTAACATTTTCCTTCAGGAATTTACCGCCAAATGGATATAGTTGTCCACAATCTGAGGGCGTCGGTTTTTTTTTAGGCGGCAAAAACTTTGCTGTCCCGTCTTGCGGTCAGCATGGCCTAGCAGAGATACCTGAACTTGTGTTCGACAGTGATGCGGAAAGTGATGCCTGCGAAGATGAGGACATTCCGCTAGATGATGGAGATTCCAATTCTGGCACTGACAGTGATGTTGATGAGGATATGTGTTGAGAAGAAGAAGATGTGTTGGACTCGTCACCGCCATCTGCCAAGGCGCGAAAACTAGAAGAATGGGAGTGGGAAGAAAAGGGCAGAAACGAACCCGTTGCCAAGCTGCCACTCATCGGCCAACCAGGCATCAAGAGATCCATCCAACTTCAAGTAGGTGAAACTCCCAGTGCTTTGGGAATGTTGGATGCTCCCCTCGGAGATGACATTTGGAACACGATCGCCTTGCAGACAAACGTGTTTGCTTGTGAAAGGCAGCTTTTGCAACCCAATCCCACTTGGCAGGAAACGACTGCCGATGAAATTAAGGCCTATTTTGCCATGTGTCTATTGATGAGTCAGGTGAAAAAGAACACTCTACAGTCCTACTGGTCAACAAGGCATGTTATAAGTACACCGTTCTTTGCTACAGTTATGCCCAGGCAGCATTTTTGGGCATTATCGTGCTATCTTGATTTAGGTTTAGGTTTAGGTTTGAAGGTTTATTTCTGCAACTAGGTGTTGCGAGGACAGCCAGGGAAAAAGCTGTATAGACAGCTTGAGAGGTCCTGGCTTCCTCTTACAGTGCAGCATTGACGGCGGCGGAATAGGACATCAAACAAATAGTAAGAAAAAACTGTGATAACACCCTGCCTCTAAATGAAGATAAGCTGTGGAAGATACAGCCTGTGCTCGATCACATTCTAAAGTCTATCATCGCAGCGTATAACCCAGAAGAGAACCTCACATTGGACGAAAGCCTGATGAAGTTTCGTGGTCGGTTGTCATATGTGCAATTCAGCCCCTCAAAACATGCAAGATTTGGACTCAAATTCTATAAACTGTGCAAATCGTCAAGTGGATACTGCCTCAAATTTGCCGTCTACACGAGAAAAAGTGAAAAAACACCTGCTACGACTGGGTTATTATGCAGTGAAGCAGTTGTCATTGACCTCGTCGATAAGCGTCTGTCTGATGGCCACACGGTCCACATGGATAATTGGTACTCTTCACCAATGCTCTTTCATCATCTGAATGAAGCTGGGTCGTATGCTATAGGCACAGTTCATATCCACCGGAAGAATATGCCCACAGAATTCAGAAAGTGCAAATTGCAGAAAGGGGAATGCAAAGCTCCTTTTTCACAAGGGATCATGGCCCTTACATGGCAAGATAAGAAGCAGGTAACAATGCTTTCAACGTTGCCCAGTGAAGCCGCTGTTACTGACACAGGAAAGAAGTGCCGAAAGGATAGCTTGCCGGTTTTGAAGCCGAAGGTTGTACTCGACTACAACCGTGGTATGGGAGGAGTGGACCGCGAGGACCAGCAACTGGCTTCGTTTTCGATTATGAGGAGGTACGCAAAAGGGTACAAAAAAAATCTTCTTTTACATCATGGATATTGCTGTTTAGAACAGCTACGTCTTGTGGATGAAGTCAACCAGCAAGTGGATCCACTACACTGACTGGAAAGTGAATCTGGCAGAGGAGATGTTTGAAGCAGCCGTTCTTCCGCAGTACCGCGGTCGAGGAAACCCACCTGCTGCTGCTACGCCAATGTACAATGCACAACAAGCCGCAGAGTGGGCTCATTTCCCTCGACAGATACCACCCACAAAATAAAGCAGAACCCTTCGAGGCTGTGCTTAGTTTGCAAGGTACACGGCAAAAATTCTGAGAGCCGGTGGGAGGGTGAAAGATGTGAAGTTGCACTTCACATGCCTGTATGTTTTAAGGCAATCCATACATGAAAGTCATATTGAGCATGCTTGTGCAGTGACTAATTGAGAAGACAATAAAGCAAACTGTGTCTTTCTACGACATGTTTAGCAAACTTTATCACGAATTTTGTGGAGCGCCACATGCGTTCATGCGGTGCGAAAATTTCGACGTGGAATCCCAGGCAGGAACGGCCGCGGACGGCGCGGAAGCCAATGAGTTAAATGCTAGTGCAAAAACACTTGGCATGCTTTACCTACAGCCTATATAGAATTGAATCCTTGAATATTGCGAAATTCTAAAAAAAGTGCTGCAGTTGCCCTTTTGAAGGGCAGGATCTAGGTTGTCTAAAAAAAAATCTCTGGCTCCTCCCACGAAATTTTCTGATTGGTCGAGAGGAGCGTAAAATCATCAACACCACGTAACCGCTGTCAGACCATTCATAGGGCAGCACCAGATTTGAAAGTCTGAGACCCCCCGCCTGCCCAAAAGTTAGGAGGTGGCCCACCCATAAAAATTCGCAGGGACCCCTAAAGCTATGGAAGTAGGCCCACCCAGAAAATGGATTAAGGTGGATTAGTGGGTTGGGTTAGTATAGCCCAATACGATAATCTGATGGAAGATACTGGAACATTCTAGGAGGTGGTGGCTCGTGCATACCATAAAAGGGCAATGGAACTGGTTCCAACCGGAGTTTCGGTGGCAAAATCACGAGAGGAACATAACACATTCATTGTAGACACTGTAGGAGGAGGCCTAAATGCTGTTGCATTTTCATTAAGAATGTGGCTAAGAAGTTTTAAAGTTTTGTTGTCCAGTCTGTCAGTTTTGCTGCATGGATGACATTGTGCACATCCATCCACAGAGAATACTGTGCGTGAATTCTGCTGCTGCATTGGTAGAATGAAGGCATCCCTCCAAGGCCAGTGGCTCGCTGATTTCAGCAACAACTGTTGTCTGTATTAAAGAGTTAAAGGGACCATGAAAAGAATTAAAAGCCGCTTGTAAATGTTAGAAGTTATGCTCAGAAGCATTGACACCAAGTATGAGTCTTCGGAACTGAGCCGGCAATTTATTATGGCTTTTTAAAAATGGCGTTTTTTAAAATTTGCGGGCCGTTTGGTGTCTTCGTAGGGAGCGATTTTGAAACCAAAACCGGGAAAACAGACATCACTAGTCCCATGACGTCGATAGGCCACCACACACTGTCATTCGCTCGAGCCGCGGCAGCTACGATGTCACGGGCACACTTCCGGTAGCGGTGAAAATCGTCTGCTCGAGGCGCCGCGCAACCCCCTCGGGCAAGCGCGGGCCAGGGCATTGCCTTCACGCATATGTTTTCAATTTACCTCTGCCGCCTCTTTCTGTCGCGAGTTCGGGAGCAAAGAAAGCGCCGAGACCGGAGAGACGCTGCCGACGCACGCTGCTCCTCGGGAGTGCGACAACCGGAAGTCGTAAACCGAACGTCAGCGAATGACGTATTCATGGGCGGAGCCCAGTCCCAGAGCTGTTTTCTTTATTTTTTCTTGGTGCTCCGCGTGTATGAGTTGAGGGGGGAGAGGAGGTGCGTGATTTTTAATCGTCTATAACTTCGTTGTTATTCATGCTAGCTTTAAAATTCTTTCGCTGGGGTGACGAGTGATGGATTGCCTATCTTTACGTAATCTCAATTAATTTGTTTCATAGTCCCTTTAACTGTGCGAAAGGATTAGGACACCAGGGAGACACATTCATGACACTTAGAAGCGCAATGTGTATCCCTGGTGTCCTAACCCTTTCGCGCAGTGAACTCTTTAATTCAGAAAGGAACCAACTGGCCTGGCAAATTCTTTTGTTGTCTGCACTGCCATGTGAACACAAGCCTTTTGTGGTGCAAGGCATACTACAGCCATGTGTAGTTGGGGGGCACTGCAAATTCCTGCCGGGTAGAACGTCTAGTTCAAGATGAGCACACATCATTCTGCGCTGCATTAATCGAGGGTGCTTTGTACTACCTGCACACTTGTTTTTTTGTCATTCAAGGATTTAATTTTCTTTACTAAAGAGCCACAAGGACACCACAAGGACAAGGATGAAGATGGAGTGACGACAACACAAGTGCTCCTTGTCCTTATGGTGCCACAGCAGTATGAAAGCAGAAGGAAAGCCCCCAGTAGTCATCCCCAGACTATCTGGGGTCTTTTGCCCATCAGTTCTGCTGACATCCACCCTTTCTCCTGTGTACAAATGTAGATCCGAGCAGGAATAGTGCCCTTTGGAAGCATCTTCCTTTTGAACGTGACAAGTGGCGACAGATTCTTGCCATCCATCGTTATCGCCAACATCGTTATGCACTATTGTTTTTCGGCGCCAGTCCTCTTTGCGTGCATACGTCTGGCACCTTTGGTCTCCACAGTGCTGCTTCTTGACGTGCCAAAGTTCAGAGCGTTTTGTTCGTGTTGCCACTTTGCAAGAGCTGGAGCTTCCTACAAGGGTACAAGTGCAGGCTGGTTGATTGTTTCTATCTATTGTCTCTGTCTTTTTAAAAGAGTGCAAAGGAAGCCAACAGAGAAACAAGAGAACACTCACGGCACTGACTTTCAGCTACTACGTTTATTGTGGAAATTTACCCGTGTATGTACGCTGCTTAATGCATGACGGATGGAAATGGTACAGCTTGCTAGCAAGAAAAGAAATGAATGCCGGTCTCCTTTTGCTCACCCTGCCAAGTATGCTAGTTCCTTCCCCGATCATGCAAGGGAATGGGTGCTGACGCAGAGGTCACCCATATCCTTTGCGCTTCAGTGATTTTCCTTGTTAGTACAGTCCTTGCATCTTCAGGAGAGTTGAATACTTGGTTAGCTGGTACATACATATGAAAAAAACAGCCAAAAAGACGGGGACAAACGAGAGACGAGGCACACACAACGACTGGACTAGCAACTGTGCTTCACTGAAAAACCGCCAGTCTCCCAGGAAACCTAACAGAGCATGCGCAGCTCAGCGGCAACGCAAAACCAGCACAAAAGACCGTGACGCTTGCGAGATAGTCAAAGCAGCACTGTCAACGGGACAGGTAACCTATTTCTTTCTGCATCAGTCAATGTGATAGACACCGTGCTAATACAGTTTTCTCGGTAGAGGCAAGGGTAAGGTTGAGCACGAAATCCTCGAAGCATATCACATAAGTAATCAAGGAGATAACTGTATTAGCACGGTGTCTGTCACATTGATTGATGCAGAAGGAAATAGGTTACCTGTCCCGTTGAGACTGCAGCCTGACTATCTCGCAAGCATCGCGGTCTTTTGTGCTGGTTTTGCGTTGCCATTGAGCTGCGCATGCTCACTTAGGTTTCCTGGAAGACTGGCTCTTTTTCAATGAAGCACAGTTGATAGTCCAGTCGTTGTGTGTGCCTCGTCTCTCCTTTGTCCCCGTCTTTTTGGCTGGTTTTTTCATGAACCTTGCGTCTTGTGTAAGTTCTACACTTGTCGAAACACGAGTTTTTCCACTCTCCTTTGGTTGCAGAGCCCCAAAGCTGCCAGCCGGGTGGAAGCTGTGGTGCCTGAAGTTCAGCCCCTGAGTGAAATGCTGGATGGGGCCTCAGCCAGGCACGAGGAGGGCCCTGCCGACACTGTGCCGTAAGGAGGAAAATATTCTTTCTCAGCTCTGGATGCACCTGGGAGGAGGGGCACAGCTTCTCGTCTCCCCTAAACATTTGACCAACACTGTTCCCACTTCTAGTTATTGATCAATTCACTCTCACCCTACCGTAAGCTTGCCGTCCCGGTTAGCTCAACAGGTAGAGCGACTGTTCTGGTTAAGCGGCGGTTCCGGGTTCAAACCCCGGACCAGGACGAATTTCTCTTTAACTGTGATGTTTCTGAGAAAGGTGTTAGCTTTCCTCTGTAGCCGTATGGCTGCGCTTGGCTGGATGCCAATGAGTAATTATACTCCCTTATTAGCTCCTCTGCTCGGGTGGTCACCCACCTTGGGCAATGGCAGAATATCAGGGGATGATTAGAGGAACACCACTGAATGTGATGTGTTCAGGTAGCCAATAAGTTTTTATCATTTAAACGGGGAGCCGTACCAAATGCATTTTTTATCCATCCTAGCAGTGTACAGCTATGGCCTCTCAGGTTTTTGCAAAATGATCTTGCTTCATGTAATCTATGCACTGTGATGGTAATGTTGGGACCAGGAGCATGAGACAAGGTGCCTTTTTGTGGCACAACACAAGTGTTTATATCCGAGGCAGTGCAAAACAGTAGGATGAACCTCAAGCTATGTGTTGAAATATGGCAGGCATATCCGAATGCTAAAAGTCCAACATTCTGGTGGAAGTCAGTAAGGCCCAGGCCAGCTGGAGATGATGAATCTGTCCCAGGCTGCGGATGTCACGTATGATGACACCAGCAGGTGTTTTGGCATGGCTGGCTATGGAGAAGTGGGCGTAGTGGTCATACTAAAACATGATGTTGGGCTAGTCGGTTCATGGTTAGAGCGAAACAAAACTGCGCGAAGAAGACGGGACAAAAGAAAGGCACGAATACACACACACAAAGCGCTTTGTGTGTGTGTATTCGTGCCTTTCTTTTGTCCCGTCTTCTTCGTGCAGTTTTGTTTCGGTCATACTAACTTTGTGCGCCCAAACCAAGCCCAGCAGAAAACCGGTAGTCATCCTGTTCATCACTGGTATGCTCACTGTACTTCAGAGATGAAAACTAGAAGAAGCACACAGAACTGAAGGCACTGCTTCCATCAGCAGTCCCCACTGCGTTTTCCGATTACCCGCAGACAAGAAAGGGAGCAAAAAAGAAAGAACAGGCCTTGGCTTGCTCTGCTGGTGACACGGCTAGAGTAACTTCAGCTGAGGGTGACAACTCTAGAGCGAGCTCAAATGTGAGTGAATGTGGGCTTTCTGGCTACGATCATGAGCTTGCTCTTGACGAAGCACACAAGTTAGCAGCAGAAGTGCTGTGTTGGTAAACGATGCTTACCACTTGATCAAAAATCTCCACTCCAACTTCCTGGAAAGAGAAATGGTAGGTGAGGGGCAGGCCATTCAAGCCGGATTCTACTTGAAGAAACTTCTTGATGTTCAATCTCAACTCACGCTGAGCCGAGCAATCTTTAAAAACTGAAAGCGTACAGGCAGCAGACGTATTCTCTCCGTCAGTCATAGCTGCTCAGCAGTCCCTCCAGGCACGGCCGCTCAATGGAGAGCGCACTGGGTGCGGCCCGTCGCGTCGCCCGAAAGAGCCGTATTGCGCCTAGTTCTCGTCGCCACCGCTGCGGCGCCACCGCTCCGGGACGAGTCCGGGCGGAGAGCTGTGCGCAGCGGCCGAGGCAGTGCTTTCGTTTAGGCGTCTGCACGGTAGGCGCTTTATAATTTTAGCCTTTCTGAGCTGCGTTTCACACATTATGGTGAAACCACGTGCAAGTTTGCAATTGATAGCGTGATAGTGGCATGTCACGATCACTGCGCTTTTCCAAATCGCACGAGGACTTGCGTTTACACCGAGAATCTAGGAAGAAGTGCGCTTCGCCGAGCGGTCACCCATTCAGTTACGGGCGTTTCAACCACTGTAATAACTCATTACTTATTACAGTCTTGAACTCGGGACAAGGTTTCGGGCCACTTATTGAACGTGAACTTTCTGTAAACTTACGCTTGTGGTCGTAACGTTCTGTATTATAGTTCAGCCTGTTGCTCCATTTTCGCTGGAAATAGTTCGAAGTGGGTACCACCAAGTACGAGGGTCATCCCAAAATTAAGGTTTGCAGTTCTTTTATAAATCGAAAGATATGTTCATTTTAAGCAAATTACAAATCACTTAAAAGGGACACCATTCTTCTACTTTTGCACATAATCGCCGTTGCGGTCTATGCATTTTTACAGACGCTGGGGCAGTTTTTGTATGCCCATGTCACACCAGCTCGCCGCTATGCCTTTGAGGAATCGTTTGACCGCATCTTTCATTTCGTCATCATCAGTGAAGCGCCTTCCAGCGTGGTGTTCTTTTAGCTTTGGAAATAAGAGGTAGTCACTTGGTGCCAAGTCCGGACTGTAGGGTGAGTGGCTGATGACGTCCCGTACAAACTGTTCTAGGAGAGCGATGGTTTGACAGGCAACGTGGCGGCGAGCGTTGTTCCTCTTCTGCGATTTTGAATCGCCCGTCTGAGTTTCGAAAGGGTTTCACAATATCTGTCCGCGTTTACTGTGGAGCCAGGAGTCATGAAGTCTAACAACGATACCCATCTTCGATCCCAAAACGCAGATGCCTTTGCCGGCAGACTGCGCTTGCTTGAATTTTCGCGGCTTGGGCAAAGATGAGTGCCGCAATTCGCGTGATTTTTGTTTAGTCTCAGGCGTGAAGTGGAATGTCTAGGCTTCATCACCCGTAACAAATACAAAAATGTCTCCGTTTCATCTCCAGAACGCGGATGGAATTCGCGGGAGAGGTCAACGCATTGTTGTTGATGGTCGTCTGTGAGCATTCGCGCAACCCGTTTTGGGCACACCTTCCGATATTTCAACTTTGCGGTCAAACTCCTGTGAATAGTGCTTCTAGAAACGCCAGGAACCAATATGCAGGGTTCGTCGAGTGTGATCCTCCGATATTGCCGCATCATTTCTTCGACCTTGGCGACTGTCTCATCAGAAATTGACGGTCTACCGCTTCTTCGTCGTGAATTCCAGTGCTACCAGCTGCGAACTTCCTACACCACTTGCGGAAGTTTTTAACATCCATGCAAGACTCTCCGTACAGTTCAATCAACTGGCGATAATTTTCGATTGGTTGAACGCCATTTGCGTGAACTTCGCTCCTGGCGGTAGCGACAAACGGGAGCTCCATTTCAAATGGTTGTCGGGCCGAGACTGACAATCCCTTTCGCGCTGAGTCATGGCTTGTTTGGAAGACGGGGAACAATGAACACAGCAGTATAGCGAGCAGCCACGCATATAGTTTCCCTGCGGTCGCAGCCCTTTGGAGACCTTACTTTTGGGATTACCCTCATAAATATACTACTGACACAAACAGTTGCAAAACAAACAACACAAGACAGCCAGTTCAACCAGACTCCAGCAGGCTCGGCCAATGTTTTGCGTTTTATTTTGAAGCCACGTGATACACCGAAGGAATTCAAGCCTATTTTACAAGCGAAGAACTTTCCTCGAAAGCGGTTTATGAGCAAGTATGATTTTTTTCCTGCGTAAGATTGATGTTTTCTGCCCAATTGGCCAGCAGTGGTCGCATTAGTTTGGTTAGAAAGGCTTTGCAGATGTCCTCGGTGTGACTGCAGTCTTCTCTCTCGCAAATCAACTCCGGACATTGCTCAAAATAGGGAAGAAGGGCTGAAACCACCATGTTGCATAGCTTGCTGCTTCTGCGGGAACTCATGGTAACCGATCTTCGGATCTTAGCGTTTGTGGTGCACAGCGGCACGCAGCAGTTGCGTGGCATGGTGTCGCATGCGCTTAGGACGCTGTCGACACAGGCACCGATGACAAGCACGCAGAACTAGCTGAACCACGCGGTCATGCAGAGCAGTTAGAGCGAAAATACGTGCTAACTCAGCCAGCGCACTCCTTCCGCGTCGTCTGGCCGTCCGTGCCGGCGGCGGCTTGGGTGGGGATGGGTGGATAGGAGCGCCCCCTTTGAAACGGGGTGGTGGCAATTGCCACCATGCTCAGCTTTTCTTTACTATTTTTTTGTTTACTGTGTTGGCAATTCTCATTAAGATTCGCCATCATCTTTACCGTAGGTAAAGATGATGGCGACATCATCCTCTCCGTGACATCATCTTTACCTACGGTAAAGATGATGTCACGGAGAGGATGATGTCACGGAGAGCTTGTCACGGAGAGGTGGCGCCCCCGCGGAGAATAACGGCGGAAACTAGAACTTCTCCCAATACGCGCTCCCCCACCCATTGAGGCGCGACGCGGCGGGCCGCACCAAGTGCGCCTCCATTGAGCGGCCGTGCTCCAGGACAGCCCACAGTGCCATCCTCATGCGTGTGAGTTTGAAGACAGTTCTGCCACAGTTGTCTTTATCAAGATGATAGCGAAATGGTATGCCTTGCACAACATTTGCTCCATGAAGCCATCGAGATAGGGAGAGGAACTATTTTTTCTGTCACACAACGAACGAGTTTCAATGGGCTTATTGTGGTCAGATAGCAGATAGCTGGTCAACAATGTTAACCGCAGCTATGAGCCAATGTACGGGGAACAGAGAATGTATTTTCCATGATTTTATGTCACACATGGTCACAAGTTTTTGTGGCAACTAGAGAAGGCAACTGGGAGATGGGCCAGGATGTCCTGAACAATAGGCTTAGTGAGAGAGAGAGCTGGGCGAAACGTTTGTTCAAGCGCACTCCACACGATCCTCTACTTCTTTGTTGCCGATATGTCCCGAGCAGTCAGCAGCAACGATAGGTGGCACGCATGACACTACAGTCCTCCCTAATGACGCATCGTCCCGATGCACAAACAGGCATAACTAATACTGCAAAACGTAATTAGAACAAAAAGAGTTAGAAGACGTGCTCCTCTTGGTAACAGTAAGCTTCGAGGCGCACCACATGAACAGCGTCAGACTGAGAGGGCCGACGGGATGTTCGTGACACATTCGGAATCACCTTGTAATTTACATTGCCTATACAGCAAACCACCTTGTACTGTCCTAAGTAGCGTTTCAGGAGCTCTTCGCTGAGACCACGACGTGACGAACTGGAGTCCACACCCACACTCTATCGCCAGGTCGGAAATGAACTTAACAGTGCTGACGGTCTTGAATGCGTAGTCTTGCCAGCTGTTGAGCTTCTTCCACGCGCTGGGCAGTGAGTTGAGCATCATCATAAGCATAGGCCTCTGGGTCGTGGGGCAGCATAGTGTCAAGCGTTGTAATTACTTCTCTTCCGTGAACCAGGTGGAACGGTGAAAACTCGATGGTCTCTTGAAGGTGGATCTTACGCTGGGCAACGATGCTCAACTCATTGCCTTGTGCACAGAAGAAGCCCGACTTTATATCCATTCCGTTACTTTCAGTCTTAAGGAGGTATTCCTCAAAATACACTATATGCCTGTGTTACAGCATTCCGTGGAATACAAGATGTGTGTAAACGCATCAGAGGTTTTACGTTTCTCTCAAATGGCGCAGCTGACATTTTCAGTACATCAATTCATGCATCATTCACGCAATGGATGTGCGATCATTCCATGCATACTGTTCACGCAATACAGAAGAATCATTCTGGGCACAATGAGTGCACACAATTTAATGCATGCACAGTGTAACTTACGATCGTAGGTAACTGCAAGAAAAAATTACAGCCGATTTGTGTAGTTAATTAAATGCGGAGTAGGTTATGAAGTTTATTGCAGTGAACCACAGAGTGGCCCTTGAGGCGAAAGATGAAGACCGGGACCACTGCCTTCTTGAAGGCGTGGACTGTTTGTGGAAGTTTGCTCCAAAACACCCGGACTTGCATACTGGCAGTGTCTTTAATGGCATGGTGTCTTTCTTCAACAGCAAGAACCTGATGCTTGTACGAACTGATAAGGAGGGCAGGTTTGTTTTTTTTTCCTCACGAAATTAGCAGTCAGAAAGCGCAGGTAGCTGGGAACAACAATTTTGTACCTGTTAAGAAAATGGAAGTACGAATTAAGACGAGGTTCATAGAATTTGGCAACAGGTTAAACCTGAATGCACTTGCCACGGACATCACTCATAGCAGGGGTAACAGCTTAACCCCCTTTTTTCACAGCTAAGACACACGAACCAGAGATTCTGTTTAGGACCATTGTGAGTGAGCAGGGATCATGGCAGATAAACGTCAGCCAGTTCTTGTTAAAGAAACTTACAAGCCTTGTCTTGGACGATCCGTTTCTCACAAAAAAGTCAATCGATGTTGCACAGTTTATTAAGTCTAAAGAGGACGTTGGCTTTGGGTTTTCAACAGATATTCAAGACTGTTTTTATTCCGTGCCCAAAGATCAGATTTTACTGTCTGCTAAGGAATGCATTGAAAAAAACGGCGACGTGTAACTCCAGAACTTAGCAGGATTGTCTGTCAATAATTTTTTATCCTTATTGCAATTTTACTTGAATGCTACTTTTATTGTTTTTAACGACCAGCCTTTTTTGCAGCGAAATGGTATTTGCATAGGGTCATGTGTAGCCCCCATTCTTTGCGACATCTTTTTAACCAAAGTAGATAGGTGGCTGCATGCGAATTTCAAGGTGGGGAGTAAGGGGGGGGGGGGGGGGGGGGGGACAGTTTTAAAGGTTTTTAGGTGTGTAGATGATTTTTAGCACTTTTAACAAAGCAGGAGACCATTACCTACCTCTCTACAGTAGGTGAAGTTATAGATAGTTTTAACAAACACAGTCTTAGTTTGACTTTTACCCATGAACTGCCCCAAGTTTCGGTTTTACAGTTTGTAGACCTTAAGTTAACGTTGTGTGAAGGACACGTCTGCTGGGGCTATTACCCACGAGCAAAGAAGGAGTTGTTGCCGAATGACTTGGCGCACTCCAAGACTATCAAAAGAGGAATAGCATCGCTGTGCTTGGAATCTTCTCTGCAAAAATCGTGCCCACATGAGATGTTTCTGTGCTTTAATTATCAGATAAGCCGGCTTGTGGCTGCATGGTTTCCCTGGTCGGTTCTGAGAGCAGTCTCTGAGGCCATCCTTCCGAAGTTCAGATGTGGAACAGGACGAAAAACGGCTGATGCTCTTCACAAGGCCCCTAGGCCTGAGGTTGTGCCCCACCTCCACAAAATCTCACACAACCTCAAAAAAGTTGCTAGCAGGCATGGAGTACCTGTTTTATTCTCGGCTCCCAACAAGTTGGGAAAGTTCTGCCTGTGCATTTGCAGTGCAAAAAAGTGTGAGTGCCTGAAAAAGCATCAGAAGCTGTTCGTAAGGTGTTCCACTGGAGTAGTCTATTCCATTCCGTTGTCTTGTGCAAAGTTTTATGTCGGCCAAACTGGACGTTGTGTGAGTGGCTGTCTAGGGGAACACGCCCTAAAATTAGAAAAGAAAGATGATAAATAAAAGAATCTTATTGCACACCTAAGTAAATGTGAAGCATGTGTGGCCCGTTTTGAGGAGACAAAGGTTCTTAGAAAGAGTAAACACAGGACAGCATGGATTAGCCGAGAAGCCTACCACATAAAGACACTTGGCAGAGAGTGCATCAGCGAACCGTCTTTATCTCTGTTCTGGGCTGAGATTGACTTTCTTAATGCAGCTACCTGTTGATTCGGTGGGAAGATAAAGAAAAGTGTGATGCCCTTGCCTACCCGCGCATGTGTTCTTGAGTTCATGGCTCTTTCACAACCCTTGTTTTTTTTTTGTTGTTGTTATTGTAATCTTTTCCGTCCTGACCCTTTGGCCTATATAAGGTGCGGCCTTCCCCCAATAAAGCCAGTTGACAGTTAGCGCTTGTGTGTGTGTGTTTGGTCTCTCATGTCCGTGTCTTTGCGGTTAAACCCTTGTGCATCAGGTTACGTTCATAGCTGATGGCAGACCAGTTACGGCTTCAGCAGAGGTTTCTCCAACTAGTCGGGACAGAAGCTGCTCACAATTTCCTCCCCCTGTTGCAACTCGGTGCTTGATGTCCTGTGAACACTGCTCAAAATATGTCGGCATCAACTGACACCCATTGTTTGTCACATTGGTTTTTCAGTACTCTTTCCTCGCAGAAAGTTTGAGTAGTGCTTTTCCAACAGTGTGTGCAATTATTGTGGACACGAATACCACCTCAGGCCACATGCTTGGGCAATAGATAACAGTTACTGTGAATCTGCACTTGGGAGGTGCTCGCGCCATTAACCTAACAATATTGATTCCAAGCTTTTCTCAGGGCTTCCCTGTACTGGCTGCAAAGGGGCAGTTGCAGTTCTTACTGATTTATCTGATGCTTTGCAAACGGCACAATTCCCGATTGCAACTTTATTGTTCATTCTGGCTTACCAGTACTGTTTGCTCAGCTATTGTTTGGTCCTTGTAATGCCTGGGTGCGGCTTATGCGCCGTCATTACCAATCTGGAAGTGAGTGTTGCTGGGGGCACGGCCCGTTCAGCATGACAGAATGTGGGCATTCGCTGTGTGTCTGTGTGCTGTGGAAATATGGGGGTCAAGTCTTCTGCCCCCCCCCCCTGCACTCCCACTCCGCGGATGCAGCGTTTCCACTCGCTAACCGTGGCTTGGTTCGTGTTCGAGGGAACAAAGGGAGGGACGGTAAAGCGTGAACACTGATATGCTGTTTATTACATTTGCAATTAATACACAGAGCAGGCCGGCTAGCTACACAACATCAATGAGGCATTCCTTGGAAATAGAAGGCTACGTAAGAAGAGTTTCCGACTTACCGGCTGGGCATGCAGGGGCGCGACTTTGGGGGTATCGGCGGCGAACGTTTGTATGCGCCGACAATGGTGGACAAGCCAAGAGGTACATGGGTTTCTGAGCATCCTTTGAAAGGCTAGAAGAGTTGAGAAACCCTTACACGGTTGTGAACTACCATGTCCTGGTGGCACGGTTGTTTCACATGTCTGCTGCAGTGCAGACATTTAAGGCACATGGTGTGGACCTCCGCTGCAGCTTTGTGTTGCGTGGAGATTGTGTGGCTGGGGGAACAAGCCCTGATGGGAAGGCCTGATTGCGTGCAGGCGTCCTGGTGGTGGCCGCCTTCCGCCTCTCTCCTCAGCACCTCGAGTGGCCCCCAGCAGCCTGGAGGCACCACCGGGTGAGCAGCAGCACATCAGCACCCTTCGTTCTGCCTTGTGACAGCTTTTCAAGGCTCCCGTTCAGCAGGAAAAGAGGTGGCCCACCTTGGTCAGGTGACCTTGTGGAGTCATCACAACCTGCCCTCCTCTGTGGCAGTTAAATTAATCACAGGCTGTGAGAGGTTGCTCAGGGGTAGAACAAGCTGGTTTGCACAAAGCCTCACCGGTGGCGGTGTTTGAAACAGCCAGGGCAGTGGCGCATTGCTTGTCGCTGCACCACTGATAGGAGTATGGGGGCTCTGCACTTATCTATGAGAATGACCAATTCCACATATATGGCCATGCAGGCTGAACCTAGGTGACAGAGAAGGAGTAATTGCGCGAGAGGGATCTCTAACGCTATTGCATTGGTCTCTTAAAGGTAGGTTGAGTGCTAGTATCCGATGGTGAAAGAGCAGTGTCCGTGTCTGTGCTATCGGGTCGTACTCTTAGGGCAGAGCTTAAGTGTCTCCTCCAATTTGCTTTTCTTTTTTTGCCATATTTGTTTTTGCCTTGGAGGGGGGGGAGCAGCTTTTGTGATGTTGCTTAGCACTTTCTGAACAGAGCTGTAATCAGTGGGAAAGTGAGGAGGATCAGAAACAGGACAAGGCTTTTTGTAGCATGAGCTACACTGGGCGAGGTTGAGCAGTTTTGCTTGGCTCCTGGAGAGCCGTGCGCAAGTCACTGCCTCGCTGCGCGCGCTCGCCTTGCTTTCCTTAAAATGATCGGAGTGTAAAACACTGACAAAGCCAATGAACACAATGAACGCCGATGGCCTATGGCTTCAGCCCCACGTTGTCAATGCCAAAGCATGCAGCGCTCACCTGTCACTACCCCCACTTAGCTTAAAGCATGGTTGAGGTGTCCGCTGTTCCAAGAGGGCAGTTATGCACCTTTCTTCTGGTTCAGGTGTCCACCGAGATGTGGACACCTCGCCCACACCTAGCAAAGCTAAGCCACTGCCAATTTTTTTCGTAAGCAATTGCTCAAAGAGGCCAGCACTTGCTCACGTCAAGAACAGAGCAGGCAACTTGCAATGTCACCTGAAAGGCTACTTTTTTTTTTTTTCCCCTTCGAAAGGTAAGTTGAAAGTAGGAATGTGTTAGCTACTTTTCATATTTCTTGCACCTTGACCTGAACGGTGTGAAAGGGAGTGTCAATTGCAGTTGCATTTCATACAGTAAGTGTGTAGGTACTGTTTAACAATTATTTGGCTATGCTCTAGGGCCCTCATTTGTGTGTGAAAAACTGAAATAGACAAAGGGGAAATAGACAAAGGGAATGGTGGCAGTGTCGTTTCTTGTGAGACATGAATTGCAAGTTATGTTTGGTGGCTTGTGAATGTCAGATGAATCAACAGCCTGGGCCAGTAGTGAAGCCATTGTCAGTAGGTCAGATCAAACACACGTCTTCTGTAGTGACATCATGAACGATGTCACTAGAATATTGTTGAGACCACGGAAAAAACAAACAACCACGCTGAAGGCGCTCTTTTCAGGACAAAATTTACCTCTGCCAAGAGCGGCTGATCAAGGTCACTACTTGCAGGGAGTGTGCTACAAAGGATATGGCCTCAAGTATCAACTATCTGTCCGTTTGTACAGCCGCCATTGCCGTGTGCACGAGTGTGTAATTTCTTTGCTGCAAGTAATCTGTCAGGTTCATGAGTCAATCGAGTGTCAGATAGCAAGAATTTTCAAAGTAAAGTAACCTTGTGAAGGACGGATGTCTGACGTCGCAGGGAGGATTTCAGTTTGCTTACTGCAATGATGCTTACTGCAAACGATCTGATGTAAAGACAACACTAAACTTCGATAAGGCTGATGATGCCAGCATATTAACCTACCTCGCACATGAGTTTGAAGCATTCAGTGAAATGGTCTCCGATCCCTCAATCAATATTAACAGGGTTTGGCTTCATTTTAAGACTATGGTTTCACACTGCATAACTAATCATGTTCCACTAAAAACCAAGCGTTCACAAAGAAACAGTCCATGGGTAACAAGGGATGTCATCCACGCAAAACGTCATGTGAAAAGGTTGCGTATTTCTATCAAAAATCATGGTTCATGTCCTTCTAAAACTACAAAACTAGCGTGCGCAATCGCAAAGTTCAGAGAGATAGGCAAACAGGCCAAGAAACACTATTTTAATGTAACGCTGCCTAACTTTTTGACAAACAACCCGCATAGATTTTGGAACCATTTCCGCCCAACTAAAAACCCGTTATCCGACTTGTCTCCTGAGGATAGTGCTAACAATGCTAATGCATACAACACGTTTTTTCACTCAAGTTTCACAAAAGATGACGGTAATCTCCCGGACTTTTACGGCAATCAAACATCACGCATTGACCCTTTAATCATATCAGATGCGGGCATTTTTAATCTATTACTCACGCTTGACCCTAAAAAATCACCCGGACCAGACAATATCCCAAACGATTTCTTGAAACGATATGCAGAATGGTGCAGCAGATACTTGGGTCTGATATTTCGTAAATCTCTCTCGTCATCAACTTTACCCGACGACTGGAAGAAGGCAAAGATTATACCAATACACAAAACAGGAGACACCACATTACCATCGAATTATAGACCAATATCTCTCACCAGCACGGCTTGCAAGATGCTCGAGCATATCATCCTTAAACACCTAACAAACTTCCTTGACACTCACAATCTGTTATCATCAAACCAACATGGATTCCGTCATGGGCTATCAACCGTCACACAGCTTACAGAGGTTGTGCATGACCTTGCATTCGCCATCAATAACTGTAGCCAGACTGACATTATATTACTGGACTTTTCTAAAGCATTCGATCGCGTCTGCCACAACAAATTAATAGCAAAGTTACGGGGTGCCATCGGGGATGGGGAAATTTTAGATTGGATTTCAGATTACTTATCAAACCGGACACAATTCGTACTGTTTCAGAACATGGAATCTGCGACAGTACCCGTCATATCAGGTGTACCTGAAGGATCCGTGTTGGGGCCACTGTTATTTTTAGTTTTCATCAACGACATAACCAACAATATCGATTCTAACATCAAACTCTTCACCGATGACTGCATTATCTATAAAACAATTAACAGCTACGAAGACCACATTTCACTCAGCGATTCATTGAACAAAATAACCGAATGGTGCAAAACATGGCAAATGACGGTAAACACGACTAAATCTGTTTGCATGACGGTAACAAGAAAAAGGCAACCTTATGATTTTCCGTACTTTGTTAATGGCAGAATACTGACGAAAGTTCACCAGCATAAGTACTTAGGCATCACACTAACTTCTGACCTCAGATGGGACGCGCACATTGCTAGCATAACCTCGAAAGCATTACGCAAGCTATTTTTTCTTCGAAGATGTCTGCGCCTTGCACCCACATCGACAAAGCTTCTCGCATATACTACTTTCGTTCGACCAGTTTTAGAATACGCTAACACAGTTTGGTTCCCCCATTCAGTGACTAATGTAACAAAACTAGAAAAAGTACAGCGTAAAGCATTGCGGTTTATACACAACAAATATAAGCGCACAGATTCACCAACTAACCTCGCGGCTATTTCGGATTTAGCGACGCTATCATCAAGAGCGCAACAAGCACGGATAAAATTTTTATTTCACCTGATGCACAACTACTACAAGATAGACGTATCAAAATACCTATCTTTCTCGCAATCACGCCCGTCGAGGCATAAACACGCACGCGCGATAACAGAATACTCATGCCATAACGACACATTCATGTATTCGTACTTTCCCCTCGTGATCAGAGAATGGAATCGCCTTGATCCCTCAATCATAACTGCAACCACATTATCTCAGTTCACGTCACGGATAGAATCCTTATCAATTAACGAATAAAGCAGTTCACTGGCATACTCAACCGCCTCTCATCACTTCATTAGATTGTTAATTAATCGTGAAGAAAGTCTCTCTTATTTTTTCCGCTGCTGTGTTCCCATGTGCTCTAATTGAACTCCTTATGGCAATGCTCCACCCGACTCCTAGACATGTATTTTTCCTTGCTAATGTTTACCTTTTTTTTTATTTTGCTTGTTCCTTTTTGTTCACCTGTGTTTGATTTGTATTCATTTTTTTTTTTTGAATTCCAGAGTGCACTGCTCAAATTTTTATCATGTTTGTCATTTTTGTTCGCCCACCTGCTATGGTCCCTGATGGGACTGGCAGTATTGTAAATAAATAAATAAATAAATAAATATATAGAGTTAATATGTAGGTTAATGTGGTGTGTGCTAAAAATAAAGGAATAAAACAAATCCATGACGGCGGCTTTTGCTCAGAAGGCACAGGGCGCTTGGGCTTTAGTACACTCCCATTCGGCAGCACCACTATGCGGCAGCCGCTGCCAGTCATTGCTTCCGGTGCTACCTCTGTGTTCTCGGTCGGCACACTGGCGGGTATGTTCTGGGCACTGTATCATCGCCTTTGTGCTGGCTGTTGAAAACCTGTGCTTGCAGGGGATGGCCAGCAGTGGGCAGTGACATTTTGGTCGAGTCTTCGTGTTTAGTTCAGGCAGTGTAAAAATTTCCAGCCAGTGCTTACCAGCGAACGTTGCCAGAAATAGCTGGCCTTCTGAGGTGCGTGAGAGAGAAGGAAGGAACCCGAAAATTTCCGAGTGCTGCAGATGTGGATTCCCCTTGACTGCACCTGTGGTTGGCAGCAGTTTAGCCGGCCTTTTCCTCTGCTTCTCACAGAGGCTACAGTGGAACCCCAACTATGCCTGCCCCATGTGCAACAGCCCACATTTCACGACAAATTGGTGCATGCCCAGCAAAGGCCCCATAGAGGTAATGCATTAAAAGTCTCGATTATGCAATGAAGAATTACACACGCCCTGCTTTACATGATGACCGCCCGTCTGGAATGAAAGAGGCTGGTCGAACACCGTGTTGGCAGACTGCATGTTCACCCTCAGGCATTCTGAATCGGAATTAGGGTGGAGACAAATGCACAGCAATGCGATGCAGTGCGCGACTGCTCGCCGTGATGGTTCTGCCGATGAGCTTGGCCCACTTTTTTGCTCGTTACACTGACAAAGGCATGACAGTTGTAGATTGTACATTCATTTCAACGTGAAGTTATTGTTTTCGTTATAACAGGTACCAAGGTGTTGATGTTGTATGGTAAGTTGTGTCAAGTTCCAAAGCATTTTTCACTGTGGCCTCAGTGGGGAGTGCATTAAGCCCAGCAAATCCGAACAGGTGACATGTAATCTATCTGCTGCCACCTGTCATACTCGAGGGTGGTACATCACTGCTGACGTGGTTGTGCTCTAGTCCTGTTTCTGTGCTACAGGCAAACATTGTGACAATTTTTTTCCTTTCTGATGTGGTCCTTATAGTACGATACAAGTTTAGAAGGCAGCAGCAGATGCCCTTCAGAGGAGGCCCTCCGGTCAGTGATGTTAACCGATTGTTTATGGTGTCACGGTTAATAACCCACTTCATGGTGGGCTTGCTTTGCACCCACCTGCAATTTCACGCTAGGGGATTGACTCAGATGCGATGGGAACTGGTCGATTCCATTGGGCCTTCTTTGAGGTGCTTTGCTGCTGCCTTCTTGACTGTAGTACAGGCGCTGCTGGGTGAATGGGGGTACTGACGGTGGTTCTAGGCGGAGTCTGAACAGAGCGACACCTCGTTGGCATGCTTGTACTGTGCAGCATGGAACGTCTTCGAATATTTGAAGCAGCGGTCTTTCTGGCATGTCGTCCAAAGCCCCACTTAAATCAAGCCTGGCATTTGCATTAACACACAGTGCCAAAAATGCACATGCGCCTCGTCAACACCGAAATGCCTCTCGTCAATGTGGTCTCAGTATGAACTCTCGCGGGATAAAATAAGGGAAGTTTTGTAATGCACGAGGGAAGAAAAAAATGAGTGCATTCTGGCAGCCACAGTAGCAAGTGCATTTATTCTGTGAATGCATCCCTTATGTGAGTAGGTTATACAATGGTTTTGTGCAGCCCCTAAAGTTCTTATGATCAGGGTTTTCCTGTATCTGCATGATGTTATCATCATCACCATCAGCCTGACTGTGCCCACTGCAGGGCAAAGGCCTCTCTCATGTCTCTCCAATTAACCCTGTCCTTCGCCAACTGGGGCCACCGTATCCCCACAGACTTCGTAATCTCATGTTGTTGTATGTTGTAATGTTGTATGTTTTGTTAAAAAGTGAAATACCCTCAATGCCTTCTCCCAGTGTTTGAGCTCTTCCATAATGCTACCTGCGTTCATGTTCTGCCCGAGTATATGAGCAGGGGTGGAAATGCTGTGATGGTGGCGCCAAGCTGCGCCATTGCTGCATGGTGGGTGCTACAGAGCCAAGGGCCATGAGGTGAATGCGAGGGGGCGGAGGCTGCAGCCTAATGGGCATGGACATGACTGTGGTTTCTTCTCTTGATGCATCCTGTCTCTGTTATACCCCAACAGGGATCCCTCTGGGTGCCTGGCGGCTAAAGCCCCTTGATATTGAAAGTAGCGACACCCCCCTCCAGTCCTGTGTTTTCCCCCTCAATTGTCCTTGCTTTGAAGGCCGTCACACGCTCGCCGATGTGTTTGCTGTCACATGTGAGCGTGCCTAAGCTTGCGCTTTTTTTCACGCTCTATTATTAATGCGAAACGATTTCTAGGCTATGTTGGCGGGGTTGTGTCACCAAAACTGTCTGCAAAATGTGTCCACAAATTGTGTCCGCAGTAGTTGTGGCGTTCTCAGAAGAGGTAGCATCAAACGAGTGGTTGTAATCGAAAGAGGATGATGTGAGGATGCTGCGCAAAAAAAATTATGTCGATAGGATGATCAGCTAATTAATTAGTTAATGGGAGAGGTCCTTGCCCTGCAGTGGGCGTAGTCAGGCTGGTGGTGATGGGGATGACATCCTAATGACATTTGAGACATACAAGCCCAATGAGGCTTTGGCAGGCCTGAATCTGTAAATTGTCTTTGCAGTGCAGAATAAACTGATTGATTGATTGATTATGACCTTCTAATCACCAGTTATTGAATGTTTTAATCACTTTTGCATTCCTCCACTGCATGCCTGACGTAGCCACCTTGTCATGCAATCCAGAGTTTTTCAGCACAGTGTCGATGAACTGCGCCCGGTTTTCCATTGAACGAGCCCGTTAACGCTGTAGCGTTAATACCTTGGCATGCATTTCTACCTTGGCCGTGTGTTTACCCTTGTTTCTATTTTTTCTTCTTCTTCTCTCCAAGCCTTGCCTCAGCCTGAGAAAGACCCTCACTCTCTGCAGAGGTGAGTTGTCCTGGGTGCACTGTGGGTGGGGTCAGCATGATGGAATGATGCCCACTCCATTCGATGGGCACACACTGCACATCCAGCAGTTATAGAATGCACTGCTGCAAACAGTACAGCCAAGTTACCTGAGTTACACTATTTCTTAAATTATTTCTTCAACAAGTGTCAAATGCACTGTGCATTGTAATATATCAAACTGTAGCTTATTGGTTATACTTCTGAACGAAAAAAAAGCTCGGTTGTTATTGTCGTTACAGCGCAAAAGATGTGAACAAGACAAGCTGACAGACATGGCACTTGTCCTCGTTTTCTGCTCTGAAATGATAATGACACACCATCATGCCAAAGCTTCCACCTTGCTTTTTTATTATTATTATTTCCAAATACTGTTAGCCCTTGCGGGCTGTTACAGGGTGGGAATGGTATAATCAATCAGTACAACACAGTTCCAGCTCTTTTACACAAGTTTCAAGTGAGCAAGTTTTGTTGAATACGTGTCGGTCAAGGTTATTCCGTTCTATAATTGTTTTAGGCACAAACGAAAACTTATAGCCATCAACTCTCGGCATGTATGACATAACTGCAAAGGGATGGTTAGTACGCGATGACACTCTTCCGGGTGGTCACAAGTACAAGCTGGAATCCAGGTTGAACATATTGTGATAAAGCTGATAAAAAAACTTTAGCCTAGCAATGCCTAGCAATTTTTCTGCGAATAGCTTTAATTGTGCATGCAAAAGTTTTTGAAAATTTATTGGCTAGATATGCTGGTAACGTAAAAGATTAATACAAGCAAAACAAAAATAAGCCGCTGCACTGAAACTGAAATTGATTTTAAAAAGGACAATATAGAAAACGTAGCACATGTTCTTAGCTACCATTCTTGCAATTTTCCAGCTGCGTGCATGATATACCGCACTTTCCGTGGCCTTTCAAGTTGTGCAGTGTGACTGCTGTGCCAGTGGAGAAAGCAGTCGCATGAGGACATGAAGTGGGTGTAGATGTGGGACGGGCTGCACATAACACTTGTTCTGTTCCCTGGCCTTATTTTTTTATAGCAGAGCTTCCAGTTGCTACCTTTCCATTGTTTTTTGTTTGTTTTTTTGTTTGGTAGCGAATGTGTTAAGGGTGAAAAGGAGGCATTGCCTTCCTTGACATCATCAGCATCAAAAATCTGCTGGCGCATTTGGTAAAATATCTTGGCAGCATGTTGCAAAGACCCTAAAGCACCAGATAAAACCACTTTCATCATTTACAAATCAAGCACACTGCATAAAATACAATGTGGACAGTAAAACGAAACGCGCGAGCGCGCACCGCTGTCAGAGGCCCCTGAGATGAAGTATCGCACAAGGAACTGAAATCCGACCATTCGACATGGTTGCATAACTCGCCACTACTGCTGTGAAAAAAACAAAAAAAAAACAGCATAAGAACCGACAAAAGTGCACAGTGCAGCCTTTCGCCTTTGAGGAGTGCACGGCGCAACAGATGCCATGATCGGTGACCAGCAAGCTATGTCCGGTCAAAGTTGCATTTTTCATGTTGCCTCCTCGTGGTAGGAAATGAAAAAAAACAAAAATGAAACCAAAGAAATGGTGCAGAAGCAAACTATATGCCCAGGAGTGCTGAGTTTGATTTTTGGGGACAGATTCAGAACATCAGTCAGTATTACCGGTGGCCTATGGCGTGGTGAGGAAAGGGTGAAAGGGACAGAGAATTGAAGTTGGCCTGCATTGACAGAGTTCTATCTTCTAATCACAAAGCAGCCACCCGCATTGAAAACGGGGCTTTTTTGAGGTGCAGGAAGCCAAAAAATGACGTGCAGGTGTCGCCATCACCGACAAATTTCTCAAGCAAAATGCCTGCCTCAACATTGGTCATTTGGGTGCAGATTCTACAGCCTACGCACCACTCGCCTCAGAACAGTGGCAGCCGGTCCTATTTGATAAGAATGTCAGGAGTTTAAATTGACTGGCAAGAAGTTTTAAAATGCTGCTTTCTCGGCAATAAATGCCATTTTTTGTTGCCGAGCCAAGGAATTGATGTTTACTCAGAACAGTGATTGCACAGAGTTGCACTTGGTGTCTCTTTAAGGGCACCCTTCTGCAGTGTTGGCGCCATCATGCGTACAAAGGACTGACTGGTCAGCATGCCAAAAAAGAAAGACAAATGATAATTAGGGGTGTGCAAATATTTAAAACTTGGAGTAGTTTCTGGGCTTGGTGCCATCCCTGGGGAGGTTTGCTGAACCGAATATACACGCAGCAACAGTTCCAGAAACATTATTCGCTTGAGACGAATACTTCGAGATTTCAAGTACCAAGCATGCGGATTGAATCGAATATCGAATACTTTACTATTCGACCAAATATTTGAAATTATCTAATATTCGCACATGTCTAATGAAAACCAAATTTGTTTGCAGTATCTTTGTTTCGTTTCATAGCTGTGTTTTGAGGGAAATCGTTCATCTTCTGTTTTGAACTACTGCCTGGACGGATATACTTGAATTATTCGATTCGATTCAGACGCAAATTTTATTATTCTTCTTGCTTCGCAGCCAAAAATTTGATATTATCACACCTCTAATAACAACGATCTGTTAAGTCTATTATATTCATCACTTCAAAAAGCTATTGCTGAATCTTGCGTTGTACAGTGCAAAGTTTACGCAGAGTTGTTTGTAGAAATGTGGAGGTTCCTGCGTAATTGGGCAAAGACTGAATGCTTCAAGAATGACGTCACATCCAACAAGGTGGACTGCAGGGGTGACAACAGCAGGGTTGAGTGAAGCTGTTGCACCACAGGGCAGGAAAAGAGGGCAACAGCCGCATCTTGCCAAAGACAACAGCTTGCTCTCGACTGCTGGTGAAGGTTGTCACTGTTTGAGCTTTTTCAGCTTGCAACTACTGTTGAAAGTTGCAGGCGATCCGCAGCATCTTCCCCTGTCACTGCCTCACCGCTTCACGATGTTTGCGCAGCACGGCCTCTTCGCGGAAGACCGAGGGCAGTGGCTCGGAGGATAGCGTTGAGGAGGAGCTCTCCCACCTGGATGACAGCAGTTTCTCCACAACGGTGAGAGGGAAACCCTGTGCTCGGACGGGTGCTCATCGTAACCCATTTGCCTTGAAATGCTTGCACTGTCAGGTGTGCAAAGTGCTCGGTAATGGCTGGAGGTAGATACATACACTGCAATGCCTTGGCAAAGAAGCATGTCAGTGTTTAACACAGATATCTTTTCTTTATTCAACACGTTATTGAGGCATTGGTTGGTGTGTGCTAAATTTATGAAATCAAAGCTTTCATTTCCTTTGCTATAGCACGTCAATAGCATTACATTGTGGCCATTCACAAGTTGCTGACGAAACACCTGATACGGCAGCAGGCGTCTGCTTCAAAGACGATAGTTAACGCTCTGGGCCAGGCTGGAAAATGTGGTTGGCTTAGCTCTGTTCACTAGTAGCTGCCAGCAGCCTTTTAACATCTGATATGCTTGCCCATGGGTAACATCGTAATCTATGTGGCCTCAAATTTAGCATCAATGAGTGTGCTATTTTTTAGAACATGAGATTTATTTGAAGCGTCAGAGCAGGTGTGGTCAAAAATTGCAAGCCTGAAGTTAGCTCACTTGGTTCATTCCTCGTCAGCCGTGAGCCTCAGAGAAGCGGAATGCAAAAAAAAAACAAAGGGGGGTCTGCATCATGCACTTTTTTAGCACTTGTTTGTGGAAAAAAGGATGTGTCAGTGTGCTTGTTTGGTAGAAAAAATTTCTAGTTCAAGGGAAAGGGGTGATAGGGGCACCCCCTCTTAATGGGCAACTGTCCAGGGATCTGGACATTTTTGAAAAACAAGTCCACTGCATAGGTGAGGCATCGAAGATAACCTCTGCAAAATACTAGAGCCATGTGCGCCCCGAAAAGCTGTAAAAACTGAAGTCAAAGCCCGCTTCAGAAGCAAACGTCCTCATCCTCTGCAGCCTTGGGGTTGCCGTCATACTGAACACTTTTGCTAAAGGCATTCTATTGGCGCGTCGTTCTGACTGACAGGTGAAGGGTGGGCGCAGCCGGTTTGTCGCGTCGTCTGCTCATTGTGCACAAGCTTTCCGCAGTGCCTTCCATTTTTGCACATGCTTACAAGCCCGCATGGAGGAAAAAAAACTGAGGAAGGAGCGTGTGGCGACAGCCTTGAAGCCTAGTCATAAAAAGTAAAAATATAGTAAAATGGAGACAGTCGGTTGACTTCTCAAAGGCCTGCCATGAAAAAAAATGTCGCCAAGGACAAGCTGTCTGAGACAACACAGAAGGCACGGAGTGGGGAAAAACATGTACGAGCACAGCGGAGCAAGGCAGCAAAGGCACGTGCACCAAGCAATGCACAATGACTAAGGAGAAACGGGGGACAAACACAGGCCGGTGAGAGACAGGGGCCACGCAGTTTTGTTGCACACCCAAGCAGGTAGGGCAGGGAAGTGAGTGGAGAAGGTGAAAAAGAAAAAGCCTCAAACAAACAAACAAAAACAACTGGGGGGAGGAAGGACAAAAAAAATGCAAGGCCCCCCCCCCCCCCCCCTCAACTAGACCAGGTAGCAAAAAGCAAGAAAAGAATTATTTTCAAGGCAGGGCCATGACGTAGACATGTGACGTACTCCACCAGGCACCACGCCTCCCGCTAACATCGGGGGAGGAAGGGCGATTTTCCCTTGCGGAGCCTACTCAACAAGGCGCGAGAGAGAAAAATCTCGAGGAGGGAACGGAAGGAGAGGAGCATGGCGAGGTAGCTTGATTGCGATGGCTGTAACTGCGCTATTAATGAGTGTTTTCAAAAAATATTTGCGGCCGCGCCTTCCGGGGACGATGCCGTGCTAATATTTTCTACCTGGTGGAAAATATTTTCGACCAGGAGGTTGGCAGTGGCCCTTCCAATCCGCCCCTCAAGGGCTGGTCAGTGCCGGTGCACCTTCTTTGTCATGTTGAATGCGGTCTTTTGAGGACTGCCAAAGATGCGCAAGGACTGCTGCACCAAACTAGTCTCCAAGTTTCCTGCATGGCTTGATTGAGCGCGCTGGCTTCCTTCGCAGGCGGACGACCGCACAGTGGACCAGACAGTCTCCCGGTCGAGCGACGTTGAGGGCTGCGACTATGCTGAGCCAGCCAATGAAGGGCGCTAGTTGGCACTGGCGTGTGCCAGTTCGGCGCTGGTGCTCAGGCATCGTGGAGTGCGGCCCAGTTCGAGCAAGAAGGGAAACTGCAGAAAGAGTTGCAAAACACAAACATGGCTTCAGTGTCACCAGTTGACACCTACTACAGGTGTTTAGTAGCATATGCACAAGCATCAGCTATTGTCGCTAGCGCCAGTTAGGGCAGCTGCTCGTCATGGCTGAGACTTCCGATTTTGGAATTTCACGCATTGTGCTCATGCAAGAAATGGGATTGCATGCCTGATGTGTTCATGGAAATGAAGCTTGAAAAAAAAATACCCATGCACACATTTCTTAATGTCCTTGAATGAAGAAAATATAGGATGCTTCGAATTGGAATGCCTCTTCGAATTGCGAAAGGACACAATGAAACATTAATCATTTCATTGAGATTTGGGCTTGGCTGCACTTGTCAACTTTTTATTTTTTGCCTGACCAGGTCAACTTCCATTGAATCCATTCACATCTACTCTAGGTCGGATCAGGCATAAAATAGTCAAGTTGTGCGGTGGTATGATGCTCCGAAGGCAGCTACACTGTGCGACAACTACGGTATAAACAGGTGTGAAGCCCGCACTTCTTTTTTCCAGACTTGAGGGTTAATTTTGGGGAGCGGTTCATGTACACGATGTGCGAAAAATATATATATTTTTTTTGAAGTAAAAATAGCACACCAATCAGGAAATGAGCGGAATTTATTCAACACTCAATCGTCATTTGCAGTCTTCAGACTCTAAACTGGTGTATGCTCACCCCACAGGAAGTCATCTTCAGTGTAGTTATGATTCTCCGTATGTTCGCTCTATCTGTCGGCACGTGGAAGAGGTTTTCCAGACGAACATCGGGATTGCAGGTTAAAAATTTACTCGTTCACATCTCATAGTCAAAATTTCCGAAGCCCTTCACTACAGTGTTCTTCATAGCCTGAGTTGCTTTGGACCGTTTAGCCCCTATAAACCAAACCTAAACCAAACCATCCCAATCAGAAGTCTTATCTTCCTGTCCCCTAAAACACATGATTAAATAGTGTTACAAAACAAAGAACACCAGTTTGGTCCAAGGTTCAGCCCTGGGGCGACACCCCTCGCCCATGGGCAGTGTTCCTTTTTTCCCTCGGAGATGGCCACGAATCACCATTGCACACACGCTGTCGCCGCTTTGATGACACCATCACACAGCTGGGCCCCAGTTGCGCGTTCTCAAATTCTTGGAAGAATTCTTGTTGTTGCTGCGCCCTGCCGTGGTGGGTCAGTGGTTACGGCACTGGGGTGCTGGCCCGAAGGACACGGGTTCGATCCCAGCCGCGGCGGCCGAATTTCGATGGAGGAGAAATTCTAGAGGCCCGTGTACTGTGCGATGTCAGTGCACGTTAAAGAACCCTAGGTGGTCGAAATTTCCGGAGCCCTTCACTACGGCACCCCTCATAGCCTGAGTTGCTTTGAGACATTAAACCGCAATAAACCAAACCAATAAACCAATCTTGTTGTCACTGTACTCATCAGCTCACCAAGGTTGGGTGCGCACCTTTGTGTATCGCACCCGCGAAGGACATCAGTACTGTTCACTTCGCTGAGCTCGCTGCCTGGCGCCATCCGGGAGTAGCCAATGGCCCTCAAGCACGAAGCTCCGATCCGCACCCCCATCCGGCACGTGGTGGTGGTGGTGGTAGTGGTTTATTTAAAAATAAAAGAGTGAAGCAAAAGAGTGTTGCCGGCCGCGGCAATTGCTATCTAATATCTTAAGCACCCGAGCTGCAGCCGGCGGAAATGAAAGGGAAAGGGAGAGGATAGTGAGGAGAAGTATAGAGGGGAGCGACAGCAAGAAAGGACAGGGGAGAGCTTTGTACACTATTTGCAAAATACAAAAGTAATCAAGTTTGCGCCGCTCGCGCGCTAATGTCCAAGCATTGTCCGAAAATAAGTGCGCGCGAGCGGCCACTGCGCACAATCACAAAAGAAGTGAACTCTATGTACATAGCCGCGCGCACGTAGCGTCCTGTCTCGGACTAATCACGCGCGCGACACACTGCACTAGCGGCCGGGGTGGGGCGCCTGGCCGCTTAGCACGTGGTGGAGTTACTGAACTGCGCGACACCAGCACTAATCCCTTTAGCCTGTGGCGACAACCCGCCACTGTCCACCTGCCGCCATCAGGTGCAGATGGCCTGCCAATTGTTTCGTTGTGCCAAGGCAGGCGACTCTCCTTGTGCAGTGCCCTCCTGGCATTGGCCCTTCTCTGAACATTGCTGCTGCAGTTCGTTCACACGAGTGCGCGTTGCCGCCATGCCCTTTGCTGACCGTCCGTACAAAAGGGGGAAAGTTCTTCAATTTTACCAAGGCTGCGTCGAGGAAAACCGCTCATTTCCACTCCTCAAGCGACCTTGCTTTAGGCATTGAGCATAGCTAGTGTCATCCAAACTGTTAGAGGTCCTGGTCACCTTGAAAGTGCGGCCTAAAATCCAACTTCATGTCACAGCCGATCAAGGTTCCGGGCTAGTTGGTAATGCATTTAAAGAAAGAACAGCACGCAGAAATACGGACACATGAAGAAACGACACACACACGAGCACTGACTCACAACTGAAATATTATTCTGATGTAAAGATGCTTAAATAGAAGAGCGTCTTAAGCGTCTTTCCACCAGAATAAAATTTCAGTTGTGAGTCAGCGCTCGTGTGTGTGTCATTTCTTCGTGCTGTTCTTTCTTTAAATGTCACAGCCATCGTTCGGTTTATGAAACCGAAGCAGTATGAGAGAAGGAATTCAATTATGAATTATTTAGCGATTGTAGGCAAATACTCCACGATAATCTGTGTATTCTAGTGAACAAGAAAACGCCACTAAAGTTGGGTGTCTATAGTCTTAAGGCAAAAGTTGTGGGCTGCACTTTCAAGCATGGAGACCATACTGAAGTGTGCATTTTGTTTTATTCTGAAGCCGAGTTGTACGGGGATCTAGCCTCCATGGTGCCTTAGTTGTTATGATGCTCGGCTGCTGACCCGGAAGACGCGGGTTCGACCCCAGCCGCGGCGGTCGAACTTCAATGGAGGCGAAATTCTAGAGGCCCATGTACTGTGGTGGTCGAAACCTTTTGTTGAGGTCGCCGGGAAGGGACGACCGCTTTCACATTTATTGAAGCGAACTGGAGGAAGCGCGGTGACAGCGTCCGGCTGAGTCCAAAGTCCGATGGCGTTCTTCCTCTTTCATGCCAGTGCTGCCTCGTTCTCCTTGGTGCACGGCTCGTGCGAATTATGCGCGTCACTACACTACGTGCGTGACGCGTATGGATGCGTCACTACGGCATCCATCATAGCCTGAGTCACTTTGGGACGTTAAACCCCATAAACCTTAACCAAGTATTTGTTCAAGCAGCCTGTTTTTACAGTGACAGCCGTACCTGGGTTTTCGTATCGTAGTAGTTGTAATATGTCGTAGTCATCGGCGTAAGCAGTGAATGCACTGCCATGGGAATTCCGCCTGGGGGATAGCTACCTTGGAAAGAGGAGGGTGTAGCTAGAAAGTGAGAAAATGCAACCGGCACGTGGTGTCCACAGGAACCAACCGGAGGGCAGTTAATCTGGAAATAAAGGGATGATTACCGTAGGAGGATGGTATGGCGAGAGAGTATGGAGATGGTGACTACAGGAGGAAGGTATGATGTTAGTGGAGGGATCGGTAATCGGTGGGTGGCTACCACCGGAATCATCTGGAGGATGCTTACCGGGGAAGCAAGAGGGTATCACTAGAGAAAAGGAAGCCCCAAACGGAGGACGGTTACCGTGGAAGGAGGTGGGTGTGGCGAGATTGTAAGGCGGAAGCAGAGGGTCGTTGTCACGGTGACCACCAGAGGGTAGTTACTCTTGAAGGAGGAGGGTATGGTGAGAGCGTAGGAATCCGTAACTCTGCGATGGTGTCCACAAGAGCCATCCATAGGATGCTTACCATAGAAGGATGGAGTGTGTGGCAAGAATCGATGAATGTAGCACATTCAATCTTTGTCAGCTGCTGCAAAACACGCCGCCGAAGGAGAAGGTCGTTGGTGGCATCACGCTTAGAGAAGCAGACTGGAAAGGAGAGCTAGTTAGTCAAAAAGTGAGTATGTGGGGAACAACAGTGCTCTAGAACTGTACAGATATGAAGTCGCTCTCATACTCTCTACCTCAACATATTATAACTGAATCCCGAGCTACATAGTGGCAACCGTCCTGTCAATTTTTTTTCTCCTGCTTTTACCGCAAAAGCTGTTATAGGTTTGGTGTAACCATACAGCCTTGCATTCTACCGTGGACTCTGCAGCGTCAGCCGTAAGACGTTACTTAGTAAATTAATTTAAGCCAATTTATCGAATTCAATTCAGTTGTCGCCTGCCAACCACGACAGAGGGGTGGTTTTGGAAACATTTATTTCCAAGCAATGCAGAGGGGGCAAACCCTGCCTCTTCTTACGTGGCCCGAAGCAACCCTTAGGGGGCTGCCCTTAAAGGGCAACCCCTGGTCAGCAGCAGCGGAGCTGGCCAGGAGAGTCTCCAGTATGACTACGCTGTGGTTGGGGATAGAGGGTGTGGGAAGGTGGGGCATGTGAGAAGGATATGAATAAAGTCTCCCGATTTCCTGCAGAACTTACAGGAGGAAAGGAACTGATCGGGGTAGCGGGAATGAAGAAGAATAGGGTAGGGAGCAGTATGGGTCTGGAGCCTGTGCCAGTTAGAGAGGGAGCCGGCGGTGCATGAACGCGCCGGGTATCTCGGTAGTGGGTAAGGATATCTCTGAAGGTAAGCAGACGCTCCCGGGATAGCGGAGGGGGTCCAACTCCAGCCCGGAAAGTGAGACCTCGGGCGAAGGAGTGGACCCCCTCGTTACCGGGGAGGCCTGCGTGTGCGGGGGTCCAGATAATGGTTACAGGGCGGGTGGGGTGCCAGAAGCGTAGAAGCCGAGCCGTGGTGCGGGATATAAGGCCTTTAGCGAAATTAGATAGGGCGGATATTTCGAGTCGGAGAGAATTTTGGTGGCCGAGGTGGAGATGAGAGCGAGTGCAATGGCTGCTTCCTCTGCAATTTCTTATGAGTCTGTGGTGATGAAGTCTGACACGAGTAATCGGGCCTGATTGTTAGCGACAGCGAGGACCATGCGGGAGCCCGACGAGTACGCTGCCACGTCCACGTAGGCTTCCTCGGAATTGTCGCCGTACAGCTTGTACTGGTCTTTGGCGCGGTCTGCCCTGCGTTCTCCGCCGTGCTCCGGGTGCATGTTCTTAGGGATGGGATGGATGATGAGATGGGAGCGTTGGTGGCCTCCTCGGTAGGATGGATGATCCGGGCGATGCCTAGCTGGCAGAGCAGAGTGCGGCCTGTCGCGGTACCCGACAGGCGAGTCAACTCTGCTGTTACGAGTGGTTTTTGCCAGCTCCTCAAATGTGTGCTGGGTACCGAGGTTGAGGAGTCGGGCAGTAGAGGTGCTGGGGGGTAGGCGGAGGGCGACCTTCATGCAGCTCCTGAGGAGCGCGTTGATGCGGTCCTGCTCCTCCTGCTTTAGGGGAAGGTAGGGGAATGAGTACACCATGCGGCTCGTGATGTAGGCTTGGGTGAGGCAGAGAGTGTTCGCTCTCGCAGACCTGCGCGCCGGTTCGCCATGCGCCGGATTAGACGGGTGACTTGCGCTTGGATGGCATCGCTGTGCGCGTCGTGGGAGTGAAGGACGAGACCCAGGATGGGAATCTTTGAGATGAGGGGAATGGGATGGTTCTCTAGTTTAAGTGAGACGGGAGGGTTGGCTGGGTCGGTGCGGCCTGGGGCGGTAAAGGAAAAGTTCCGATTTGGAAGGGGAGCAGGCTAGGCCGCGTGCGCGAGCGTATGAGTCGATGATGTTCAGAGCCAACTGTAGGTTGTGTTAAATAGCACCCACTGCAAATTTTGGGTTTTTTTGTGAGTACTTCATTAGGCTAGTAAATGCTACACAGCAAATTTGCTAGGCACGTCTAGTTACAAGGAGCTTATGGTGGTGGTGGTGGTGTGACACTTTTATAAACAGCCTTTATGTTAGGCGTTCAATAGGTCCTGAGCCATGGTGACGAGGGCGCGTTGCAGATTCAGATCCAGGGAGGCAAGCCAGATGGGCCACTGTGAGGGTGGGGGGAAAGGATAGGCGGGAGACTGGAAGGCTGCGTGGCACTGTGTAAGGCACTGTTCTATGCATATGTGTGTGGACAGTTTGGGCACTGAGGTGTGGAAGTGTACCGGTATAAATAAAGTTTGGCTGGTGTATGTAGGAGATTAAACCGTATTCGGCGAAGAATGCGAGCTTGACAGATTGATAAGGATGGTTGTGGTGGTGGTAAATCAGCTAAGTTTAATTTTTGCTGCGTGCAGTATTCGTCGACAGTGTGTCTGTAAGCCCTGACCGCCTGCTCCGTCGGTCTGCTCGTCCATGGGATCTCCAGCGCCCAGTGTATAGTATTGCAGGCAAGCTGGTGAGCCAGCTCATTGCCGGGGATGCCCATGTGACCAGGAATCCACCGAAGGGTCACCGGTCGTCTGCTTAATGCCATGAGGGCGGCATCCAAGGCCGATCGGGTAGGAAAAGGGAGGACTGTTTCATGGAAGGCACGCAGAGCTGCCTGCGAGTCTGTATATACAACGTATGCGGGGGCGGGGGCTAGGGTGGCAAAGTGTGTGATGGCATCTGGGATCCCGTGTATTTCTAGGGCGAGTGCGGAGGGTGGGGAGGTGTATGGACCGGTTGTGTGAGTGCTGGTTGTAGATGCAAGGGTGGAGGAAGAAGGCTGCTGTGGAGCCCACGGTTTCCGTGAGACAGGCGTCTGTGTAGGCCACCGCCGCAGCGTCCAAGGGTGGCTTGTGGTTGTATGCGTATGCTTGGCAGCGGCCTGCGTGTGTGTGGGCGGACATGTTGCGTGGAATGGGTGCGAGGCGGAGGTTAGGGGGTAGATCGGAGACTGCGGTGGGTCTGGGAAAGAGATGGGTGCGTAGGGAATCTGGGATAGTATTCACCGCCCAGCTGGTGTACTGGACAGGCGGATGATTTGTCTCTCCCGGTGCAGGTTAAGGACGGAGCGAAAGGGGATGGAAAAGGCCTGTTCTGTGCAGGGTGTCTGTAGAAGCCTGAGGGGGTGTACTAGTGTTGCTTTGTATAGTCTATTAAGGGACCGGATTAGTTTGTGTTGTTGTGTACTTGTAATGGGGCAGTATGGGTTTTAGTACAGGAATTTGTTCAGGGCCAGCGCTTGAGCAAGGCGGCTGGCGTGTGTCTCGGAGAGGCCGGCATGTTTTAAAACTACGCAGCGGAGTAAGTGTGTGATTGAGTGCCATGTGCGTATGGACTGATTGATGGCAGAGGTGAAAGTGTTGGAGGTCAGTGGCATACCCAGGGTGCGGCAAGAGTCGACACGGGGGATGCGCTGTCCGGCTAGGGTGAGGGAGGTAGACTGGTTCATCGTACATTGATATTTACTGCGTGTTATGAGTAAAGTTCCGATTTCTCCGGAGCGGATTGCAGGCCCGCTTGGTAGAGGTGTGAGGAAATGGTGTTAAGTGCCTGTTGGAGTGTAGTTTAGGTTAAAGAGAATGGGAGAGAGGACGGCACCTTGCGGAATGCCACGAGTGAGTGGAATGGCGTGAGAGTTTGTCGAGATAGCTGATACGAGAGGAGCGGTGGGAGAGGAAAGCTCTTATGTAGTTGTACATGTTGTGTCCGCATTGCGTGTCAGCTAGTGTGATGAGGATGGGGTCGTGGGATATGTAGTCGAAAGCCGTGCGTATGTCAACTGTTACTAAGGCTTTGACCTGCGCAGTGTCTGGAGCATTTGTGTTAAAGAAGATGTGTTGAAGGAAAAGTAAAAGGTCTTGGGTGGATAGTGCTCGGCGAAAGCCAATGAGGGGGGGGGGGGTAGATAGTCAGTGGCGTGAAATGGGAAGTGAGGCGGACAGCACCATGTGCTCCATGAGCTTGCTTGCGCAGGAGGTGAGGGAAATGGGACGGAGGTTATGGATGGTGGAGGGTTGATTGGGTTCCGGTACGAATGAGATCAGGGACGATGTCCAGTCCACTGGCAGTGTGCCAGAAGTCCAGGCGTCGTTGATGACAGAAGAAATGTTTGGGCTCCGGGAGGAATTAAGGTTCTTGAGAGTTTTGTGTATGCGATTTTGTCTGCACCGGGGGCAGAGTGTGTTACAACGTGTGAGTGCTGTGTCAAGTTCTGTGTGCGTGAAGGGGACGTCTAATGCGGGAAGGGCTAGGCCATGATATGGTGAGTTTAAAGAGGGTTGTGAGGGGGGGAATAAAGTTGTTGGAGGTTAGTGAAAACGTGTTGGAATATGGGAGGCGAAGAGGCGTTCGAGAGTGGGTGTGGGATGAGTTTGAGGTCAACCCACCACCCCCTCCTCCTCCTCTAATCATGAACCTCCATCAGTTCCGATCACGTTACCACCAGGCTCCTACGCCGCCATAGTTTATTTATTTAATACTGCAGAGTCGCTCGACTCCAAAGGATCTTAAGTTAAAGGATCTTCGGTGCCAGCGTCCCTCTCTTCCATTATACAAACCTCTCCATCCTTGACGAGAGCCGCTCCTTCGACCTCTGGCTCGCAATGCTGGAACGCCAGCAGCGAGAGCACCAGCGCATTTCCTACGATCTACAACAGCAGATATATGCCTTGACTCAAACCCTCCAGACAAACCACCTCCTCTCTTACCTCCCAGCTTACTAAGCTAAATGAGAACCTTGCCACGTTCACCACTTCCTCCTCCACCACCCAGGTCGCCTCTTTGGCTGACCTTGTGGAAACCACCACACAGGCACACCACACTCGCTTGGTTCAGCTGGAGACTTCGGTTCTCCAGATTCTTACCACCCTCCAAGCACAATCCAAGCAATTGGAATCCTTCACTGCTATGCTTTAATCCGTCCATGAGTCACTGCCCCGGCCAAAAAGAAGGAACGCGTACCCTCACGAGCCTCTACCTCCGCACTGTTATGATGGCATTTGGCGAGGACCTCGAGATTGTGCAGTGGAACTGCCGAAATCTTTGCCACAATAAGACCCCCTCCACCAGTATCTACTCGCCCGCCCCTCCCTGCCCCATTTTCTCCTTCTCCAGGAGACTCGGACGGCCCGCACTGTCCCAGGCTACCGCGCCTACCATGCCACTACGGCCACACCACTTGCGTCTATTTATGTACGCAGCGACGTGCTCGTAGAGCCACTTGACATCCCCTCCACCCTCCTTAAATATTTAGTTGATGTGGTCTATTACCACTCTTCTTCCTGCATCTCACTAGTCCTTTTGTCTTTTTACAACCCCCCCTGTCACTTCCTCTTTATTCTCTGCTCTGGGAAATTCCTTCACTGTCATCCTTCTACCTCCCATCTCTTTGGTGGTGACTTTAATGCCCCTCACACACTCTGGGGCTACCCCCAAACCCTCCATTTCCTGGCCCCGGAACGCCACCTCACCCTTCTTAATACTCCTGGCTCCCCTACTCGAGCGGGCACTGCCTCACAACGCCCCACGACACCCGACCTCACTTTCTCTCGGGGTTCACTTTTCTTTCACTGGCAGGTGACAGCCGAAACTCTTCTCAGTGACCACTTTGTCATCCATATTACCACCTCTCTTTCTCACATTCAATAATGGCTGCGTTTGGGCGAGTTGGTTAGACATGTTAAACCTGGAAAGCGCAATAAAAACAAAGGACAACAGAAAGAGACAGACACACGAGCGCTTACTTCCAACTGATTTTTATTTTCATGCGAGAGCAGAATATATGTACACTTCAGATCACATGCGCATGCGATGAAAACTCAAACCAGATAAAATATTATCTGGCTGCACATGCGAAAGAAGAAAGATATGCAATCTCTTTCTCAGACAGCAAAATCGACGCACCACTTACACATTCATCGCCAGATCGTGCTATCTCACTTGCCTCAACAATTTCACGCGTTGTTTTACACTTGCTTTTATACAGAACTTTACATTGATGAAAGAGAGGACGACAATTCTTGCTTTTGCACTTGAGGCAATGAATGCTCAAATGCCCACCTTTTCTGTTTTCGACAGCATAATTGTGTTCACCTAATCTCTCATTCAGGCATCTACCAGTTTGGCCTATGTAATATTTACCGCAAGTCAATGGTATCTTGTACACAACCCCTTCTGTGCATTTTACAAATGGTTTTTGGTGCTTGATCATGCAACCTGACTTCAGCCTGTTTTTTGACGTGCTCTGTTTGCTTAGCGCACTCAGCTTACTTGGGGCAGAGAACAACACATTTACATTCACTCGGTTACCAATTTTTCTTAGGTTGTGTGACAACCTGTGCTTATATGGTATGACTGCAAACTTTCTTTTATCTTTTGTCTTATCCGGCTCTTGCTTTGAGTTAGCATTCCTTTTGTTTGTTTTAACAAGTCCTTCTGCAACAGACACCAGCATGTGCAATGGGTAGCCAGCATCTTGCAACTTTCTTGACTGTAAAAAGATGCTTTCTTCAACAGAATGTGGGCATGACTTTTTCAAACAGTTTATGAAACCTAAACGAGCTATGTTACGTTTAATGAGTTTAGAATGCGCGGAGCTAAAAGGTAAAGGCAATTTTCCATCTCTGGGATGATAAGTCCAGCAAATATGATCTGCAAAAAATGTTAATATGATGTCAAGGAAGCGTATGCTATTGTTATCAGGGAGCTCATGTGTGACAACAAGTGGAGATAACCAATTCGAAAAACAATCTAAAACACTTCCAACGGCCTCATCGAGGGTGATTACAGTTGTGTCTAACAAAATTAAAAAGTCGTCAACGTAACGAAATACATTTAACACCCCTACGTCTTTCAGGCAGGCAAAGAGCCTTCTGTCACATTCAGATAAAAACAAGTCACTTAAAATGGGAGCCACACTGGACCCTATACAAATTCCTTGCTTCTGTAAAAACAGGTCATCGCCCCACCTAACAAATGTAGAATCAAGATATGTTCCTAAAAGTTCTAGAAAAGCGCCAACATTTTTGCAACATTTTTGCAGATTTTTAACATTTTTTGCAGATCATATTTGCTGGACTTATCATCCCAGAGATGGAAAATTGCCTTTACCTTTTAGCTCCGCGCATTCTAAACTCATTAAACGTAACATAGCTCGTTTAGGTTTCATAAACTGTTTGAAAAAGTCATGCCCACATTCTGTTGAAGAAAGCATCTTTTTACAGTCAAGAAAGTTGCAAGATGCTGGCTACCCATTGCACATGCTGGTGTCTGTTGCAGAAGGACTTGTTAAAACAAACAAAAGGAATGCTAACTCAAAGCAAGAGCCGGATAAGACAAAAGATAAAAGAAAGTTTGCAGTCATACCATATAAGCACAGGTTGTCACACAACCTAAGAAAAATTGGTAACCGAGTGAATGTAAATGTGTTGTTCTCTGCCCCAAGTAAGCTGAGTGCGCTAAGCAAACAGAGCACGTCAAAAAACAGGCTGAAGTCAGGTTGCATGATCAAGCACCAAAAACCATTTGTAAAATGCACAGAAGGGGTTGTGTACAAGATACCATTGACTTGCGGTAAATATTACATAGGCCAAACTGGTAGATGCCTGAATGAGAGATTAGGTGAACACAATTACGTTGTCGAAAACAGAAAAGGTGGGCATTTGAGCATTCATTGCCTCAAGTGCAAAAGCAAGAATTGTCGTCCTCTCTTTCATCAATGTAAAGTTCTGTATAAAAGCAAGTGTAAAACAACGCGTGAAATTGTTGAGGCAAGTGAGATAGCACGATCTGGCGATGAATGTGTAAGTGGTGCGTCGATTTTGCTGTCTGAGAAAGAGATTGCATATCTTTCTTCTTTCGCATGTGCAGCCAGATAATATTTTATCTGGTTTGAGTTTTCATCGCATGCGCATGTGATCTGAAGTGTACATATATTCTGCTCTCGCATGAAAATAAAAATCAGTTGGAAGTAAGCGCTCGTGTGTCTGTCTCTTTCTGTTGTCCTTTGTTTTTATTGCGCTTTCCAGGTTTAACTTCTCACATTCCTCGCTGTCATCCGGTTATCGACACTGACTGGCATGCCTTTCGCACTAATCTCGCCTCCGACTCCTTTCAATCCTACGACGTCTGGACGTCGCGCATCTCTGCAGTGCTCACGTCCAGTAGCCGTCGCGTTCGCTCTCGTCGCCCAATCCCAGACCCAGATTCTGACCTTCTCCGTTTATGGCGTCACCGTAAACGTCTTCAACGCTCCTTTCGTTCCCAACCCCACAATGCCCAACTTTCCTCCCGGGTCACTGCTCTGCGGGCTGAGATCATCGCCCACTGCGCCTCCCTCGAGCACTCTCGTTGGAGTGCTCTTTGTGATGGCCTTGACTCTGCATTGCACTCGCGATCCGCATGGTCTCTCTTTAAATCCCTCCTTGGCACTAAGCCTGCCCTTGCTCCCACTCTAGTTAAAGCCCTCACTTAGGGGACTCCCTCCGACATTTTTGATCAGCTCGCCTCTCTCTGCCTCCCGCCCCCTCTGGCACCCTCCTACCCAGTGTACCCAGGTGGACCTAACCCCGATCTGGACCACTCCTTCACTCTCTGAGAGCTTGAATCTGCTCTGGCTGCTAATGCTACACGCTCGGCTCCCGGTGAGGATGCCATTATATATACACCACACTTCGTAACCTTCCTGACTGCGCCGAAGAATTCCTCCTTCAAACCTACAATGATGCCTGGGAGAGCGGCTGCCTGCCGAGCTCCTGGACATCCTCCCTAATTGCTATGATTCCAAAGCCGGGCAACCTTTTTTTTCTCTCTCTCTAACCTCCGCCCCATCTTCCTGACGTCGTGCGTTGGTAAGACCCTTGAGCGAATGGCTTTGACTCGCCTCTCTAATTTTCTTGAGGGTCGGGAGTTCTTCCCCCATTCTCTCATTGGGTTCCGACGCCGCGTCTGTGCACAGGACATGTTTTTGATTCTCCAGTACACCTTCCTGTCGCCCACCCCCACTCAGATTCACGCACATGTGACCGTCGATGTTCGCAAGGCATTCGACGGTGTTTGCCACGATCACATCCTTTCTCAACTCGCCTCCTTGGACTGTGGCTCCCGCATGTACTCTTATATCCGCTCATTCCTCTCTAAATGTTTGTAGCTGCCTCCACGCGACAGAGTCCTCTCTGCTAAGGGAGTTGTGTGGTGGTGGATACCGCTTTCTGCAGCCCTTGTAATAGTGTAGTACCGCCGAATAATCTCGTACCGGAACCTAAACGTACTCAAAAAAATGTATCCCACACAATACAATGACAAATGCCCTTGGTGCCAAGAACCACCCGCGCTGTACCACGATAACGTGGGCATGCCAGAGGATAAGCGTGGTACCCGTTATAACGAACCCGAGCGCCGAGCAATGGGAGGGAGTGCTCTCCAGTGATCGCCGTCGACCAAGAAGGTCTGATTCGGTTAGCACAACTGGCAGCAGCTTCCAGCGGAGCCCTGTACTAAGGGCAACCGACCTTTGTGCAAGAAGATGGACTTAGCCATCTGAAAACCGCAGAAGACAAGCGAATCTAGACCTTAATAAAGTTCTTCACTCACTCTCTAAACGTGTGGCTCGCTTTCGAGTAGATACCCACTTGTCTAAACCACACCACCTCACCCGTGGCAGTCCTCAAGGTGCTGTTCTCTCTTCTACCCTTTTCAATCTCGCTATGGCCCCTCTCGCCTCCCAGCCAGCTGAAATTCCCGACATGCATTATACAGGGTGTCCCAGCTAACTTGGACCAAGATTTATAAAAAAAACTAAGCGTTCTTCAGAACTGAAATCGCGTGGATGTTGTTGAGGTTTATCTAAAGTTACAGTACAATTTTTTCGCTCCTCCTATTTGAATAATTAATTGAGATAAATAAATTAACTTTTTAAATATAGCTTGAAACGTTCAAGCGTCAATAGGAAAGTTGTGTAGCTCCGCAAATATGGTCCAACCCAGGCACTTCCAACGAGGTAGACCTAGCGTGGCCGTTTTTATTCGGGAAAAACGAAAGCCCGCGGAGTTTAAAATACCCCATGTGACAGCGCGCTCTGTGCGCCCGGAGGCGCCGCGATTACAGCGCTCTCATCCGTGCTTCGTTAGAAACATCACCCGCTTCGGGCCTTTCGTGCTGCCCGAGACAGGGCTTCGCGATGTGCTTGGTTCCAAGATAAGCGCCAGTGGGTACGGGCGGCAATGGAAAGAAAGCGCGGCTCCTGTTTTTCAGCGTAATTCACACGACGTTATCAGGTTTGTTATATGCGTCTTTGCTTGTTGGGATCTTGCTCCCAAATTCAAACTCATGAGATTGTCATCGTTCTTCCTCATGCATTCTGCTAACGTGTGTGCAGTTATTGCCCTCAGAAACGGAAGCCGCGCTTTCTTTCAACTCCCGCCCGAACCCACTGGCGCTTATCTTGGAACCAAGCACATCGCGAAGCCCTGTCTTGGGCAGCACGAAAGGGCCGAAGCGGATGATGTTTCTTACAAAGCACGGATGAGAGCGCTGTAATCGCGGCGCACTCGGGCGCACGGAGCGCTCTGTCACGTGGTATTTTTTAAACTCCGCGGGCTTTCGTTTTTCCCGTGTGGTGTACTGATAGCGCATGCGCATGTTTTAAACACTGCATTTTCATGTATCGCTTATCAGCCACGCAAGCAGTCGTCGGCAGATCACATGTTCATCGGCCTATAAAAAGGCACTGCATCAATAAACGTTTGTTCAGTTCCAGCCTGGCGTCCGTCTGATACACAACAGTTGGCGACGAGGCAGCGACGGCGATGGCCGTCGGCAGGATCGGCGAGTATCGTCTCGGCACGAACGCGTCATGGGACGAATACGTCGAGCGCCTGGAAATGTTCTGCGAAGCGAACCAGATAACGAAAGAAGAGCAGAAAAGAGCAGTCCTGTTGAGCAGCTGCGGCGAAGAAGTGTACGGGCTCATCGTAACTTTGGTGAAGCCAGAAAGACCGACAGCAGCAACCTACGAAGAAATCAAGACTGCCGTTCGCAAGCACCTGCATCCAAAGCCTTCGGAGCTGTATGCAAGGTTTTTGTTCTACAGGCGAAACCAGGCTGCCGAGGAATCGGTTGCGGACTACGTCACGGCGCTACGGAAGCTAGCCGAAGACTGCGGTTTTGGCAGCGCCCAACTCCCGTTGGACGTCATGATGCGGGATCGTTTCGTATGCGGACTCCGGAACGAAAGGGTTCAGCAGCGTCTTCTCGCAGAACACAGCCTTACGTTTAAGGTTGCGTATGACTTGGCCACAACTGCAGAAGCAACCGCTAAGCAACAGCGAGACATACGCAAGCACGGTCGATACGAGACGGACGGCCAGGAAATGGTACAAGCAACCCGTGCGAAGCAAGACACCCCAGCGGAGGGGTCCAGCTGTTACCGGTGCAATGGTAAGCACGCACCACATTTGTGCCGTTTTAGAAAGGCGACATGCTTCAACTGCAATAAGGTTGGACACATAGCTAAGGCTTGTCGGTCGAAAGACGATAGTAGAACTGCTCGGAAGACAGCGTATGAGCAAAAGAAGAAAGGAGATAAGCGCAAGGGCGTGTACGAAATGAGTGCGTTGTTTTCCCTGTGCGAAGTGAATGAGCAAGAACAGAAGTCCATGGTTCAAGTAATGATTGAAGAGCAAAAAGTTCCGATGGAGGTTGATTCTGGCGCATCGTGCTCAATTGTGAGTGAAGATACGTTCAGGGTTATTGAAAGGAATCACGGTAAAATACCACTGCAAGATTCTGGAACAACTATCGTAACCTGGTCAAAGGAGGCGTTACCCGTGCTGGGTCAAGCAAGTGTCTTGGTGGAATTCAAAGGCAGGAAGGCAAAGCTACCTTTGCTCGTAGTACAGAAGCAAGGTAACAGCCTGATTGGGCGAAACTGGTTTAACCCGTTAGGTATTGGCTTGCGGGGAATACAGCAAGTAAACGTGGAGGACGTGCCTTCGCGATTTCCCGAAGTGTTTCGCAGGGACCTTCCTGGCTTCAACGGACCGCCAGTTCACATCGAACTGAAAGATGACGCCCAACCGGTGTTCCTCAAAAGTCGACCAGTTCCACTGGCCCTCAAGGATGACGTGGCCAAAGAAATAGACCGCTTGGTGCAACAAGGGGTATGGGAGCCCGTCAGCTACTCCAACTGGGCAACACCACTGGTAGTGGTAAGAAAAAAAGATGGAACTTTACGTCTTTGCGGCGACTATCGCAGTACCGTAAACAAAGTTATTAAGAGCAGTGGATACCCCTTGCCCACTACAGCTGAAATGCTGACAGCTCTAAGTTCAAGCAAATTTTTTACCAAGTTGGATCTAGCCCAAGCTTATCAGCAGCTTACGCTAGACGACGAGACGGCTGAGGTGCTCACAGTCAACACGATAAAGGGACTGTACAAGGTTAAGCGGCTACCGTTTGGAATTTCGGTCGCACCTTGGGTGTTTCAACGAGTTATCGACACGCTGTTAGCGGGCATTCCCGGAGTGAAAGCTTATCTGGATGACATATTAATTTCTGGATGTAACGCCGAAGAGCACGCCGAGAGATTAGAGACTGTGCTATCGCGTCTGCAGAAGGCACAGCTACGAGTAAACAAGGACAAGTGCGAATTTAACCAAACGAGCATCGAATTCTTGGGACACAGGATTGATGACTCAGGAGTACATCCCAGCCGAAGCAAGACGGACGCCATCCGGGAAGCGCCTGCGCCCGCAAACAAAAAGGAGCTGCAAGCCTTTTTGGGATTGCTGAATTTCTACAGCAGTTTCCTCAAGGGCAGGACGGAAGCGGCCGAACCGCTTTATCGACTGCTCGACCGTGACCACGAATGGAAGTGGACAGGTGAGCATCAGCGGGCGTTTGAGAGACTGAAAAATTTACTCAGCTCAGACTCCGTACTTGTGCCCTACGATTGCAAGCGTCCTTTAATTTTGTGCTGCGACGGATCGCCTGTGGGGGTGGGGGCAGTGCTAGCCCATCGTGCGGATGACGGGAAGGAGCAGCCCATAGCTTATGCTTCTCGCACTCTTGGCGTCAGTGAACGCAACTATGCTCAGATTGATAGAGAGGGTTTGGCTGTGGTCTTTGGCGTAAAAAAGTTCCACCAGTACCTAGCTGGGCGAGAATTTAGTGATAACAGACCACAAGCCGTTACTCGGCCTGTTTAACACGGACAAGCGAGTGCCCGAAGTTGTGTCGCCTAGAATGCTTCGTTGGATTTTACTGTTGTCTGCGTATAACTACCACCTTGAGTACAGACGAGGCCAAGACAACTCCAACGTCTCAGTCGTCTACCAGCCCAGGGAGACGAGGACGAGCCAAGACCGCCTGGGGACGTGCTCTTGTTGGAAGCGGTCGACTGCGCACCGCTGCAAGCGGCGGACATTGCTGCGCTGATCAAAAAGGACTCGGTTCTATCCCGGGTAAAGGAATGGCTACTCAGTGGCTGGCCCGTCAACACAAGTGGACAGCAAGTTTGCGCCTTATGAGGTGAGACGGTCGGAGTTGTCATTGCATCGTGATTGCATACTGTGAGGGAATCGCGTCATAATTCCAACCGCAGCAAGAGAGAATGTGCTTCAGCTCCTGCATGCAAATCATCCAGGGATGAGTGCCATGAAAGCATCAGCTAGAGGGCTCATGTGGTGGCCGAAGATGGACCACGAAATTGAGGAGTTTGTTCGGCACTGTCAGCCATGCCAGAGTAACCGTCAAAGCGATCCCAAGGCTCCAGTTCATTTTTGGATCAAGCCAGATCAGCCTTGGAGTCGACTGCACATTGATTTCGCTGGCCCAGTGAAAGGAGAAGTTTTCTTAGTCGTGGTAGACGCGTACAGCAATTGGGCTGAAGTCGAAATCATGCCATCCATGAAAGCTACGGCTGTCGTCAACAGCTTAAGGAAGATGTTTGCGACACATGGTGTACCTGACTTATCGTTTCAGATAACGGCACAGCTTTCACTAGCACAGAGTTGCAAATGTTTTTGAAGTGTAATGGCGTGCGTGCTATCTTCACTGCACCTTATCACCCAGCCAGCAATGGTAGGGCGGAGAGGATGGTAAGAGAAGTTAAAGAAGCATTGAAGAAGCAGCAGGAAGGTTCGACGCAGTGCAAGATTTCCCGGTTTTTGTTTAAGCAACACACGACGCCACATTCGGTCACGGGAAAATCGCCAGCAGAGTTAATGTTCGGACGAAGACTGAGGTCAGCGTTAGACATACTCCATCCGGACCGGCAACACGCGCCTGAGCTACGACCGGAGACTAAGAGGTTTCGTGTCGGTGACGCGGTCTACGCTAAAAGCTTTTGTCCAGGTCCAAGGTGGAAGGCTGCCAGGGTTGTGGCAGTCAGAGGTCCGGTGTCGTACGTGGTACAGCTAAACAACGGTGAGCGTCATCACAGGCACCGCAACCAGTTGAGGAGCGCCTGGACGCTGCTCGAAGTTGACCCAGTCACAAGTGAGGACTACCACGTCAGGCTTCCTCCTACAGCTAGGCAGCCACAGCCGCTGTCTGCTAGCCCAGAAGCAACCCCTGGGGCGAGTCCAGGCCAAGCCACCCAAGTACCGGTCGAGCCGCGAAGATCAACGCGTGTTCGACGACCTGTCCTGCGTTATGGCATTGATGTCTAGCTAGTCAGTTTTGGATTGTGCAAATAATCTTAGGGAAAAGGAGTGTGGTGTACTGATAGCGCATGCGCATGTTTTAAACACTGCATTTTCATGTATCGCTTATCAGCCACGCAAGCAGTCGTCGGCAGATCACATGTTCATCGGCCTATAAAAAGGCACTGCATCAATAAACGTTTGTTCAGTTCCAGCCTGGCGTCCGTCTGATACACAACATCCCGAATAAAAACGGCCACGTTAAGTCTACCTCGCTGGAAGTGCCTGGGTTGGACGATATTTGTGGAGCTCCACAACTTTCCTATTGACGCCTGAACGTTTCAAGCTATATTTAAAAAGTTAATTTATTTATTTCGACTAATTATTCAAATAGGAGAACCGAAAAAATGGTACTGCAACTTTAGATAAACCTCAACAACATCCACGCGATTTCAGTTCTGAAGAACGCTTAGTTTTTTTATAAATCTTGGTCCAAGTTAGCTGGGACACCCTGTATATTTTACTCCAATGACATCACTCTCTGGAGTTCATCTGGCTCTCCCGGTCACGTACAGGACACCCTGCAACGTGGACTAGATCTCATCGACTCCTTTCTCACCACCGCTGGCCTCTCTCCTGCTCCTGAGAAATCCGAGCTTCTCCTTCTCAACCATTCCTCCTACCAGCGCTCACACAACCGCTTCGTCTCTCTCCACCTTTCTGGCTCTCCCATTGCTCTCGTCACACATTTCAAAGTTTTTGGCTTCCCTTAGCAATGCATGCGGCCAAGAACGTGCAAGCCCTCCACCACGCTGTCACCACCTGCCGCTCGGTAACTCACTTCCTTCGGCACGTGGTCACTCGACGCTCAGGTCTCCACGAGGCTCACGCGTGCCGATTTACCCACGCGCTCGCCCTCAACAAGGTCTTGTACAAATTTGCACCCTACGCTTCCTTCACTGAGACTCAACGCTCTCGAGATAGCCCTTGTGGGCCTCTACAAGGCAGCTCTCAGCCTCCCTATCACTACCTCTACAGCTAAGATCTTTGCCACAGGTCTCTTCCATCCTCTCCGTTCTCTTCTCAGTCTCCATCGTGGCTCGCAGCTTGCCCGGCTTTCCCTTACCCGTCAGGGTCAGTGGTTATTGACTCAAGCGGGTATCTCGCCCATTCCAATCTCCCTTTTACCTCTCCTATCCCCACCCCCGCTCCCAATCTTCGTATCCTCCCCCTCCCGACCAACATGTCCCCCGTCCTGCACGCCGGCCGTCGTGATGCGGCCGCGCAGCGCCATTCCCATCTCTTTGATACCCAGGGTGTAGCCTACACGGATGCCTCCTTCGTGGCTCCTCGAGGTTTCTGCGGCTACGCCCATCCACACCTCCCTGCTCCCCACACCAGCGGGCCGTATCTACACCCTCCAGACGCATTGTCCCTCGAGGTCCTCCCCATTGCACATGCCCTCCAGTCATTTTCTCTCCTTCCCGCTCTCCAAGAGTACACAGTCTATTCAGGCTCACAAGCCGCTATACACCACATACAGAAACGCACCCTGACCCCTTCTCTCCAACAGGAGGTCGAACGAGCGGTCCCCGCACTGCAGCCTTCCATCGTTTTCGTCCGCTGGGTTCCTGGGTATTCAGGGATCGACGGCAATGAGCTGTCCCATCAGCTCGCCCGCGACACACTTTTCCGGGCGCTGTTGATCCCCTGGCCCAAGCCCTCGGAGGACGGCGGGATACTAACCCTTCGCGACACCATAAAAGAGGTCTACCTCGAGCTCCGCCTCTACAAACGCCTTTACCCCCCCCCCTCATCCATCACTCACAGTGCTGGAGGCTCGCCTTCTTCGGCATATCCAAATGAATGCAGTCATCACCCCATCCCTCCTCTTTCTCTATCGCTATCGATAGGACCCTTCCTGTCCCAACTGCCACGGTATCTATGCGGACCTAGCCCATTGCCTCTTCTGTTGCCCGGCTGCTCAGCAGTCGGGTTCCTTCCCCCACCCTCTCTATCCATCACCACCTGGCTCGACTGGCTTGGCGCTGAAGGGGAGGTCGCCCAGGCGGTCCGCCCAGGCGGTCGACATGCTCGGCCTGTAAATTATGGTCGAATAAGGTATTTTACTACTACCGAGGTCCAAGAAGGGAGCGGAGAAGGTATCATGGTGATTTTTGATGTAAAATTCCGTCTAAGCGGTCGCATGTTCGTTTCCAGTGTTCGGTGTTGAGTGTCTTGCAGCGGGAGATAATGTTGCGGAGTGCTTGTATTCTGTCGCGGAGCTGTGTGTGGTGTGGTTGTGTAGCTAATGCGCGTTGGAGATGTTTTCTCCGCTTCCACAGTCGTAGAAGGTGAGGATCAGGGTTGTCACGGGGGGTATGATTACAAATTTCACGTGTGGCCCTTGACTGGGTGTTTCTTAGATCAGCGACCCATGAAGTGTAGTCAGAGGGGTTAGCCGGGAGTAAAATTTCACACAGGTTCTTTAACTTCCCTTGCACCAGGGGTGCCCCCGCCAGAGACGGTTGGTTTCAACTTGAAGACTGAAGCTATGATCTCTGCACCAGGGGTGCCGCGTCAGAGACGCTCTCGTGATGAGTCGAGACGCAGGGATAAAGGGAAAACTTATGTACAGTTTATGTACAGCAATTTACAATAGATACAAGTTCAGGCACTAGAGACAAATTAAAACAGCAAAGGACAAACAACAAAAGGGCGGAACTGGCTAATACTAGGGGAGGCCCCTACTCGGCGTTGCCGAAGATGCGTTGCATCTCGCCTTAGCGCAGAACCCTTTTTCTGGCACCGGAGCCCGGTTTTAAAGACATCAAGGCCCGGCCCACATTTGCAGCTTCCAATCATGTTGTGCTCTTTACATGATTGGCTCTTCAAGGGCCTGGCCAGCCCTCCAGCTGCCGTAAAGTAGAGCACTCTCTCCACCACAAAATAAAAACAAACACAAATAGACATCCGTGCCAGCACGTGTGCGAATCAGTACCGCGGGTGGGGGACACCCGTATACCTGCCGGCGCGTTCGCGAGCGGCCGCGTTCCAAGAAAGGAGACGCTTCGCTTTGAGCACCCCCGGCCGCGTTCCGATGACCCCCGCGAACGCTACCGAACCCTTACACGCCCTTCCCAAGATTCTACAAAGGGCTCAAATGCCACTTTTAGAATTATAACGAGAAGGGATCGGTACGGGTCACAAAACCACCCTGTGGGTGACATACCGCAGCTACACAAACACTGGCACGAACAAAACCAAAAACAAAAAATGTACACAGGCACCAACACAAAATTACGCAAATTGCACACTCAAATGCATACAGCGGCATGCCTGCCGTGCGCCGTAACACAGCGTCCAAGTTGGTGCGTTGCACCCAGTTCACCAGCATGCACACCCGCGTCCTGCTCGACACACACACACCGACACTCGCAACTGGAGCGTTCAGTAGCACTGATACGGGCCACGTGAGCCTCCTTAGTCGCACCGAGCGTCCCTGTGCGCGTTCGAGCCCACACGTGCCTCATTCAACACGATTAACACCTAATGGCCACTATGCTCGTCAGGCTGGTGCCACAGCGGGGCGCGAACTGAAAAGATGGTGCCCTCCAGGATCAAAAACGTCCTGGTCATCGATAGGTGAAAATCTCTGACCATGCGACGCACTTGAGAGCACTCTCTCTCCGGCGCACCAGTACGACACGCGTGGTGCGTAAAGAGCATAGCCCCTGGCCCGTCCAAATATAGCAGTACAGTCAGTCTCGCTACACTTGATATGACGACCTCTAGCACGGAACATACTGTTCCTCGCGTCGACTTTCAGCGTGAAAGCCGCGCACCTGCCTCCTGTTACTCTACCTCGCTTGGAGCCATTTGCACCGTTTCTGCTCAGGTAAACACTGGAATTGCCGCAACCTCCTTGATCAGCGCTTGCCGGCTTCGTGGCATCTTCTAACCCTGAGGCTGCATGAGACCCCTCGCAGTGAATTGACCCTAATTTGCCTTGTGGCAAGTCCACACTCATTTCCGGGTCCTCAAATGACCTGGCCGGACACATATCGGGTGCGTTCGAGGATTGCGCGGCGCTCTGCCCGGTAGGTCCAGCAGGCCCACCTCCGCTCTCTGCCTCGGATGGAATGTCCCTGCCATCACAAACGCCAAGGTGCACTTCACGCCCTATGCCCGACACAGCATGCGGTTGCGGCAACGCTAGGTTTCCCGCTGCCACTATCTCGCCGATCTGATGTCTGTCGTCGCTGGTCGTTTCACGCGGAACAAACTGCACTTTTTTGCAGCTTGCCTGAGACCGAGTTTTTATTCCTGAACTCGCGTCCTCGTCCCTGGTCTTATCTGAGGTAGAGCTAACCTCTGCAGATTGATCTTCGGGGTGCGCGTTCACCGCCTCTAATACCGCGACGCTGCGTTCCGTCACGATACTTTTTTCAACTGCGGTTCCAGCTTCGCAGAAATCTGGCTCGGAGCAGTTCTCCCTGGCTGATTCACTGGCTTTCCTAGACGCCTTGAGCTCAGCGAGCTCCAGCGCTAGCTGCTGACGCTTTGCTTCTAATTCATCCAAGACGCACTTGACATCCTGAGGTTTCTCCTCGCACAGCGGCGCCTTTCCTCCATTCACTTTCGCAAGTTCAGCCTGAAAGTACGCTAACCGCGCCTTCGCTAATTGCACTTGGTACCTCACATCGAGTGAGGGCCGGCATGGATAACCCTCCATACCGCTAGCTGTACTCCTCAACTGTCCTACCGGCTCGAACACATGCACAGAGACGCTAACAATGCGACGAAGGAAACTCACAGTTTCGATGCGTCGATCCGCATTGCCAGCTCCTTGGCGTCGCAGTCCACCGCCACTTTCACCGGACGCTGCGATGAACTGCCGTACACCGCTGGTCCTGTGCCCGCTGTCGTCACTTGCTGCGACCCGCCGGTGAGCGTCGAGTTGTCGACGCGTTTTTATCCTTGACCGGATGCAGTCTCGCGTCGCTGGACTACTGCCGTGGTCCTTGCGTCCTTGCCGCCGTCTCTCTGCAGGTCCTTTTTCGAACGCTGCTGTTGCCTGACCGTCGCCTTTCTACCCTGCCTACAATCTTCTTCCTGCGCCGTCTTCCGATGGCCGCAGTATCCTGTCGGCTGCGCCAGTAAAATTTCACACAGGTTCTTTAACTTCCCTTGCACCAGGGGTGCCCCCGCCAGAGACGGTTGGTTTCAACTTGAAGACTGAAGCTATGATCTCTGCACCAGGGGTGCCGCGTCAGAGACGCTCTCGTGATGAGTCGAGACGCAGGGATAAAGGGAAAGCTTATGTACAGTTTATGTACAGCAATTTACAATAGATACAAGTTCAGGCACTAGAGACAAATTAAAACAGCAAAGGACAAACAACAAAAGGGCGGAACTGGCTAATACTAGGGGAGGCCCCTACTCGGCGTTGCCGAAGATGCGTTGCATCTCGCCTTAGCGCAGAACCCTTTTTCTGGCACCGGAGCCCGGTTTTAAAGACATCAAGGCCCGGCCCACATTTGCAGCTTCCAATCATGTTGTGCTCTTTACATGATTGGCTCTTCAAGGGCCTGGCCAGCCCTCCAGCTGCCGTAAAGTAGAGCACTCTCTCCACCACAAAATAAAAACAAACACAAATAGACATCCGTGCCAGCACGTGTGCGAATCAGTACCGCGGGTGGGGGACACCCGTATACCTGCCGGCGCGTTCGCGAGCGGCCGCGTTCCAAGAAAGGAGACGCTTCGCTTTGAGCACCCCCGGCCGCGTTCCGATGACCCCCGCGAACGCTACCGAACCCTTACACCGGGGGTGGTGGTAAGAACCGGCGAAAGTCTGACCACGAAGTGTGTCGCACCTTCGCCCTGCGTAGGTGGTGTTGTGTGGGTATTGTTACGACCCAACTTGAGACCCGCGATGATAACGGTGGCGGATTCAACAGCGGAAATTTCAAAAGGTCGTTTGGACTATTGGAATGTTGAACTGGGGAAAGCTTTGTCATTTGTGTAGCTGAATGTGTGACCTCATATTTCTTAAGAATAAACTTCTTGAGTCCCGCTTTTTATCATCATGTCCACTGCAGGCCAAAAATTTCTCCAGTTAACCCTGTGCCAGCAGCGGCCACCTTATCCTAGCAAACTTCCGAACCTCATCTGCCCACCTGCCCTGATCCTCTCTGCTGTGCTTGCATTCTCTCTGAATCCAGCCCGTTACCCTAATGGTAATTGGTTATCTTGCCTTCATGCTACATGCGCTGCCCGCATGCCTGTTCTGTGCCGCGGACAGGCGGCAGCGAGGAAAGCGCGGTTGTCTACGCCGCCATCGCGTTGTAGTTCGTATCGTATTTTATCAATAATAGCGCAAACTGCGCATGGCGATTGTAGCTGTGAAAAAAGGAATATGCTACAATTTAAAAATTATTAACTTATTTTTCGTGCCACAGCAAGCATACTACTAAGTATAAAGAAGAGACGATACAAAATATCTGTCAGTTTCGCCCACTCCGCACGAGGCTAGGTTCAGCCATGGCGGCAGTGGTAGAGCGCACGGCGTGTGCGATTTCTCATCGTGTTCCGTGGGAACGTGTGTTTGAAGAACCTCGACACAGCATTAATTATTCCCTTATTATTGCTGGCGAGATTGTTCAACAGTTCTTTCCTCGATGGAGCTGAAGGAAGACAGTTTGCTTGCTTTTACTACTCGGCGAAGTGGACCCGTCAGTACGAATTAGGACTACAAGTCGTTTTCACCGGCTGGAATCGTAACCTTTCCTGGCGCGTACTCAGTCTCAGTTTACTCATTGAAGTGTATTTTATGCTATTTTTGCGGCTCTTTTCTCGTTGGTGTTGCATAACCCTCCTCGCAGCGCCGCTCCTCCTCCTCCGCTTGAGAGTGTGTTCGTCGTATTTTCCTGTTTGCGATTGTTTACTGGATGTTTCTATTGCACTGATCTGTGCACCTTGTTTAAATTATTCGTAGCGGCGACTTGGGTTTTTTTTTGTAATGTTTGCGCTTTGCACCAGAGGGAAATAAATTTGTGTGCAGTTGACCTGCTGCTTGCCACAGTCCTAGAAGGAATGCATCCAGCTCTCAAAAAGTCTGCGCAGAGAATAGTGATGCTGCATCTAGTCTGTTTCATTCCCGCTGCGTTTGCTCAAAGCATAAATTACTTTCTTGCCTTTTCCCTCGAATGCCAAATACAACACTTATCCTGCAATACCTGAACGTGGTAAGGTATCAGGGTAACTTCAATTCGGGAAAACCCAAGTCGCCGCTACGAATAATTCAAACAAGGTGCACAGATCAATGCAATAGAAACATCCAGTAAACAAACGAAAACGGGAAAATGCGACGAACACACTCTTAGAGCGGAGGAGAAGGGGCGGCGCTGCGAGGAGGGTTATACAACGCCAACGAGAAAAGAGCCATTTATGCGTTCGTAATGAAAAAATTCTAACGCATTTATCGGCACGTTATATTTTAAGCATGAAATGCTTTTAGCTCCCGTTGTCGGCAGTGTGGTGACGTCACGCCGAGACCGAGAGCCATCATCCGGGCACTGAAATCCACTCATCCGGGCACTGAATTCCACTCATCCGGGCACTGAATTCCACTAGAGAAGTTTATTGAACCCAGGACCAAAAAGGGACATCGGTCCCTCTACAAAAACGAACAAACATTGCGGCGACTGATGTCGCCCGGTGCACACATACACGCGCAGGGAACTTAGAGAGTCCAAAACCACGAAATGTCCAAGAAAGTTCAGGGGTCCATACGCGCGGGGGAAGCACGCCGGATGGAAAAAATCTCTGCCTCTCCCGTAAACGAGAGTAGAGTAAGCATGAAATGTTTACGGGCCTAATGTCATCTCGGTGGACACCCGAACCGCACCGTACAGGAAGGGAGGAACGCCACCACCCGTTCAGCGCGATGCCTTGCCATTTGAACGCAAGGTTTTTTGAGGAAAGGAAATGGCGCAGTAATTCTCTGCCATCTCGGTGGACACCCGAACCGCACCGTAAAGGAAGGGAGGAACGCCACCACCCGTTCGGCGCGATGCCTTGCCCTTTGAACGCAGCGCTTCTCCCCCACGTATGACAACGAAGTGTAATGTGGCATTTATGTGCTTTTTGCACGCCTTATTAGAAATCGGAAATTATAATTCCGTGCATTATCAAACCCACAGCTCCACTGATATCTTGATAAACTTGAGAAGGCACTGGCAGCAGTTGTTTTTTGTCTCGTTTGGAGACCAACCGGTGCTTGCATGCCGGTCGCGTAGGAGGGCTTAGAGAGTCTCGTTAAATCTCGTTGTCTCGTACGGTGCCCGGATGTTCTCGTTTCAGAGCCCGGATGACTGGAATTCAGTGCCCGGATGAGTGGATTTCAGTGCCCGGATGACGGGAATTCAGTGCCCGGATGATGGCTCTAGGTCTCGGCGTGACGTCACCACACTGCCGACAACGGGGGCTAAAAGCATTTCATGCTTAATACCGCGCACAAACATAACGCGCACAAACGCGCGGACAACGCACACAAACCTCGCGCACAAACTTCGGGCACGAACATAACGAGCGAACATCGTGTACGAAACACGCGTACCACACAGGCGCGCCACACTTAATATGGTAGGAGCCGCACCGACACACGGCCCCTGCCAGCGACGATGAAGCGGGTGGACCAGCGCCGAAGGAACTGGTGCTCCTCCAGCGACACGAGGTCCACGCACGCCTGGGCGAACATGCGCGCACGTACCCGCTGTAACATAGGGTACATGGCTCTCCGTGGTCGTCCCTGCAGAGCCGCCACACCTCTCTGGCGCCACAGCACGAATGCCCCGACGCAAAGAAGCATGCGTACGAAAGGGTCGCGAAACCTGGAGTTGGGGCCGAGGGTCGCTCCAAACATTCTAGACATGAGAACCCAAAATGTCCTGGCGACAGAACACTCAGAGTGCGTGCGGTAAGGTTTCATCAAGGCCACACTGCGGACATCGGTCGGAGGGGGCCACGCCCCAAGCCGCCAGGCGATCTGCCGTAGGCAGGGCCCGCCAGCCCCGCAGGCAGCCAAAGTCTCGCACGTCTGCGGGAACTGATGACGACGTCAGGTCCCGCCATCGCACCTCTCTGCTTAGCGCCAATTTCTCCTGTGGGGCTTCTTTTACGGCCAGGAGCTCGCATACCCGAGAGGCGGGAGTTGAAAAAAGCTCCACCTCTGGCAGCGCTGCGGTTAGGGACCTGAGCGTCTGGCAGACTCGCTGGAAAAACCGAGGCTGCTGGAAGGCTCTCGGGCCGACACTCTGCTCGGGAAAGAAAAGGGAGCGCGACGTACCGAGTAGGTATGACAGGAGCGCCCTGCCCGGGTAGCCGGCCTGGTTAGCCAGGTCGCTGGTCGCCCGCAAAGCGAGCACGTTGCAGAATGTGGGCAGGTGGGGAATGCTGAATCCCCCCATGTTAGTAGGAAGTCGGAGGAGCGCGCGCGCTACAGACTCCGTCTTGCCTGCCCAAAAGAACGAGCCACATAAAGTGGCCAGACGGCGCGTGAAGGTGCGGGGTGGGTGGGCAACACGAGTGACATAGTACAGTGGGGCGCACACCCACGCGCGGATGATGAATGCGCGCTCCGCGAGGGAGAGACGGAATCGCGCCGCCACTGACAGCCGTTTCTCGGCGGTCTCTCTAAGCCGGGTCCACGTCCCGCGAGCTGGCTCACCGGTCGCGAAGAAATAAATCCCTAAAACCTTCACGGCCGAAACCCACTGCACGTCGCGCAACAGGTCTGAAGAGAACGCGCCAAAGCGCAACGCCCTACTCTTGCCCCTGTTCAGCTGGGCGCCGGACAGCTCGCTGTACACTTCAAACAGCCGCAAAAACGCTACGTAGCTGTCCTCGTCCCGCAAGAACAGGGACACATCGTCGGCGTATGCCGAGACCTTCACCTGGCCGTGGACCGGCAGCGGAAACCGCGCACGGACAGACTCGCGGCGATGCGGCGCAACAGTGGATCGAGGCACAGAACGAAAAACATGGGCGACAAGGGACAGCCTTGCCTGATCCCTCTGGAAACACAAAAGGGAGCGCCGCTCCGTTGACGGTCAGGCGGGCCGTAAGCCCCGAGTAGAGGAGCCCGACTCCTGCTACGAAGGCTGATGGAAAGCCAAAAGCCTCGAGCACACCTAGCAGGTACCGGTGCTCGATACGGTCAAAAGCTTTGGACTGGTCAAGCGAGACAAAGCAGCCCGGGATCCCTGCTCTCGAGGTGAATGTGAACAAGTCACGAGTAAGTGCGAGAGCGGAAAACACCGAACGGCCGGTCACGCTACACGTTTGCGCTGGGCTGACCACCGAGGGCAGAATCGCGCTCAACCTGTTCGCCAGCAGTGACGCCACGATCTTGTAGTCTGCGTTGAGGAGTGTGATCGGACGCCGCGCCTGCGGGTCAGATGGGCACCCGCCCGGCTTCAGAATGAGCGTTACTCGGCTCTCTCTGAAAGACTCTGGTCGAGCTCCGTCCGTCAGAAAGCTGTTGACCATATCGAGCAGGGGACCCTCTAAAATGTCGTACAGCTTCGCGTAGAAACTGACGGGGATGCCGTCAGGTCCGGGGGCCGAGGCAGCATTCATTCTAGCTACTGTGGCGCGGAGCTCGTCTGGCGTCGCCGGCGCGCAGAGCTGCTGCGAGAGCTCGTCCTCGACTGCGGGGAGACCCTGGCAAAAATCGCGGAGTGCGTCGCGAGACGCGGCGTCGCCCAACACTGGATGCGAAAAGCTGGGACACGTGACGTGTGAGGACTTCGCGTATCTCCGTGGCGCTGCTGCTCGTGGCTCCGTTGGGCAGCGCGATCTCCTCAATGAATGCGGGCGCATCCTCATCGAGGGCACCTGCGCGAACCTGCCGCAGGACCGATGGATCAGCTACGGGCCTACCCTGAACAAGGGCTCGGCTGGCAGCGCGCGACGATTGCCGCAGCAGCGTCTCGTAGCGAGCCTTCAATAAATTATAATAGTCTCGCATAGCATATGTAAGCGGCGCGCCTCTCTTGACTATGCGGATGCGAGCCAGCGTCTCGTTAAGTTCGCGGGTGATGCCTGCTCTTCGGGGGCGGCCTTCCGCGATAAGGAGCGCGCGCCACTCGCCCTTTCTCTCGTCCCACGGCACTGATGAGTTAGCGCGCGCGCCCGGAGCACCCAGCCCACGCTGCAACGACGTGAGACTCGACCAATCTGTCAGTAGGCTGGCGTCCATTCGCCACAAGTCTACTCGTGGGGCGCACCCGCCGAAATCCAGCACTACTGACAGCGGTCGATGGTCGGTGATGCGCGGAGTGCCCGCGGGAAACGCGAGTACCTCGCACGAAGCTACATGACGCGCGAGGACGGGCAGGAGCAAAAACTTGTCGAGCCGACTGGCCGACCTCCCTCTCTCCCATGTGGCCCCGAAGTTACCGCCATGCGACGAGACCCATGCGTCGGTAAGTCGGAACTGCGCGCATAGGTCACGCAGGGAGCGCGCGCCGGCGTAAGGCCGACCCTGACCTGGGCCGCGTACATCACGTGAGGGGTCCAGCACACAATTAAAGTCGCCCACTATGAGCGTGGGGTAGGAGTCTAGCACGAAGTAATCGAGCGACTCGAAAAACGACGAAGAATCGCCTCGTTGCGCCGGCGCGTACACAAGCAATGCCCTCACCCGTCTGCCGTTAAAGGGAGACTGAAGCACTTTTTCTGAAAATCGGGCTGGCAGCGGCGTGCTATAGTTTTTCATGCTGTATACTGGAATATCGCATCCAAATACGGCAAAAACAAGCGCGAATTGCCTTTTTTAGCCGAAATATGCGGCCTGTGCCGCGGGGCACGCCGCGCGGCGCGCCGCCGCCCGTCATTGGTCAAGAGAGATCGTGACGTCACTTTGAGGACCGGAGAAGCTGCCTACGCGGATCCGGCGCTGCGTTGAGTGCAGATCGCAGCTTTCCGTGTCGTTGTAAAAGCGAATACGGCGACTGTTTTTTTTTTTACTGACCACCAAAGAAAATGATACTACAGTTTGCTCATTCCACGTAACGCCTGAAACCAAAAAAGACACAAGCAAAAAATTCTATGCCTAGCACAAGCATACGCCAGCATCAAAGACGCGATGCAGACCATGCGTAAAAGGTGCCAGCACAACCTCGGCTCGTATTCTCGGAAAGGAAGGGGTGCGAACAATACTCAAGTCAATTACCACCACCGGACGCCTCCTGGCTCGCCCGGAAGAGCGTCATCCTAAAGAAAAGGCCCAAAGCACTGTGTACAAGAAATCCTATTCTCAGTACCCGGCGTTGCAGGTTGGGGCAAGAAAGAATTTTAAGGAAACGATGAAGGAGCACAAAGTTGGTGTCAAAATTAGCGACGCAATCATGGTGCGCTGGAAACCAAGCCAAATACGCGCACAAGGCTGCTGCTTCACTCCTGGCGCGTTCAGCAGATGCCAGAAAATATTAATCGCTGCCTCGGAAACGTTCGCCCTTCCTAGATTTGCAGTTTAGGTTCAGTGAAGTAGTTGCCAACTATATGTGTGTTTAAAAGCCAAGCTAGCTCCAACTCGCCCGCTGCCACAACTTGATGAAGAAACCGAGTAAGGCTGCGGTGTTTTTTTGCAAAAACTCGGTTGGCATTCATTTCTCTCATAAATTTGCATCCCAAATCAACGTCGAACGCTTTAATTTTAATTGCTTAGCTAGGATTAAACGAGATGCCGCATGCAGTCATGCAGCCATGCAGCCATGCGTGCCGACCTTGATCAATTGAAAACAACCCAAATCAGCCATGAAACACAACTAACTGCACTTTCAAACCGAGTAGCAGTGCTCGAATTAGACGAGCGTAAAACAGTATCACCATCAAAACAGGTAGAGACTAGCCAGATTAGGCAGGACATCGCTGAACTAAAGGCCGCCAACATAGACGCGAAGAACAGAATGCGCCGAAACAACCTGCTCTTTTTCGGCTTAGATGATAGCGACAAAGAATCGTGGACTGAATCGGAGGAAAAAGTTATTGCGCTGTGCAAAGAAAAACTAGACTTGAATCTAGAACCAAGCGCAATAGAACGCGCCCACCGCATTGGTCAATTCTCAACGGAAAAAAAACGGCCAATAATAGTTAAAATGAATCACTACAAGGGAAAAGAAAGCGTGCTTGCATGTGGTCGTAAATTGAAAGAAACACCTTACGTTATCCGAGAAGACTTCGAATTCGCCACTCGACTCGCTCGCTCCAAATTAGTTCAATTCATTAAACCTCGAGGGTGTAGCTTTAAACTTCGATACGATAAACTTATCGTTGGCGAGAAATGTTACACCTACGATCATGCCTCTGATACCATAACAGAAACAGATACGAACACCAAGCCCGCGGCAAAGATAAATGGAGCACAGGACAATACACAGCAGGCCTCAGAGCAAGTCAAGTGACACTCTACTGAACTGCATGAACCGATTCCGCCAAGCAATCGTCATTCACCCGCACTCATCAACATCGCTTTTACTAATATACGGAGTGTTCTACCCAAACGCCATCAGGTTCACAGCTTCATTGAAGTCACAGACGCCGATATGGTCATACTCACAGAAACTTGGCTGCACCCAGAGATAGAAGACCACGAATTGTTCCCTTCAGACTTCCATTTCACCACATACCGCAAAGATCGCACTAACCGAAAAGGGGGAGGAGTTCTAATAGCCGTTCGTAACACTCTGCAGTCCTCGCTTATCCGGCATGATAATAACCTAGAAATGATCTGGGTATGCCTTCACAACACCTCCGAAAAGCTAGTGTTCGGTGTCTGCTATAGACCTCCAGACAGTCACGTATCATTCCCCGATTCCCTACGCCATGAATTAACGATTATTAGGAATGAGTATCCTAAGGCACCCATATTTCTGTTTGGTGATTTCAATTACCCACAAATTAACTGGTCATTGCTCTCGACACTAAGTTCAACACCTGCAAACGAACAGAAACTTTTTCTAGAACTAACCCTTGACTTTAACCTTCAGCAAGTGATAACAAGTCCAACGAGAGGAGACAACATCCTTGATCTTTTGCTCACAGGTCACCCGGACGACGTAAAATCTATTACTGTCCTTCCTGGATTAAGCGACCACAACCTTGTTCACATCTCCATGACACTGCCTTTAAAAAAGAAATCACCAACCAGCAAACTGATAAAAGACTACAAAAGGGCTGATTTTGATGCTATGAACAATGATCTTGCAAAATTTTTCGACAACTTTCGTTGCACTTATCTAAATCGCACACCTAACTCAAACTGGAATTTGTACAAAGACACCCTACTACATTTGGAAAGTAAGCACGTTCCAACACTACTTATTAAATCAGATACCAAGAATCCATGGTTTAACAAACGCCTGAAGTCTCTCCTTGGCAAAAAGAAGCGCCTGTATCGAACAGCAAAGCTTCAAAATAGTCATTTAGCATGGGAAAAATATCGCTTGTGCGCCCAACAGTATACCACAGAACTGACAAGTGCTAAAGATAAATTTTACTCTCAAGATTTACTATCAATCCTTCACTCTAACCCCAACAAATTCTGGCGCATGCTATCTAATAAACCACAAGATCGCCATGTACAACTCCTAGATGCTGATGGAGAACCAATCAAAAGCGATGACTGTGCGACCGCGCTCAACAATTACTTTACGTCAGTTTTTTCCGCTGCTAACATTACTGCTAATGAGCACATTCCAGAAATCTCACTCTCAGAAATGCCTAAAATCGAAATTAACCCTGATGGTGTATCAAAGCTTATTGCCTCACTGAAATTATCTACATCTGCCGGCTGCGATCAAATTAACAGTAAGCTACTAAAAAAATACCATTTCATTGTCTAGCCAGGTACTGCATCTAATTTTTGCGCAATCCTTAGATACCGGGGTTGTCCCCGACGATTGGAAAAAAGCTCAAATTACACCCATATTTAAAGCGGATGACCGCACGTGCCCTAACAACTATCGTCCCATTTCCCTCACTAGTATACCGTCTAAACTACTTGAGCACATTATTTTTTCCAATCTTATGACCCACCTAGAATCAATGAACTTTTTCTATCCGAATCAACACGGCTTCCGCAAGCAGCTGTCATGTGAGACCCAGCTCGCCGAATTCACCCACGACATTCTACAATATTTAGATAACCTTGTCCAGATCGACGCTATCTTTCTCGACTTTTCAAAAGCATTTGATCGTGTTTCCCATAATCTTCTTCTTTTTAAGTTGTCATCGCTCGGCATTCCACAAACTTTGCTCTCCTGGCTAGAGCACTTCCTTAAAGGACGTAAGCAGTTCACCTGTGTTAATAACTGTCGCTCAGCTTTTACCGACGTAACATCCGGCGTACCTCAAGGTGCAGGCTTATCACCTCTTTTATTCCTCATCTACATCAATGACCTACCGATTAACATAAAATCCACGCTACGTTTATTCGCAGATGACTGCGTAATTTACAGCCCCATCCACGGCGCTAGCGCCATTGCCGCTCTTCAACAGGATCTAACCACTATCTCAGCGTGGTGTGACAAATGGCACATGCCTCTTAATCTAAATAAATGCCAATCCATATCATTCTCCCGCAAAAACACACTTATTGATAGCACTTACAACATAAAATCGGTCGCCGTCACCAGAACATCTTCTTATAAATACCTAGGAGTACACATCACATCATCGCTGTCATGGACAACACACATTCAGACCATCTGTTCCAAAGCATCACGCACACTTGGTTTTCTCCGGCGCAATCTAAAATCTGCATCACCTGAAGTAAAAAAGTTGGCATATATAACATTCGTACGTCCTAAATTGGAGTACGCGTCATCTGTCTGGCATCCATCACAATCGTATCTCATCTCAGACCTTGAAGCCATTCAAAATCGCGCCGCCCGTTTCATTACATCGCAGTACTCAAGAAATACCAGCGTAACATTACTAAAACGATCCCTCGGCCTTCAAACACTAGCAACTCGCCGTGTTATTTCCCGTCTATGCCTCTTTCACTCTTTCTTTTATCGCTCACCAAGACATTTGTTGCTGCAGCCACCCCCACGTACGTCATCCCGCCTAAACCACAGTAACCCAATCGCACGCATTAAAACCCGCACCTCCGCAATGAGCAGTTCATTTTTTCCCGACTCCATAGTGCTCTGGAATGGCCTTCCCGACAACATAATAACGTGCTCCGATCGCCGCCTTTTCCGCGAGAAACTGGCTAATTACTTCTCATAAACATATTCATACTGCGACACCGAAGTGCCAACTGTTCCTTGTTTTCTTTTTGTATGTTTATTTCTTGTTTTTAGTTTGTATATTATTGTACTCTTTTTGTACCCCGTGTATTTTTTCCCTTTCTTTTTTTTTTGTGTGTTCTCTGCCACTACTCTCCAACCTGTATGTACGCCCCCCCTTATGTAATGCCTTCGGGCCTTTAAGGGACAAATAAATGAAATGAAAATGAAATGAAGAGCTTCGATGCTTGCTTGCTTTGCTTTATTGTGCTTTGCTCTGCTTGCTTGCTTGCTTGCTTCGACACGTCGAACCGAGTATAAAATCACTAACCGAGCCTTGCTGAGCACGTCTCAGGTGGTCTGGTCGCACCTAAGCTGAGGAGAGCGACACATGCTTAAGCCTCTATAAGGTTTCTTCAGGGGCTAAATGAGCATGTTTCTATTTTTAAAAGAGGCTCTTCTTCGGAATGGTGACACGCCTCTCATGCGCGAGGAAATCGATGGAACTGTGTCATGGTTCAGCCGCGCCTTTTCGGCAGAAATCTCCAGAGATCACACTAGGACAAGCTCTGCCTGTAGCCGCTCTTACGAAAGTGTTTCGAGCAGAGTAAGCTTGCTTTAGTCGGCATGAATTCTTTGTCACAGCAGCGAGCGGTTGCGCTGCGAGCTTGTGATCGTGCGGAAAACAGTGGAAGACGACACAGTCGCGGCCATAGTTGTTCGTGGACACGAACGCAGAGTAGTACCTGTTGAATCTGATTCTCAAGGTCGGCTGACACTCTTTGTACGTCACAACGCACGCAGTACGAGGAACAACGCATGCAGCACGAGAAACAACGCACGCTGAAAGCGCGCTCGGGTGCGCCGAAGCATCCCCGGCTCCTCAACATGACGTCACGCTGGCCGACATGGACCAGGTTTCCCTCTCCGCTGTTCCCGTCTCCTGCGCTCGCGCGGGGCGCGGGAAATTTAAACATCGCGTTTTTAACTGGTGATTGCGCCACTGTTTTAGCCAAAATCGAAAAAATAATTTCACAGACGTGATCAGCAATGACACTACTTCAAAACCCTAGAAGGTTAGCTGATTCGAAAACCGCCTCAGTATCCCTTTAAGGGAAACATCGACGGCCAAAGTGCGACCGTCGACGCCCTACGTGCAATGTGCGCCTGAACGGAGAGAACTATTCATAAATACGACACCGACACCGCATGACATTGTGTCGGTAAGCGAAAAGAATGCTGGCACGAGGAAGCGATTCTCAAAGCTGGTAACATCAAGCGCGGTGCGGAAGTTGCACTCCTGAAGGCAGGGAAAGTCGACGCCCTGCGCGCGAGCGAAGTGCATCACCTCCCTCTGCTTATCCAGCGACCGAAATCCCTGAACGTTCAGGGAGAGGAGATGCACCGTCGCCATGATGAAAAAGCAGGGCGCCGACATTCCGCCGACAAGTTTAGGGGGCCCCGCCATTGGCGGAGTCGCTCGCGCGCGCCAGCTTTTTGGGGACGGACGGATCGGCTGAGCCGTCCGAGTCCGCGGACTGCGACAATGCGTGCTTCCCCGAGACCCTACTCAAGTCCATGGGTTCTGCGGAGGGTTCTGTCACCGCACCCTGCGAGGCATGGTCAAAATGTGTTGTGCACGGGTTGCGGTCGGTGGAGTCCTGGGCCTTCCCCTCCGCGGCCTCTGGGGGTGGTCGGCGCCGTGGACCTCGAGGCGGGCCGGCGGCGCTCGGCAGGTCGGTCGCTCCGGGCTGTCCGCAGGGGACGTCCCCGGTGAGGCGGAGCGTCGCGCCACGTGAGGGCGCTCTGTCGCTCTCGGAAAAGAACTAGAAAACTAACCAGTAAGTATTCCGGTCATGAGGACTGAGAAAGAAAGAGCATTAAACGACAGGTTAAAAACGCTCAAGTTAAAAATTGGATGAATTCAGCGGAAAAGAAACATAGTGTAGAACTATATCGATACTGGAAAAGGCAGATCAGGAAAGAATTTTTCTATGATAACTCAAGAGGCAGTGCCCTACATTTGAAGCTAGATCAGGGTGTCTTAGAACGCGCAGCTACAAAAAGAAATTTAACGAAGAAGATGACACATGTGCAGCGTGTGGTAGATCTGTGGAAACAATTGAACACCTCATAATCAAATGAGATGGTATCCATCCGGATGTCGATGCAGGCACAGTCACTCTTTCTGGGGCCCTAGGGTTTGAAGATAACAATGGTCATGTAAATAAATCGGCAGTGGAAGTCAGCAAAAAGCGATTGGAGGATTGGTGGCTGAAAAGCAGAGATGTGGCATAAGGTTCGAATTGTAGGAAACCGTAGCTAAAGGTGATGGCGAATCCTAATGAGAATTGCCAACACAGTAAACAAAAAAAATAATAAAGAAAGAAAAGCTGAGCATGGTGGCAATTGCCACCACCCCGTTTCAAAGGGGGCGCTCCCATCCATTCATCCATCCATCCACCCACCCATCCACCCATCCATCCACCCGTCCGTCCGTCCCTCCGTCCATCCGTCCGTCCCTCCGTCCATCCGTCCATCCATCCATCCGTCCATCCATCCATCCATCCATCCATCCATCCATCCATCCATCCATCCATCCATCCATCCATCCATCCATCCATCCATCCATCCATCCATCCATCCATCCATCCATCCATCCATCCATCTACCCACCCATCCATCCATCCATCCATCCATCCATCCATCCACCCGTCCGTCCACCCGTCCGTCCACCCGTCCGTCCACCCGTCCGTCCATCCGTCCACCCGTCCACCCACCCACCCACCCACCCACCCACCCATCCATCCATCCATCCATCCATCCATCCATCCATCCATCCATCCATCCATCCATCCATCCATCCATCCATCTCCATCCATCTCCATCCATCCATCCATCCATCCATCCATCCATCCATCCATCCATCCATCCATCCATCCATCCATCCGTCCATCCGTCCATCCGTCCATCCGTCCATCCGTCCATCCGTCCGTCCGTCCGTCCGTCCGTCCGTCCGTCCGTCCGTCCGTCCGTCCGTCCGTCCGTCCGTCCGTCCGCTGTGGTGGAAGAGTCGTCCTCGCCAGAGGAGGACGAGTCTGACGAGCTCGTCAGGGAGATCGGCGGGTGGTCGCCGATGTACGGGAACGTGAGCGAGTCTGTTGACGTCGTGTCCGCGCTGTTCTCCGCCTGCTCCTGTGATGAGGCTGCAGGCTCCGGGCCGACCGGGGTTTCCGACACGTGGGTGGCGGGCGTGTCGTCATCCTGGCGAGGCGCGGTCTCCACAGGGGGCGCAGTCGCGGGGTCGCGGGGGCAGGAACCGAGTCCTGCGGCGGTTGTGCTGCTGACGATGCCGGCTTCTTCTGAGGGCCCCCTGGAGCGGCCGCCGCCGCGTAAGAGCGCGGCCGCAGGCAGTCGGCCGTGGCGTGGGCTCCGGAGCAGCGTCGGCACGCCGCCTCGCATCCGGCCGTTTCGTGCCCGAACTCGTCGCAGCGGGCGCACCGCGGCGTGCGGCAGGCCGCGCCCACATGTCCGTCCTGGCCACAGCGTGAGCAGACCTTTCGGACGCCCCTGTTGTCGAACATGACGCGGTGACCCTGCAAGGACATGAAATTAGGTACCGCCTGCTTCATCTCCATGCTGACGAGGCGCTGGCCGTTGCTCACGTGGCGTCGCCCCTTCAGCGTCGGATGAGAGATCTCGAGCACCTTGCCGTAGGGGCTCAGTGCCGAGGCCAGCGCCGCGTCCCCGACGAACAGCGGCACCCGGAATGCAGTTACGTGGACCACGGAGGGGCCCACGCACGGGACTGGGACAGAGGTCCCGTTCACTGGGAACGATCCCTCCGCGAGGAGCTTTTGTGCCGCCGCAGCCGAGGTCACGGCGATACAAAACTTGAACCCTCCTTGATGTTGGAGGCTTTCGAGCCCTTTCGGGCCGACGATGCTTTCAATGCCGTCGACCGTGGCGTCCGCGTTCAGCGTGAACGTGAAGCAGTGCGCCTTGGGTGGAGGCGCCCGGAACTCCGGACCAGCAGGACCGGAAGCTGGCATGGTGGCAGCAGGGGGGCCTGGAACAGCAGGACCAGTCCAGGAAGGGGCTCCCGGGTAGCAGGCGGGCAGCGCGGCGCCGGGACGGCGATCCTCTAGGGGGGGGGGGGGGGGGGGGGGCGGCGCCTGCTGCTGGGGGCGGGGTCCAGGGGTCCGCTCCGCTTCGGGTAGGGCCTCGCTCCTCGCAAGACCGGCAGAAACTACGCAACGGTCCCAAACGAGAACACCCAGGCACCGTACTAGACTTACCGAGATTCAACGAGACTCTCTAATGCTGAATTCCAATGGCAGATCGAGACCGCTCCGTAAGATCGCGTACGGAGCGCGTCGGAGCGCGTAGCTTCGCCATCTCCCATTTTGCGATTGGAATGCCAGTGCTCCCTCGGATGGATGCATGGATGGATGGATAGGAGCTCCCCCTTTGAAACGGGGTGGTGGCAATTGCCACCATGCTCAGCTTTTCTTTATTTATTATTTTTTTGTTTACTGTGTTGGCAATTCTCATTAAGATTCTCCATCACCTTTGCCTACGGTTTCCTACAATTCTAACCTTATGCCACATCTCTGGTTTTCAGCCACCAATCCTCCAATCGCTTTTTGCTGACTTCCACTGCAGATTTATTTACATGACCATTGTTATCTTTAAACCCTAGGGCCTCAGAAAGAGTGACTGTGCCTGCATCGACATCCGGATGGATACCATCACATTTGATTATGAGGTGTTCAATTGTTTCCACAGATCTACCACACACTGCACATGTGTCATCTTCTTCGTTAAATTTATTTTCGTTAAATTTCGGGAGCGCGACGCCAGCGCCGCAGCGGCGAGCCGCGGAAACTAGGCGCGCCGTCGGAGCGTGCGCCCTACTAGCTTCGTGTTCGAGTGCGACAGGAGTTGCGCGAGGCGCGATCTCTGCGTTGACAGACGCCGTCTCGGCGAAACAAAAAGGAGGTAGTACGAAGGCCGGAATGTAAAGCCAAAACCAAAGAGTATGTACAGGATGGTCCACTCTCCGTGAACACGCGAGTATGCGGCCGCGGTCTTCGGAGAGCCAGTGAGCCTGTCCATACCGTTCACCAAAGAAGTGGTGGACGACGCGCAGGCAAGTCGCTCGCTGCTCGATTTTCCAGCCTTGCGACTGCGAGACACAAGCCGCTGAACCAATCAGCGAGACAGTCGAGCTTTCGGCAACGACGCCGCCCGCGGACACACCGAGCGACGAACTTCGCTGCCCCCCAGACGTTTCTCCCTGGCTGCCGTAGTCGTCTCTAAGCCTAACTGTTTTTCATCGATACCGCAGCTGAGGGCGCTTCGGAACTGGCCAGCGCTGTAGTAAAGGTGCTACTCGCGTCACCGTTTTACTGTGTTCCCCGTCTCATAATAAAATAAAGACATGATCGATTTCTGCGACGCCTCCAGCAGCGGAGCTAGCAGACAGCAGGCCAGCCGCACTGGGCATCAGGAATAAATTTGCTTGTATCGCAGTTATCACTTCTACCAGCAACTCGGTATTGGCCAACGATCCTCAAAAATAATTCATTTGTTACATTCCTCTACTCCAGGGCTTGTTATGAACGCGAACAAAGAATGTTAGCGCATTTTTCTGACGCCGGCGGCAGGCATACAGGCCGGCAGCTTCACACTCGCTATCCGTTTCAGACGAATCTTCACTGCTGGACTCTGAGCTTTCAGTGCCCGAGTCGGAACTGTCACTTCCATGAAGCAAAATTAGTGCCGCACGGCTCGAAGCAAGATCATTGCCGTCCACTGTTGACTGGAAAGTGCCCGGCTCACCACGTAGCGACGACAGTAACGAAGCGGCTGCTGCCGGTCGCGACCGGAAGCAGACGCGGCGGAAAAGAAAAAACGTCACGCGAGGTTCCGGTCAAATCTGCCGATTTCGGCGGATCAAGTATCGCTGCTCCACGGAGCGATCCGGGATTTACGCCTGTACCCGATGTGCCATTGGAACATACAACTCGCGCTCCCATTTTACGACTGATCCAAACCGAGCAGAAAAACTTGAACCCGATGTGCCATTGGAATTCAGCATAAGCCTTCCTACGGGACCGGCATACAAGCGCCGGTTGCTCTCCAAACGAGTCACAAAAAATAACTGCTGCCAGTGTCTTCTCAATGTTTATCAAGATATCAGTCGAGCTGTGCATTTGATAATGCACGGAATTATAATTTCGGATTTCTAATAACGCGTGGAAAAAGCACATACATGCCACAATACACTTCGTTGTCATACGTGCTCTGTTAGGGGCTTTGAGAGAAGGCCGCTTAGAGAAAGAGGGCGAGAAGGGCTTTCGGCAGAAAACTTTCACTCCCTCCCCAAGGATGGCGCTGCGGTCCCACACTCACGCATGTAAAAGACCGGCCGCTTGGTTTTCAAGTCCTTTCCCCCTCTGGCAGGCAGATGTATACACGCTCGCGGAGTATTCGAATGCGCTGCATAAACATTCTTGTCAGGCCTGCGTCTCGTCGTGCCCGCGTACGCTTCTGCATCGTCCTGGATTTCAATGCCGCCACCGTCACAGCTGCTTAAGCCGAGCAATGCAGCCTGTGTTAGGCCCGTGAACATTTCATGCTTACTCTGCTCTCGGTTACGGGAGAGGCGCAATTTTTTTTACGCTCACTGGTTTGGCTGTTTTGCCAAACTCGCTGTGTATTGAAACAAAGGCTGGTGACGTATGCAACTGGCCTCTACTACCGAAATGTGGGCATGCGTTCGGATGGTGTGCCGAAGTGCGTGTGCAAGCACACTTCGCTCAGCACGACTGCCTTTTAGTGCTGCAAGGGCAACCTTTGACGCTTCATAGGGAGGAGGAGGAGGATATAGAAGAGGAAAGGCAGGGAGTTTAACCGAAAGAATAATCGGTTTGCTACCCTACACGGGGGGAAGGGGGTGAGGGGATAAAAAAAAAGAAAGAGAAACGAGAGTAACAGAAAATTGAAGTCACTACAAAACGTCACTGTTCGTTAAAGTCACAGCCTATCGTGCAGGCCAGAAGTTCTCAAGAAGCGGAGCAGTGCTTTGAAGGCCTTCTCCGCCGACGACCGCCGCGGCCAGTGGCCGAGAACCTTCATTTCCGTGAAAGGGCGTGGATCTAGGCGCTCCAGCGCACGGCTGAGAGACTGCCTTTCGGTGGTGGTCACGCTTCATAGACTTGCGTGGGTAAAAGTGGCGTAAATTACTGGGCTTGTTTGTTGTGGTGACTGTGCTATTCTCTTGTCACCTATGAAAGTGAACAATTATTTTGCAGCAACCCTGACTTATTGGGCTCGGCAGAAGAGTATTGATGCCACCGCAGCTGTAAACCTGGCAATTATGCTGAACGAGAAGATTCAGTGAAAGCGCCGAGTGCAATAAAACACTGACGCACTCAGAAGTCATCTGCAGTGTTTTGGGCTCCCGTGATGGCCATGTACTCGCTTACTCAACTGTATTTGAGCTAGCTGTAGTGCTTGGACGTCCCGACGACTTCATAGGGAAGTCTGTGGCTGGGATGCAGTAGGTCTCCACTTCATCTGGAATTGTAACAGGTGTCAGCTGCATCTCGTATTGTAACTGGTTCCAGGCGCAACTGGTTTGAGGAACAAATTTCCAGTTGCAACAACTGGAAATGTGTCCCTTAAAACAGTTGGACTGGAACCAGTTAGAAATTTTCACCTGGATATTGATCTATCTACAGTCATATTCTCTATATATAGACGTCTAGACCACGTAGACTGGGTGTACTTACATGTTCACAAATATCTGATAAATGTCGAGCTCGACGTCTGCAGTACGTACTTATAACGTGGACTGGACCCCAATTTTCATGTTGTAGGTACGTAGATTTTTCGTAAATGGTACTAAAATGGATGTCTAATGGAGGTGTCTAATGTCCAGCGTAAATATCTCGCTGATGTCTATGTGACGTTATATGGTTTACTGGGTAGAGTTCCTTTCATTTTGCCGATTCCTTTGGTCAGCTCCGGGTACAGGCTGAGGGGATCAGCTGTGCTGAGCAAGTGTGTGATGTGCAGAAGCCCAAGGGCATGGCTAACTCACGGCTTAGCAGTGTTGCTAGTGGGTAGCTGTTCTCCTTGATGACGTAGACAACTGTCTGAGTGCTGCTGCCTTCGTACGTCAACCTTACTCGGAATTCACCAAGAATATACAGTGGTTGTAGATACCCATATGAATATATCTGGTGTGACGAGTGGTGCAGGTCAGGTTTCTTCGCTAGAGAGTTGCATGCATGCTCGCCCATTGTGTTGACCGTTGCTCCAGAATCGATGATGGCGCTTGCAGAACCGTAGGGGCCATACGTGATCGCTGCTTGAGGTAGCTGCTTGCTTTGGTCGGCAGTGTGAAAGATTGAGTCCGAAGACGCACTTCTCACGATGGCATTGGTCTGGTCTGGTTGCCGCTGAGGTTGTCGCTGGGATCTACACATACGTCCGAAGTGGTTCAGCTTTCCACGCTTGTGGCAGGTTCGCCCTCGCGCCGGGCATGGTGAAGAACGATGCGGGTACGTACCGCCACAAAGTCGACACACACGATCTTTCTGCTGTCCGAATGAACGGGCGCAGTCCTCGACCCGTTTGTCCCTTGGTCGTGAGGGTCGGTGCGTATCCACGTGCAGGGTGACAGGTTGCTGGCACAAAGTGCGTTTTCCATGCTTTTAGCATGTTGGTCGGCCAGCTCCGTTGTTCAGGCAAGTTTTAGTAGCTCAGCTACCGTCATTTCGGGTTTGCAGAGGGCTTGCCTTCGCAGTGCGGCCGAAGAACAAGTCTGGATGAGGTGAGATTTGATTTCTGCGTCGGTGTCCGTGAGCCCGCAGAGCAGTGCGATTTTTCGCACCCGGAGGTGGTATGCGTCCATGTTTTCTTCACTTGATTGGCGTTCTTGACGAAATAAGCAGCGCTGCACTTCGCGGTTATCTTGCGGGTCAAAGTGTTGAGTCAGCTGTGCCACTGCGGTAGTGTATTCGGTTGGGGCGGTGGTGCCCGTAGACGAGATGGCGGCTGCGTCAGGAGTCGGTAGTGCGTCATATATATCGTGCACTTCGTCGCCGGCATAATGAAGGAGCATTGCCTTGCATCTTGCCGGATCATTGGTATTGCACGCAGTAAGGAAGTTTCCAAAGCGGGTGACCCACTTGCGCCAGCGAGGGCCAACGGATGCGGCGTCTTCATGCATGGTGAAGCTTGGGAACGGTGGCAGTTTTGACATGGTGGCGTGCTTAGCTTTGAGCAAGGTCAGCAACAGCGATGGTAGTGGCACGTTGATGCGGGTGGACGGAGGTGGTCGATGGCTTTATTTATCCTCGTTGCCATTTGTAACATCTTGCCAGCATTTATTCCTTTCGATTAATACAGATTACATCACTACTATCACAGTCACACCACCGGCTTCCTTCGCCGGACGCATGGGGTAATGTCCATGTTGGTTGGAGTACAGGTGTTGAAACCGAAATCGTAACACACTACACTACAACGTCATCCAGTGGTGACGTCACCAGTGCAGAAGCAGTCAAAGTGGTGCTGGAAACGCTTTCGCCTCTACGCACTTTAGACAGCCGAAGTGCCCCCTGAGATGCCGCCGCCGCTGCGATTGTCGCGCCGTTTATTCCGCAGTTCTACTCGGGATGGAGGTCACCACCCGCGTGGTGGTGGTGAAAACTTTTATTTTGTGAAAAAGAGTTTGGGGGCACACAGTGGCCCCGCTACATGGTCGGCGTCCCTGGTCCGGGACACCGCATGACGAGGCCCCGTCTCTCGCCCGTTTCACCAGAGCCTTTTGGGACTCAAGCGAGGAGTAGTTGAGGGGGGCAGTCTCCCATGCCTCTCTGGAAGGGGTAGGGAAGGGGGGAGGTGGGGATTTTGAGTACATGCCCACACCATGTGGAAGATATCACAGGTCTTCCCACAGTGTGGGCATCGCCCGTCCGTGTTAGGATCGTAATGTTTTATGATTGCAGGACAGAGTAGAGTACCTGTCTGCAGGCGCCTTAAAGTTCGCTCCTCCGTCTTACTCAGCCCTTTTGCAGGGGCCGGGAAAAGGCGGTGGTTGTCGCTATAATGTGTTAATATTTCCCTGAATCGCCGCAGCGGGTGGTTACTCTCCGAGCCAGAAGAGCTGGGATGAGGAGCCCGGTGAGTAAGCGCTCGGGCAGCCGCGTCAGCGGCCTCATTACCTCGTAAGCCCTGGTGGCTAGGAGCCCAAATGATTCGTTTGGGTGTTGGAACATTACCACCCGCGTCGGAGCGGTGCAGACGGGAGTCGCATGCGCTCCCGCCAAGCAGCTGTTTTTCGGCGTTCAACTTGGGCCTGCGGGCCGGAAACCACCGCGAACGGATCCGCATTCTCCCTCCGTGCAAGAGGACACTGGATTTCGGGCAAACGGTGGACTATTGCACATTTCATGGGACTTTTCACCTCTCGAACGCGTGAGAGCTAGCTAGGCCTAACGCCCAGACCTAGCGTAGCTACCCGTGCATCGACGGGAGCCGGCCCCTGAGGCGGCCCCGTGACCACCACGATGATCAACGCCGTCGACGGAGATGAACTGGCACCCTCGGAATTTGAGAACGGTGAGTGGGAGACCGTTCTCAGCATGCACGACCGCATGATGAAAAAAGGCGGCAAGCCTGCGAACGCCAGCGGAAACGCTGGCACGAACGCGCCGCCGGGAATTTCGGCGGGAACGCTGGCGAGCACGGCGCCGGGGAAAAGAAATCAACTGCCACTCAGAAAACGAGGCAAGACCCGAACATCCGAAAAAGGGCACCGATGCCGAAGCTCCCGGAGAGCGACTATAAAAAAAATTCAGGGACACTTTGACTGTCTAAAGTGGGTAGAGGCGGAAGCGTTTTCCGCACCACCTTCGCTTTTTCTGTGGCACCGGTGGCGTCACATATAATTGAGTACTAATTACTAAGTGACGACAAATCACTAATTAATGGTTAATTACTGATTAATGCCTGAATACTAATTAACTGTTAATTAATGACGCTTAAGCTTCGCCTTTAGGAGAGGAACGCGACAGCGCGTTGTAGCGCTGCCAGGGAGTCCACGGAATACCTCCCGGTCAGCGCGATGCCTTGCCCTTTGAACGCAACGCTTTTTGAGGAAAGGAAATGGCGCAGTAATTCTCTGTCATCTCGGTGGACACCTGAACCACACCGTAGAGGAAGGAAGGAAGTGGGAGTGAAAGAAAATAGATAAAGAGGAGCCGTAATGAAGAAAATGAAAATTGTGTTTGAGGAAAGGAAATTACGCAGTAACTGTCTCACAAAATTCAGGGGGGCACTTTTTTGACCTACAGTGTGGTCACTGATGCCCCTAAGAGTGGAACGCCACAGCGTCTTGCAACGCTGCCAATCGCCCATTCGGTTCTACGCCTCGCTCATCAGTAAATTGGTTTTTGAGGAAAGGAAATGTATCTGTCTCTCATTTGTCGGTGGACACCTAAACCTCGCGGGAAGGAAATGGAGCAGGATGAGAGTGAGTGAAGACACCGTATTCACTAGACGCGCCTTTGTTCATTCCAAACCATCGAGCTGGCATGGCGGAGTGGATAGCATGCTCGTCTCTCACGCCGAAGACCGGGGTTCGAATCCTGAGCTCGACCAATTTCTTAATCGGTTTTATTTATTTATATGGCCTGACTAGTAAAGCGAATTAGGCTAATTGGGTAATTAAGCAATTAACTAACCTCAGTCCCACCTAATTGGAGTATCACTATAGGATCCCTTCAATTGGTTGCATGGTTACTAGCCAAAGTACAATTGGCCCCGTTTGAAATTCGCGCACTGCGACGTCACGACCGTTTCCACCAATTGAAAAGCGTGACATTTTCTGTCGACAACTGCTGCTTACAACGATGAGACATTAAAGGCTTCCGCCTTAATAATCTTCAGGCCCAGAGGCGGGAACTTGAACGATTACGTGCCACGTCACCTATTGCAGGCCACCTGCGCGGCCGCGCAACTACCATACGGAGATGTCCTGGACGAAGACACTTCAAGAATCAACTCCGTGAGCAACACGTACACGATCAGCACACCGAATCGTCAACGCGCGAGCACCTACGCGGGGATCAAGACGATAGTTATCGGGGAGAAGACCCTCGCCATGGCACCCTACGTCGCGGCTCCCGACGACGCAATTAAGGGCGTGGTATACAACGCCTATGATATCGGAACACCCGAAGAAGTCCGTCAAGGATGCATCAAACGCAACCCGGACATCGTAGTACTGAACGCCAGAAGAATTGGGAAGTCGAGATCTATTCTCATCACCTTTGGGGAGAAAAAGCTTCCCAGACAAGTCTTCTAATGGGGATCAGTGTTCATCGTCTACCCGTACCGAGAGCGGGTAGAGACTTGGTACAACTACAGGAAGACGGGACACAGGACGGATGTGTGCTGTAAGCCATGGGTAAAGTGTTGCCGCAGATGCGGCGAAGACCATCCAGACCCACCGGAGGGAGAACTGCCGACATGCAAGCCCGAATGCATCGTATGCGGGGGGGGCACACAACACCGGCAGCCGGAACTGAAAGTATCGGCTGGCAAAGAAAGAACATTACAAAGCCAAGATCGACCTGGGGCAACTTGACTCCGGACACCAACCAAGATCGAAGACCAGGGACCACAGCGGCACCCGCCAAGGCCACCGGGGGAGAAGCAGATCGAGCTCCTTCCCACCATTACCGGGGACCGGAGGCGCCAGCTCGGGTCCTGACAGAGAGAGCAGCTCGAGCAGAGGAAGAGGCTCAAGCAAGGACAGAGACGCGGGCAAAAAGGTGAGCTGGCCAGTTAAGGCCTCTTCTTGGGAAACCGCTCGGGAGAAGGAACTGGTAGAGCAGCTCGCTAAGAGAGACAGAGAGCTAGACACCATAAAGAAGGAAATGGCGGAGCTGAAGAAGCTCATTAGCGCTAACACAGAACAGCCGAAGGTGGTCGAAACACCACCTTTGCAACAATCACAAAACGCGAGTCAGGCGCCCCCGCGTGACACAAATGATGGGGGAGACATTCAGAACGCAATGGATACAGACACCAGAGTCCCCGTGAAAAGACCTCTACCCAGAGAGGGAAACACAGACGACAGTACTCCCAAAAAGGCGGCAGAAAGTCCAAACGAGGATGCATTGACTAAAACCCATATCATGGTTAGGTCGGACATGAACACGCTATTGAAGCGGGTTGACGCTCAAGACGCTAGAATTGATGCCCTTACCGCTAGGGTAGAGAAAATAGCCGAACGTGCTGACAATTTGACGCGGAATTCGTCATGTTCAGGGAACGAACCATGAGTTGCTTCGAGCAAATTGTAGAACAACCAGCAAACATAGAAGCCAGGCTTCCCCCTGTTGCCGGCGACACCCTCCCGTGAAACTGCAGAGGCTTCCAGTCCAAAAGATGGAACCTGCAGGCATACATTCAAAAAAGCATAAACACACCAGACGTAATCACGCTGCAGGAGGCAAGCGGCATGGTCAAATTAAATGGCTACGCCGCGTACACCCCGCTAGAAGTGCAAAAAGAGTATAAACCGAAGTCGTTCACGGCCACGCTAGTGCAAAGAAATCTAACGGCAAAACAACACGCACTGGAAAACACAAGCGAGGACTACGTGATGTTAGAAATAATCCCAAACACAAAAGGGGACAACATCCTCTCAATTCTGAATATATACAACTCACCGAGAAACCGGGGCATAGGGCTGGCGGACCTATTACGTAAAGCCATTAGACTATCTTATAAGAAGAGATTAGTAATCACGGGGGACTTCAACGCCCCGCATCCGGCATGGGGATATCGGACGGCCTCTCCCCTAAGGGAAACAAACTATGGACAGAAATCCAAAATTTAAGGCTCACGCTAATAAACAACCCGCAAGACCCCACGAGGATAGACAATAGCCTCAGTGTAGACACGTCCCCAGACTTGACGCTAGGCAGAGACCTCGAGGGTGAAAGATGGTCAAACACAGGACACACCTTGGGTAGCGATCACTACGTCATAGAGATTGAAACACAAACCAGGCCGATGAAGAGGAAGCTTGGCGAAACGAAACTGACAGACTGGGACACCCTCCGAAAAGTCAGGGACAGAACCGCTCCGAGGGAGATATCGGATCTAAATCAATGGGTTGAGACACTCAAAAGAGATATAAACAGACACACTAGAGAGACCCCAACCACCGGACATGACATCACAGACTCGAGGCTGGCCCACATGTGGGAAGCCCACGAGAGCCTCTTGAAGAGGTGGAAAAAACAGAAACACAATACAAGGCTAAAGAAGAGAATATCGACACTCGAAAGAAAGAAGACTACACAAACGAGCTTCAGCGTCAACACTGGGGACAAAATTGCGATGAAATGAATGGGAAGCTAGGGTGCAAGAACACGTGGCATCTTCTTCGCCACTTACTAGACCCAGGACAAACAAAGTCGGCGGCACAAGGGCAGCTTAAACGATTGGTTCACAAATACCAGGGAACGGCCGCGGACCTAATAGAGGAACTGAAGAGCAGGTACCTTAACACAGAGGGTTCATCTCCAGCTTACCAAGGAGCAGAGAACACACTGCTAGATGAGGACATCTCGATTGCGGAGGTATGGAGAGCAATGAGTCAACTAAGAACGACGTCGGCAGCGGGGGCAGATGGGGTAACCAACAAAATGCTAAGGAACCTAGATCTAGTCTCGGTCACGGCAGTCACAGACTACCTAAATGAGATATGGAAACGAGGTAGTCTACCTTCACAATGGAAACATGCCAAAGTTATCTTTATTCCCAAACCCGGGAAGAAACTTGAAGTGGGCAACCTCAGGCCGATATCGCTAACGTCGTGCCTGGGGAAGCTGATGGAACATGTTATATTAAACAGACTCCAGGAATACGCAGAGGAAAGGGAGGTATTTTCTGAAACGATGCTAGGCTTTAGGAGCAAGTTGTCCATGCAGGACGTCATGCTCCAGCTGAAAGCAGACATCATAGACCCGCCCAACAAAGGGGGCGCCAAAACTATACTGGGCCTCGGCCTACATAAAGCCTTCGATAACGTCAAACACGAGGTCATACTAACTAATCTGGCGGAGATTGCCCCTGGAAAGCGGACCTACGATTAGGTAAGGGACTTTCTAACCGGCAGAACTGCAGAAATAAATCTAGGAGACATCAAGTCAGAAGCTATTAAGCTGGGTGGCAAGGGAACTCCGCAGGGCTCAGTACTCTCTCCTTTCTTATTCAATCTGGCGTTGAAGAACCTACCGCCACTATTGAAGACTATCGAAGGCATAAACCATACGCTATATGCGGATGACATAACAATATGGACGCACACAGGAAACGATGGGGAAATAGAACAAAATCTCCAACACGCGATCGATATTGTCCAGGATAACGCGGAATGGGCAGGATTAAAATGCTCGCCAAGCAAATCTGAACTTCTGGTGATCCGGGGGGCTAGAAAACGCGATACCAACGCAGGATACCAACGCAAGATATGACTCACTGGTGCAGCTATGAGTGAGGCAGGGAGATGAAAGGAAACTGAGATGAGCGTGTGTCGATGACGGGGTGGCTCGGGAAGCTTGCGGGTTCGGCGGCCGTACAAAACGGTGGTGAATGGGGTGGTGCCTTCTATGTTCCATAACTACAGCGCAAACGACAGGACAGAGATGAAGGGACACCACACAGCGCTGACTCACAACTGTGTGGTGTGTGGTGTCCCTTCTTCATCTCTGTCCTGTCGTTTGCGCTGTAGTTATGGATCATCGAAAACACCAACTCGCCCAACAAATGCTTTTGTCGGTCTTCTATGTCTTGAAGTGGAGAGATGTTGGGTAGCAATGCGAGAGCAGGCAAGGCTTGTGGTGAGGCCAGAATGGTGTCCGGCGCTACGCCGTCTTCGGCGACTTCCATCGCCTGCATAGTATGTGGAGTGCTTACCGCGGCGTCGGCGGTCTGCGGCGTCTGCCGCTTCGTATTTTCAAAAGAGCACTCAGATCCGTGGCGAAAAATGGTCCGATTCCCTAAATATGGGTGTTGGGTGAAAGCCGTGAACTTGCCGGGGACGATGCTGAAGATATTCTGGTGCGATAGGCAAAATTTCCAGCCACTTGGGGCAGATTGGAGGGAGCTCGATGTGAGGCGGTCTGCATCCGCTAGGCGCCGAGAGAGGGAGTCCGGAGCTTATGAGGGACGCGGCTTTTGAGCAAATATTTTGTTATTTATTGATGCATGTACAGTTTTTGTCAAGAGTTTGGAGCCCAAGGGGTTTGATTCTGAGCCACACCGTGTGGTTCGTAATGCCTCTCCAGTATTCCAAATTCCTGAAGACCCGCCGCGGTGGCTCAGTGGTTACGGCACTCGGCTGCTGACCCGAAAGACGCGGGTTCGATCCCGACCGTGGCGGCCGAATTTCGATGAAGGCGAAATTATAGACGCCCGTGTGCTGTGCGATGTCAGTGCACGTTAAAGAACCCCAGGTGGTCGAAATTTCCGGAGTCCTTCATTACGGTGTCCCTCATAGCCTGAGTTGCTTCGGGACGTTAAAACCTCAATAAACCAATAAATTCCTGAAGATAAGAAGAATTCGGGTCCTGCCTCCTCCAATGGGTAGGACTTACACGAATGCTACAGGAGTCCCATTAGAAGGCTTAGAAGCATACCCCCTGGGCCTTTCGGCCACCGCGAATTTAAAGTCCTCGGCCATTTGGTGAATGCAAGTGGCATACATCCCGATCCTGATAAAGTTCGTGCCGTCAGTGCTTTTCCCTGCCCCCGTTCGCCCAGCGATGTACGCAGTTTCATCGGTCTCTGCTACTTTCGCCGGTTCGTCCAGAACTTCGCATCTATCGCTCGCCCTCTCACCAATCTGTTGCAGAAAGGTGCTCCTTTTTCCTGGGGACCAGAGCAGTCAACTGCATTCTCCAACCTTATCGCCGTCCTCCCCAACCCTCCTGTCTTGGCCCATATCAATCAGTCTGGTACGACTGAACTTCGCACCGATGCAAGTGGTCATACAATTGGCGCCATCGTTGCTCAGAGACAACGCGGCCAGCACTGCGTGATTGCGTACGCAAGCCGTCTTTTTTCTTCCGCAGAGAATTACTCCATTACAGAACGCTAGTGCCTGGATCTCGTTTCGGCCATTGGAAAATTCCGCACATACTTGCTCGGTCGACCATTCAGTGTTATAGCCGACCACCATGCCCTGTGTTGGCTCTCCTCTCTCAAGGACCGTACTGACCGTCTTGGCCGGTGGGCACTGCGATTGCAAGAATACACCTTTTCCGTAGTTCACAGGTCCGGTCACCTCCATCAAGATGCGGACTGCCTATCACTCTATCCAGTCGATCCCCTTTTCTCTACAGACTGAGTCGGATGCCTGTGTCCTCTCCATCTCCAACCTCTCCCACATTGCCGCCGAACAGCGCTTGGATCCCACCCTCACCTCTCTCATTGACCGCCTCAGCACGGACCGGCGTGACCCTCCTCTGGCACGGTTTTTGCAGGACGAGAACACGCTGTACCGCCGCAACACGCGACATGATGGCGCTGAGCACTTGCTTGTCGTTCCCCGCCACCTAGGCTCCACTATCCTCGAGCAACTGCATGACGCACCTACGGCTGGTCATCTTGGTGTCTCCCGAAACGTACGACCGCGCGCGCCGGCGTTTCTTCTGGCCTGGTCTGTACCGCTCCGTCAACGCTACGTGGCCACTTGAGACCTCGGTCAGCACCGAAAGAAGCCCCCCGTTCAGCCTTCTGGACACCTGCAGCCGATACCCATCCCGACCGACCAGTGTTCTCGTGTTGGGCTTGATTTACTTGGACCCTTCCCGGAGTCCTCCTCAGGCAACAAGTGGATTGTCGTCGCCACCGATTATGCCACGCGGTTCGCGATAACCATAAGTCGGCACACTCACTGATGAGTGCGCTCATATCGCCTGACTAACACTCACGTCGGAGAGTGTGAGTGAGTGGTCGTGAGTAAGAGTGGACTTGAGTGTGGGTGCAAGTGAGTGCATGTGAGTGTGGGTGGTCATGAGTTTGAGTGCGAGTGAGTGGTTGTGTGTGTGAGTGGACGTGAGTGGACGTGAGTGTGAGTACGAGCGAGTGGATTTGAGTGTAGGTCCTCATGAGCATGAGAGCGAGTGAGTGGTCATGAGTGTGAGTGGTGATGAGTTTGAGTGAATGCTCATGAGTGTTAGTGGACGCAAGATCGGCTAAGCCCTTGTTAAACTTCCGGTCAGGTCATTTCAAGCTTATTAAAGAAGGCATTATCGTTTCTTACCTGCAGTCTTCACTCAAGAAGTCCTGCCGTGAAATGATTGGGGAGAGCATTGCAGCCCAATCAAGCAGATTATGCGCGAATGGCTATCCGGCTCACCTCATTTCAAGGGCAGCGGAGAAATTGCTTAGGCAGGTGAACTATGGGGCTCGGCCGAGTGCAAGAAATGAAAATAAAAATAAAAGACCGGCAATGGTTCCATATGCGCACAGCATGTCCCATGGGCTCAAAAAAGTTGCAGGCAGATATGGCGTTGACGTCGTGTTTTCTGCCCCGAAGAAATTAGGCAGGATGTGCAAGCAGGTAAGGCAGAGGCAGGAGAGAAACAAAAGGGCTTGTCAGGTGCGCCATGTTTCCCCTTATGTACCTTGCGAGGTAGGGGTAGTATAACAAATTCCCTTCTCGTGTGGCGCCACATATATTGGCCGAACAGAAAGATGCATCAACAAGCGGCTCATGGAACATGAGAACACCAGAAAAAAAGACACCCTGTCACACGTGGCGGTCCACTGCAGAAAGTGGAAATGTAAACATGAAAAATATTACGAAAAAAGAAAATCAGAAGGAGACCCTCTCGCTAAATATGCATTTCGTTGCAAGAAATGCAAATGTACCCCCGACTAGAAGAACACCAACAACGTGTTCCGCCATAGTGATAAGATGACGCGAGAAGTTATTGAAGCTTTTCTTATACGTGAGAAGAGCGCAACGTGCATTAGTTGCCCATCGGTCGCCGTTTCCGAAGGGGAGATTGGGTATCTGGCGTCCCATGTGGCATGAGTTGACTATAGTGGCGATTAATCTTTCTTAACTTTGTCTATATATTAGTGTTTTTTTCAATAAACCCAGTTGTTAGTCAGCGCCTGTTTGTCTTTACCCCTCTGTTTCCACGTCCCGTCTTTGTTTCGCTGTTTCAAAAATGAATACGTACCAACTTGCCCAAATTTCTGCTTTTCTCGACGCGAGTGTGACTGCGAGTCAGTGGATGCCAGCATGTGTTGCCACGAGTGGGAGTGAGTGGATGGGAGTGCAAGTGGAGATGGGGGAGTGGATGGGAGCGTGAGTAGAGGTGAGTGGATACGAGTGGCAATGAGTGAACTTGAGTGGACATGAATGGCAATGTGTGGACATGATTGATGAGTGGTTGTGGGTGGACATGAGTGACAGTGAGTGGCGGCTGGACGTGACAGTGAAGTCTGTCGCGTATTTTCATGTTGGCGACAGCTGAGAGAAGCAACTATTTACTACTGAGGGCGCTCGAGGCTGCATAAGGCATCATGCCGGTGACTTTACACAATCGAAAAAAAGGATTCCGCTGCACCGGGAACGGCAATCTTTCGTTGCTTTTGTAGTTCACCGTTGCCACGGGTGCAGGTGCACTTCCCGCCCGGCTCGATTTCGTATACACAAGGGTTACAATGCTTACTGCTGAAAAAACGATTGCCCGCTTCTCGGCGCTAACTGCTGTAAGAGGGTATCTCCAATGCTGCAGTGCGCTGAGGTTTTTTTCTGTGCCCAGGTGTGCGCTTTGCAGAGTACTGATCTGGCCGTGATTTGTTGATTCGGCTAGACCTACTCGAAAACCTGTCCTTATTGGCCCAGCACTTGAACTGCACCCCGGCTCAAGCCCGGAAACGACGCGAAAACCAAGTGAGCTTTTCGGTAACGCCAGAAGATTTTTGTTTCTATCTTGTACTTGAAGGTGCCCAGCGTCGAAAATGAAGCATGCGGGTTTTATTTTTTGTATGGATACATCACACATGGTGATGCTTTTGACGCCCAAGGAGATATCCAAGCTAACAATCCGTCAACGGTGGCTAGTTGGTATTTCATTTTATGTGCTGTACGTAGTAGCAATTCGCTGAGTATAAAAAAAAACAACACGAGAAAAGACTGAATGATGCGCTTCGTCCAGTCCTGTTATATCTTGCTCTTTTTATACTCAGCGCATTTCTACTACAGCTCAAAAAGGGATATCCAAAATGGAAATATATTATGATTTAATTTGTTCCGAGAATGATACTGAAGTTCACGCTGCTGTGCACTGTTTGCTGCATCCGGGTTCGATAAAAAGGAAGGTCCATTGAGTTTTTTTTTATTATTTTCTGCCCTCCCCACAACTGCAGAGAAGCGGGTTAGTCACACTCGCTGTAAAGCAGGATATGGGGCGAGGAACAGAGCAAGATTCTGAGAATACAGGAGAGGTCAAACCCCCTCCGGGAACGTATACGTCAGGTCGCATCCCACTGTGCACGTTCTTGCGGCAAGACGGAACCGCATCGCGTCGCGTGGCTTTTGTCCCATGTCTATGGCGCCGCGCGTTGACAGCTTGAGGCGCGGTCAATACGATATTGCCTGGGCGATATAGCACTGGGCGAGTGAAATAAAAATGAGCTTGTGAAATGCGATTTGTTTATTTTTCGTGTTTTCAGTAATGTATGTGGAGGAACATGTGTTTGCAGGGCCGATTTCAGCAATCCTACTCGCATTGATATCTGGACAGCATAAGGTATCCTTTGAACCGGATACTGCAATTTCCTCTTTGAACTTCTGGATAGCGCTTTTTCCCCGTGAAGTCCTTTCGTTTCAGAAGGGAGTGCGCTACAAAACGGCTCACAAATTATCTGCATGCGCATTCTTCCTCGAACGACGTTGGAGAATAATCTGGTGCAATCTATTCACCCCCTATTACCACGCGGATGCGCACGTGGTCTCAGCCGCTCGTTTTAAGCATGAAATGCTTTTAGCTCCCGTTGTCGGCAGTGTGGTGACGTCACGCCGAGACCGAGCGCCAACATCCGGGCACTGAAATCCACTCATCCGGGCATTGAAATCCACACATCCGGGCACTGATATCCACTCATCCGGGCACTGAATTCCAGTCATCCGGGCACTGAATTCCAGTCATCCGGGCACTGAAATCCAGTCATCCGGGCACTGAAATCCAGTCATCCGGGCACTGAAATCCAGTCATCCGGGCTCTGAAACGAGAACATCCGGGCACCGTACGAGACTTAGCGAGATTTAACCAGACTCTCTAAGCCCTCCTACGCGACCGGCATGCAAGCGCCGGTTGGTCTCCAAACGAGACAAAAAATAACTGCTGCCAGTGCCTTCTCAATGTTTATCAAGATATCAGTGGAGCTGTGGGTTTGATAATGCACGGAATTATAATTTCCGATTTCTAATAACGCGTGCAAAAAGCACATAAATGCCATGTTGCACTTCGTTGTCGTACGTGATCCGGGGGAGAAGCGCTGCGTTCAAAGGGCAAGGCATCGCGCCGAAGGGGTGGTGGCGTTCCTCCCTTCCTTTACGGCGCGGTTCGGTGTCCACCGAGATGGCAGAGAATTACTGCGCCATTTCCTTTCCTCAAAAAACCTTGCGTTCAAATGGCAAGGCATCGCGCTGAACGGGTGGTGGCGTTCCTCCCTTCCTGCACGGTGCGGTTCGGGTGTCCACCGAGATGACATTAGGCCCGTAAACATTTCATGCTTACTCTACTCCCGTTTACGGGAGAGGCAGAGATTTTTAAACCCACCTTCAGACAGGGGTAATGTGCAATGCAGAAAACGTTCTGCACCGCAGACATATCCACAGATCGGTCACACGTAGTAAATGGCAACTGCCCCTAGCATCGTTATTACGCGTGGAAATCCTCTACATGCGGCCCATTCCAGCCATTTCTCTTTCCGTGAGGAAATCACTCGATTGTTTCAAAAACATGCTCCATTCTCGATTCCGCAAAAAGCATTCACAGTCACCACTTGACTCCAACGTGCTCATGCAGCCACCGAACGTGATTGTCAAAGAAGACCAATTATAGGTAATTTAGGCCCCATCCTAGACTATTATCAAGGCAAACTACTTATTGTTACTTAAACACCGGCATAGCCGCACGCACACGGCAGAGGGCTGCTACCCCCCCCCCCCCCCCCAATTGTCTTAGCCCTCGAATTGCCAACTCCAACCCATACAATTACTCTGTCAGGCATATTCCGTCATTTTGTCGGTGAAGTGCTGTCGCCAAGCACGTTTTTTAGCGGCCGAAGACCCATGATGTTGCGTTCCAAGAACTGTTTACTTGCCAGATCATTTTGAGGCAATCTTTCCAGGTTGTTATTTTGCAGTGACAGTAACCAAAAAACTAGTTTGTCACATATTCTGGGGTCTACAGAGAATGGAAATCACTCTGGAAGCGCGATTTTACATTAATGCTTCAGCGATGTAGTGACTGCCTTCTTCCGCCGGCGCATACGTGGTGAACAAGGAAGGAGAAAGCCTCAGGGTGCTGGCGAACATTTCAGTAAGAAGACTGCCTTCGTATGGGTGAAAACAAGAGCTTTTGGGGAAACGCTAGCAAGCACCCCGAAGCTTTCCCTCATTTTTTCTCATTTTGAGTGTCAAAAAACGAGGCGCTTATCCTCTGTGTACAATATATTTCTCTGCCAATATTACCAATGAAAACAAAGAAACTACTGACTAATATCTTCCATGTTTCGCAATTCCATCACATGGAAATAAATGTTTTTTAATCATTCCTCGTCTTCGCGCTCCATTTTGGCAGTAGGGGCGTGTCTGGGCATCTTAGCGGACGCTGAACAGGCACTCATTGTCTCAGCAGCAAGCGCGGGGGCACACGTGCGTAGCATTCGCTGCGTGGAATATGCGTGACGAGTGACCGCTTTCTTCTAATTTTTTTAAAATTCGCCAAATTGCCTGACAAAGCATGGGCGGCTCACCATCACATCTTTGTGACTCAAGCTATGCTAGGGGAGCCACGAGGGCAGTCACTCATCCCCTCCGTCGTCAGCAAAAGGGAAAGAATGAGTGAACGTGAATGACAGTGAGGGGACAGGAGGGTGAGTGAATGGTTGTGGACACGAGTGAGTTGCTGTGAGAGCGAGTGGTTAGTGTGAGCAGACATTCATGAGTGTGAGTGTGCGTGGACATGAGTGCGAGTGAGTAGTTGTGAATATGAGGGGACATGAGTGTGAATGAGTGGTTTTGAGTGCGAGTGGTCATGAGTGCGAGTGTGAGTGAGCGGTTGTGAGCGTGAGTGGATACGAGTTCGAGTGTGAGTCAGTGGTTGGGAGTGCGAGTGGTCATGAGCGCGAGTGTGAGTGAGTGGGTGGGAGTGTGAGTGGTCATGAATGTGAGCGTGAGTGAGTGGTTGTGACTGCGAGTGGTCTTGAGTGTGAGTGCGAGTGAGTGGTTATGAGTGCCAGAGATCATGAGTATGAGTGTGGGTGAGTGGCTGTGAGTATTGGTGGACATGGGTGTGAGTGTGAATGAGTAGATGTGAGTTCGAGTGGCCGTGAGCGTGAGTGTGATTCAGCCACCGCTCATTGTGCCGAGGTATGGCAAGTTATAGTAGGACGCGGTTTTCGCGGCCTGATAGCAGCGCCCGTTTTCAGACTACGGCGTCGGTCGGGCTATGTCCTCAACCCACTCATCCCGCTGCAAGTAACTTTTCATGCCGCATTCATGCACCGGTCCGGCGGTCGACATCGAGCGCAAGTCCTCGAGCCTGTGAACGAGCGAACAAAGCTTTTCTCGGATGCGGAACGGCCCGATCCATTTCGGCGCCACGAGGCCGCGAACTGTTTGATGCCACCGCTTAGAACGTGTTGGCACCGAAGCACCAGATCGCCCACTCCGTAGTGAACATCCCGATGCGAGCGGTCGTGCCGTGCTTTCTGCTGCGCCCTAGCAGTGCTGAGGTTGCATCGAGCCTTGCGTAAGGCCTCCGTCATCTTAGCGAGCAGCTGCGTCGCGTATTCAGCTCGTGCAGTCGAAGCGTCTGGAGTCTTCATGCTGTCCGTTGGAACCCGTTCCACCGGATTTAGCAGCTCGCTACCAAGATTGAGAGAAGTCGGCGCATACCCAGTCGAGCGGTTAACGGTCGAACGCAAAGCGAACGCAATCTCCGGCAGATAGGAGTCCACCTCTGTGCCTCTCGGAGTACACGACAAGCATACTGTTACGGGGATGTTACAGTGAAGTTACAATGAACGGCAGCTTTTCACGAACTAAACAATAGCACATATATTTATATTGATGGCCTCCAGATAAAGCCTATACGGTATATTTTTGACCTTATTTTACCAAACATCAGGCATATCTTAAACCTTTGTGTCAGTACCGCTGTATTTCCTCGTAAAATGCAGATTGCACGAGTAACAGTTATCTTTAGAAAGGGTGATAAAAACCAGCTCCGAAATTACAGGCCAATATCTATCTGACCTGTGTTTTCTAAGCTACTAGAAAAAGTAATACTCAGAAACTTTTTGCGGTTTGAAGAAAAACACAAAATTATAACAGCGGCTCAGTATGGCTTCCGTAAGCACCGCTCTTCTGAACTTGCACAAGTAGATTAACGAGAATATATATTGAACAAACTCGAACATAATAGGATAGTCATTGGTCTTTTTCTTGATTTTTCGAAGGCATTCGACTTATTAAACCATAAAATATTTCTTCGTAAACTTGAGCGTTGTGGCTTCCGCGGCCATACACTATTGCTTGTGCAGTCATACTTCATGGTTCGCAAACAAGCAGTAGCAATAAATGGTCTCCTCTCAGATATGCAACCTGTGGGCTGTGGCGTTCCGCAGGGTAGCATTTTTGGTGCATTTCTCTCTAATCTTTACATCAATTACATTGCACATACAACTCCATTCGTTAAATTTATCATCTATGCTAATGACACCAGTATTTTTCTTGCCGTATATAATGCAGCTGAACTCATAGATACTGCAAACAGTGCACTGAAGCAAATAGAAAACTGGAGTAACAGAAACGCGTTGCGGAGTACCACAGCAAAGGCTAAAGTCGTTGTTTTCAGAGGTAGAAGCAAGAAGGCCTATCTCACCAAGAATATATTCCTTCAGTCTGTACCCTTAGAAGTTGTGCCTTCATTTATAACATTAGGTGTAATATTTAATGAAAGAATGTCATAGGCTGATCACGTTAGCTTCGTAGTAAATAAATGTTTACGTAGTATTTGTCTTCCTTACAAGAACCGTGAGATACTGCCGCGAAATGATATGATTGAAACAGCGCAAGGCCGAAGGCCAAAAAAGAGAGCAGAGGAAAGGAGGAAAAGGACAACATCAGCGCTGTGTTGTCCTTTTCCTCCTTTCCTCTGCTCTCTTTTTTGGCCTTCGGCCTTGCGCTGTTTAAATCATATCATGTACAACCAACTCGCCCATCAGCTCGTGCTTTCATGCCGCGAAATGTACTGCTAATGCTATATAATTCATGGATACAATCTCATTTCAGCTATTGCCATTTAACTTGGGGTGCAACAACAGCAGGCGATCTTCAGAAACTACACTTGCTACAGAAAAAGTTTTTAAGAATTGTTGAAAACGTTTCGCAGACCTACCATACGGCGGGACTTTTCTTAAAGTATAACTTACTTCCAATTACTAAGCTTTATGGCTATCGTCTGAGCAAGTGCATGAAAAACGAGGTGTTGAACAATATATCTTTTCTATCCAAATTAGCTGGTTTAGAAAAACGAGATGCAATGTACAGCACAAGAAATATAGCGCAATAGAACGTAAAACCTTCAGAACTTTCTATGGTAATCAAACATTAGAAAATAAACTACCGCGACTTCTTAACAAACTCGCACAAAACGATATTGATCTCCAAAACACAACACGCCACAAACTGTTTGAGTATTTTTTACACTACACCTAACCTTTTTTTTCTGTGATTTGTTTACCTAATTCTTCTTTCTTTCACCATCATTGTAAGTTTTCTTTCGAGCCAGCACAATAGTGTTGATTTTATGCTGACCACTGTAACCTGATAACAGCTTTGCTATATGTATTTTTTTTCCTTTCTTATCAGTATTTTCTGTATTTTCATTTTTTTTTTAATTTTTTTTTGCGTGTGTGAAAAAATTCCAGGCCACTGCATTGCTGTCAAAGTGGGGGCCCGTGGCTTTGTCAGGCCGTCAAACGGCAGCTTTTACTACGGGTCCCCGTCATCATCTGTACCATGGTGGCAAAATAAAATTTCAATTTGAATTTGAAAGTCTGTACTGACGGCTGCGCTGCGATGGCCAGCACTCAGCTCAGAGGCTCCAAGGGCCCAGCTTTTAATCGACGATTACGTTAAAAGTTGAAATGGTAGTGGAGGAATACTTTTCAGGCTTTAACAAGAAAACAAGAAACGTCAGTTTCGAATTGTTCAATAATCACGAATTCGCAGAAATCCGCTTCAGCTTCCCTTTAATCCCCGAGTAGGAGTTACTAGGATAAAGTTCTGACCAGCCGGTTTGGCAGAATCGTTGTACAGCTGACAAGGGAAACGGTCATGCACCTCAGAGTGAGTGGAATTTTATTGATAAAAATTATATTAAAGAATGAAGCACTGTTTGTGAAAAATTACAAAGTAAAGAAATCCAAGTGATTTACTTCCTTCAAAGCAGCCTCTGTACAATCCACCTCGCAAGGAGGAATGGTCGGTCCGCCAAGAGGAGAGGGACAAACGTATTGATAGTGAAGCGTCGGTGTAATCCGTCAATAATGAAACACGCAGTTGAGGGCCCCATTTGCCACCGCGATCTTGCAAGGCTGCTTGATGAACTGTCGATGCTCTTCGGGGCTGGTGCTCACCAGAACAGCTCGCCAGGGAGGTGCATGGTTGGGCACTGAACGTTGATGTCGGATGCCCGGGCTGTCCCACGTGGAATGCTCCACGAATGGTTCTCTTCTGCTGGGACGGCAGCTGATATACGCAATTTTGCTGAAACGTATTTATAATGATTATATAAATTGTGGACAAAGTGAGTGGAAATTGTTTTCTAACTCCGTTAGGCCAGATTATACTCGCCCATGATTATGCCGAGGTGATTGTCTGTTCGCATTTGTAATTCTCTGGAAATTTAGCGATAGGCAGACTCAAACGTTATTCAAATAATGTTGAACTGCAGTTGTGCTCCTGAAAAGTGAAATAGTGCATTTCCGTCGCCTCAAAAGGAGATCTTTTAACTGCAATGACGTGACATTTAGCAAACGTACTTTATTTCTACCAGCACTAGAGCTCAAACATCACAACGCGAATGCAGCCTATTACTCTTATAACAAATAAATTAAAAGAAGCCACATTTACGCTGAAAAACGTTATTCTGAAGGGGAAACAGGGAATAGCACTTGCACCTGTTCCTAATTTGTTTTCTTATTTTAACGTAAAAAACAAAGTATATACGAAATTGCATGAAAATATTTTATCCTTAAAAATATAGAAACGCTTAGCATATCTGTAAGCGCAAATGCGGCTTGCATCAAGTTATTTCTAACGAAATAACCTGTCATAAAAGCGGCAGTTCAGCTTTTATGTTTAGTACATGAATTGTTAATTATGCTGGAAATCATGGCAATGTGTGCTATAGGAATGATTTTAAACGTAGGCAAATCAACGCCACTTCAAGGATGTTTCAGTGAACATATACTGAACGCTTAAGAAAGTGTCAATGATAAATGAATGAATGATTCCTTTATTTAGAAAAAATATAGAAATGATTGCATTTATTACACACAGGGTATCCTGGATCATGAAAGAGAAAAGATGGAGTCGGCTCCCACTGTGTCTGCGACATATCAATGTACATTTTGGCAGAATATACAGACAGTAGTCAGATTGATTGCGAGCAGCGTTAAAAGCGAATTCATTACCCAGAACTGCAGAAAGATGTTCATTTCGAGCTGCTGTTTAGACTACCTGAAAAGATGGTCACCGAGCTGTTCACTTGGACTATATTGGAGCCCGGTAATTTGCAGCACGCCTCGGCAATACGAAGGAAACTAAATCGGGAATCAATATCAATGCAGACGCGCAGTATTACTTGCAGTAAAGCGGCTCTAACAATATCCCACACTGTACTTAGGTCATGTCCACAAAAAAGAGCTGAATGAAATGGGGCATCAGCAAGCTAACCCCTCAGTGCTTACTCGGCACGCTCGTTTCATTTTTTTTTATGCACTTCGAAGAATATAGGGTTCGTGTTTGAAGTATTCCAGCGCCTTTGCACCTCATCCAGCATCTCCGCTTCCTGCAGTGTTTTTGTGCTCTCTGAGCAGTCATCCCTTTTCCAAAAAAGAACATTTCAAAATTTTGAACGCACCGATGCTAAACATTGACGAACAAGTATTTTGTACAAAAAAATGAAGATGACATACCAGCTACTTTGCGGATACGAATTCTTGTATCTATATTTCCTGCCCTACCGTTGTCACCTTCAGCGGTACTGAAAATGCATTTTAGTTCTCTAGGTTAGATTGCGCCTCGTGTGCAACTTCTCCATGGCCGCTTCGAAGAGCGCAATGCCTCCAGCAGCTCATAACACCCCTTACAGCTGGCAATAAAAAGTTATCCTTACGCAAGGAATCTGGTCGACACTCTCGCCACTGCTACCAGTAGTTTAGGTGAGCGGGAAAAAATCAGTCCTGTGTAATCGACGCAGCGTGGTATGTAGAATAAATTGGATATCTTTGGAAACAAACTCCTGGTATCTGCGTGTAGATGGAGTTGCACAATCAGAGCGTGGGTGCGGCCTGGTCTCTGTGACGAGAAATGACCACATGCTGCCTCCATATAACGAGATTTTTCCACCCTAGTGTAATGCCTGGTCACAACCTCTATAAGAATACACCTGCTAGCCCTCGGCCCTGAGCCCGCAGCGACATTGGTGATAAGGTGGCCGCCGCTGCCGCAAGACAAGGTTGACATGGGATATTTAGAAGAGGTCTTTGTCATACCGAAATGCAGGGCCGAAACACAGCGTTACGTCCAAGATGCCACCATAAAACCATTCTGTAAGAATAGGAAGCTTGCAAACAAGGCTGGTGAGGATATCGAAAGTTTGCTTTTGCATGCGTCTGATTGCTTCCGGAGCACATCTGGGGAAAAGAGTTGTGTTTGGCTCAGTGGCGCATAAGCTTCTAAGGTTACCAAGCTCCAAGCTCAAGGTGTAGGAAAATAGTTTTCTCCTGAATTTTACAAAGATGTGAATACTCATCATTGTTGTAGGGTGCCTTAAACTTTAGTTCGTATTTGATGGTAGTGATAAAAATTGCCATTAGGAAAGCTTTGAAAACGGTCAGGTATCCTTATCGATAATTTAACAAAACTTCTGTTTGGGCTAGATGGTGCATAGCTTATTTTGAAACGAATTCAAGCGCACAACAACACGCACACAAGAGAGGCGTGTTGCTTGTGTGCGTGTTGTTGTGCGCTTGAATTCGTTTCAAAATATCCTTATCGACCATCCTTGTCTGGGCAAGAACGGGAAGGTGGCTTAGGTATGTCAGCATATATACTTTGTCTGCGTCGTTTGCGCTGTTGGCATTCAATATGTACCACCAACTCGCCCGTTTGGCTATAGTGTTGATATATAGCAAGGCACACAGTAGGAATTAGTACTTCTCAAGAGACTTGCTTCTCTTAAAAAGCTAAAAACACTTCGGCTATCAATAAGTGCATCTTGACCTAAACTCACTGCCGGGTGAAGGGGGAATGGGTTCCTTGTAGCGAGGAATAACATTTTGTTCTCAGCGAATCAAGTTGTTTGAGTGATAATATGTGGCGTACTGTAATTTAAACTCCGCATTTTGCACAAATAGGTCTGTCTTCTTTTTTAGAAGCTGTGAGTAAGGCGTGTATGTCCAATATGGAGACGGCATAAAATGCGTTCTATGAACCTCTCCTGATGACTAAAAGTTTTGCATTCATCCGCACGGGCTTAAGCAAATGCAGTTTGTTATTTACATCATTGTCCCGATTTCCTGCCATATAGCCCGAGATTATTGTCTAATATTTTGTGCAGTCTCCATTTGGTATGTTGAATTTTTTGATTGCATGACTGCAAGCTTGTGCAGCTCATTAGTCTGCTCTTTGAATACCGTATATTCCAACATAGCTCTGTGTCCTGACTTTTTCTATCTTGTGCAATATGTTTCCTAATAAAAACTGCACTACATTTTTGCAGTGTAATGCCGTGAGCACGCAAGATGAATGCGTGCAGATTACGTTGTTTTTTGAAGGCTGTTATTTAATATTCTTCCTACATCTATAGAGACTGCATAAAAATCCGCTCTAAAAATGAATATACAGTTGGAAAGCCTCACTATATTTTGTCACTTTCCTTTGTACAAGCGCACTTGCGACATATTCTGCTGTTTTTGAGCCATCAGTGTCAAATCCTGTGCAGTTCACACATGTTTTCTTGTAACACCCAGTATTCCTGTAATATGTTCTCTTGTGGTGTTCGTTTTTTTTTTCGGAAGTCCGCTAACGTGATGTCGCATACAATGGGAATACTGTACCATGGTGGCCGTGGGTCGTGCCTTGAGGCGGCATCAGGAAGGCTGTCCTGTAGTCCCATGTTTTGGCAACTATGTTCGAAACGGACAAGCAGTGGTCTGATTGATTGTGGTTTACTGTTGAACAGGGTTCTGGGAGTGCACTTTGTAACAATCGGATAACAAATATACATCGATATAGATCTTTTTTTCAGTACATATGCTCTTGTGAGCCTTGTTCTTCTGTCTGCAGGGGATTGCTCTTTTGTTTCTGGATAAATGTTATTTTTGGGAGATGTTCTGTATGCTCCGTTTGAAAGACGAAGACGTAAGTTGTTAAATGGGTCTAGTCGTCACAAGTTTGATGGCCTGGCTGAGCTATAAACCAGGAATCCATGATCTAAGCACGAGAAAACTAGACAGCGATAAATCTGCAAAAGGCAAGTTCTATCGGAACCACAGGGTTTTCGTGAAAGTATCTTAAGTACGATTAGTGTTCGAGCGGCTTTATATTATTTATGTGACGCAGGAATGTGAGCTTGTTATCAAATGTTATGCCTAGAACTTGTGTTCCTATTTTACAGGTAACACAACATTATTGAGGCATAGTGTCGTCGCTTGTAAGCTTCGTTTGAACGAGAACAGTAAATGTCGTGTTCGTCGACCTTTGCGACTCAAGGCCGCTCCAGCAGCCCTTGCCTCCTCCGCGCATACCCGCCGCCCGCTTCCAAGAAACAAGCGCGGGCCGGCCATTCCCCACAAAAGCAGGCAGGCGTCTGTCTCCCCCGACGACGTCTGATCCCCACGGCCCCGTCGACTGGCGCATTCCCCATTTCCTTGCCGTGACCGTCTGCATTCCCACAGCGGCGAAAGTGCTTTCTTGTACACTCGCCCTCCCTCTCTCTCTCTCTCTCTCCCTCTACGGTAATAAACCCCCAGTCTCCACCCAGCCACTGCCTTGAGAGGTTCCTCGCACGCGGGGCTCCCACGCCCCGCACCAACGCCGCCATTAACACTGGCGACGAGAAGTGGGATGTAGAGCGTACGCAGTTCGAGGTGCCGCCGATGGCTACTGGAGGACTGCACGGTGTCATCGAGCCTTTTCGTGGATCGTGGATTCAGAGCCTCACATTCTACCTCGTGGCAAACGATGTCTCCGAGGAAGCAAAGAAGCACGCGCTCCTCCTGACGCTATGCGGACCGACACCTTCGAGACTGCTCGCGTGCTGGTCACACCGAAGACTCCCGGAGAAGTCATCTATGGATACCTATAGTCACACTTTTCCTGAAGCACTTCGATCCTAGACCACCCGGAGAAGTCAGCTATAGAGACCTAGTCACACTTCTCCAGAAGCACGTCGATGGCAGACCATCCGAGCTGTACAGCCGTAACGTTTCCAGCGACGTGACCAACTGCCGTAAAATCGATCAGCAGCTACGTCGCAGCCCTCAGAAGTTTGACAGCCGACTGCAACCCTGGAGTGCTGACGACAACGTCTGCAACATCGACGCAGCCGACAGAAAGCCACTCGATCAGCAGCTACGTCGCAGCCTCAGAAGTTTGACAGCCGACTGCAACTCTGGAGTGCTGACGACAACGTCTGCAACATCGACGCCACCAGAAGCGTGCTTTGGACCTGGCCCTGCCATCAAAAATTGCGTCAAGGCAGCAGCGAGGACTCAAGGGAGTGACGAGCTCCGCAGAAGTCCACGAGACTTCTCAACACAGAAACGGAACGGTTCGTAGGCACCTTGGTCACATTAAACCAGGTGCAGCAGCCTACCCGACGGAAGATCCGCCGCCACACGATCGGACGAACGGACCAGCAGCAAGTGAACAATACACTGTGCCAGCTACGTTCGTGATCACACTGCCAGCGGAGACTTCGCCTGTCCGCGATCTGTCTATAGCGCCCCCCCCCCCCCCCCCCCCCCCTCCGAACATGGAGAACCGGCGGCCAGTCTGGACGACAGTGCGACAGAACCTTGCGGAGACCAGCCCAACGGTTCCACGCAACAGCAAGCGCTAAGACCCCAGCGTGAACGGCGCCCGCCCGACCCATACGGTGACCCCAACTAAGGAGGAAGGGATGTCGTGTTCGTCGACCTTTGCGACTCAAGGCCGCTCCAGCAGCCCTTGCCTCCTCCGCGCATACCCGCCGCCCGCTTCCAAGAAACAAGCGCGGGCCGGCCATTCCCCACAAAAGCAGGCAGGCGTCTGTCTCCCCCGACGACGTCTGATCCCCACAGCCCCGTCGAATGGCGCATTCCCCATTTCCTTGCCGTGACCGTCTGCATTCCCACAGCGGCGAAAGTGCTTTCTTGTACACTCGCCCTCCCTCTCTCTCTCTCTCTCTCTACCAGTAACCGTGTTGAGAGGTTCCTCGCATGCGGGGCTCCCACGCCCCGCACCAACGCTACCATTAACAGTAAAGTCACTGATTTTTTGGGGGAAGAATTTTAATTCATGTCTAATTGTCCAATGGGCCAATTTATATACAGCGATCTGTATCTGTCTCTCACATGTCGATGCCCTGCAGGACGTACATGAAATTGGCAGGTCATCCACTTACACTCAATACATAATCGACTTAGGGATTATTTTTGGTATGGTTTGAATTTTACTAAAAAAAGTATAGTACCTAGGAAACACCCCTCAGGTACACCGTTCTCCTGCATGAAATAACTGATGGTGTAGAAGCCAGACGTACGTTGAATGAATGGTGCGCTAAAAAGTCGCTCAAACAGTCCAGCATCCTGCCCAGATGCCTAGATGTGCTGGGTCGCGGAGTATACCGAACCTCCAAGCGGTGTCGTTTGCCTTCTCCATATAAAAGAAGAGCGCAAGACAATGCTGCTTGTGTATGAACGCCCCCGAGCGCTGCGTTTTCAAGACGGACAAGACGATCTATGGTGAAGCAAGTTTTTTCGTATCCACATTCATTTATGTGAAGAAGCTGATGAGATTCAAGAACAAATGTTAGTCGGATGTTAACCAAACTTTCAAATGTTTTTGCCCAATAGCTGGTAAGTGCAATTGAACTGCCAGAACTTGATAATGGCTTTTCAGGTTTCAAGGAATTTACAATCATGGCTCTCTTCTAAGCCTCAGGTATCTTCCCTGAAAATCAAATTTTGTCAAGAATTTTAGGAGTCCTTCAATGGCAGCCTCAGACAGATGAGCAAGCATGGGGTAGTGCGTATTATCTGGGCCTGGTGCTGTCTGTTTGCCTGTAGATATTACTGTATTTATAGTGTATATTACTGTATGTATTTATTTCCTGTGTTGTAATTTTCAAATTATTATCTCTATTCATGCATGCTCCTCAGAGAAATTTTTCTTTTTCTGCTATGGTTTTATATTTTTGAAATGCCCCTGTGTAGTTGGAAGAACCGGACACAGCAGCAAAGTGCTTACCTAATATGTGTGTTGTTATAATGTTGTTTGCATGTCACTAGTGGACAGAAGTGGAAAAGTGTGGGAAGAATAGTCGCTACTGAATTTACGTACCTCATAAGACAATTTCTTGGGCGGTACTGAATTGTTTATTTTGGAGACATATTTCTTCCGAGACAGTTTTTCTCGCGATTGTGAGAGTACGTCGTGCTTAGGACCTCGTTCTTTTTGAGTTCTCCGCTGTTGGGCACTTTCGAAAGATTCCTCATGTTTTGTTTTGTTGTTTTTTTAATGCGCACTCCTGTTTCCACCAAACCGTGTGATTTGTCCTTTGCAGCACAAATTATGCAGGTAGTAAATTTTTCGCTCATTTCGTCTATGCTTAGTCCATCATCGAATTTTTAAGGTATGCCATTTGAGGCAAGTAGTGACCAGTCAGATAGTTGCAGTTTCCAGCGCGATGTCGTGTTATAATGATTTCAATTGAGGATGATAATTTTAAAACTGTGTGTAAGTGGTGGCTTTCTCGAGGTTCATTTATAGCATCCCAAGCCAACCCATTGAAAACTGGTGGTCATACGAAGGTTAAGTCACGGCAGCTGATTTTTTTCTGAGCTGGGGGAGCAATATGGGACTTTTCCTGTATTAATTGGGCATATGTTATTTGTAACCGTAAGAACTTCAAATATTTGGCCTCTGGTGTCTGTACACTCACAGACCAGACAAAGGCTTTCCAAATCGCGGACAGTAACTGTGAGATGTGGTGGGATATATAGAGAGCGTATTTTTATTGTTTTGTGTGTAACTACACTGAGTGCTGCAGCCCCAAAGTTTGTTTTCTAGGATAATTTTCGTGCAGGGATGCCGCTTTGCGTTAGGATTGCAGCGCCACCTGCGAGCCTCGTCACCTGTCCTCTATCTCGTCAGAAAATTGGGAATTTTTTCGAGATAGGTGTGTATATTGGCCTAGGTTTGTCTCCTGAAGGCGCAATCCTAGGGCCGATGTATATTTCAGTTCGGCGGCAGTTCGGCGGCAGTTCGGCGGCAGTGCGCTAACCACACCTGTCTAAGGAACGTTCTCTGCTCTCTGCTTTTGCAGATTTTCTGCACGCCGCATCCTGCGCTACCTCGCAACGAAAACCCGTTCGCCGTGTTCCAGACAGATAGCATTCTGGAAGCAAGATCATCGTTTGCAACGCCATACCTGCGTCACGGAAATCTACAGGGGAAGAGGCTATCAGCGCTTCCGGGGCCATTCACGGCATAAAAAGGCATCCGCAACGAGCCCACCACGCAGTTCGGCGGCAGTGCGCTAACCACACCTGTCTAAGGAACGTTCTCTGCTCTCTGCTTTTGCAGGTGAGAATTCGTGTGCAACTGTTTCTACCTTATGTATGTCTGTTATTGTTATTGTTATTATGTCTGTTATTGTGGTGCACTGCTGCCGAATACTGCCCTTGCTGCATGATGTGTTAGAATGGGGAAGGGGAACGTGAAAAACGCTGGAAAAGAGTGTGAAAAAGAAACCACAGATATGAAGGAGCTGCAAGAGTTGGTAACCGCATTTGAAAATTTTAAGCGTGATTTCAGGGCTGAAATGCGCGAGCTAAAAGAGAGCGTTTCATTCTGCACTGATGTTTCCACCGAAGTGAAGAACACGGCCGATGAAATAAAGCAGCTCAGGCAAGAAATGCAAGAAATGTTCAGACAGAACCAGGAACTGAAGGCAGAAAACGAACGCTTAGCGCGCAAATGTGAAGACCTTGAACAATATCAACGATTAAACAACCTAGAAATCAAAGGTGTTTCCTCCGGAACTGATCCCCTCACTGTGGTTCAAAAGATAGGTGACCATGTTGGTGAAAAAGTTGATACTGCTGATATCGATGCATGCCACTGGGTTCGTACGCAGAATTCAGATGTGCAAAACATCATCGTGCGGTTTGTGCGCAGAAGCAAGCGAAATGACATTCTGAACAAATGCAGAAAAAAAAGAGTTGATACCACTGTGCTGGGTGATGAAACGGGAAAACCAATTTTTGTCAATGAACACCTAACTCAGGCAAACAAGGTACTGCTTTCTGCTGCAATCAAGAAAAAGAAGGAAAACGGTTGGAAGTTCGTTTGGACTGCAGGCGGAAAAATACTTGCCCGTAAAGAAGAACATGGGTCGGCTATTCAAATCGCTAGTCACGCGGACCTGGCCCTGATTACTGCATAAGAGTAGCAAGCGAAACACCAGCAAACACACCAGCACACCACAGGTTAAGCATGTATAGCTACTATAGCACCCAGGAATTCAATAACCAGCACAGCAACAGAGATAGTACTTTTTCCGCAATGCATGTGAACATTCGAAGTATTAAAAAAAAGAGTGACGATATAAATACGTTTCTCGAACCGTTCAAAATACATTATGACATCCTGGCCTTTTCCGAGACATGGATTACAACTCCTGATGATGCACCACTTTTCTCCGGCTACATTCCTCGGCATGTATATCGCGAACACAAGAGAGGCGGAGGAATCTCTGTATATTTTAAGGAAACACTCACGTATGAAATATTACAAGATTTCTCATTTATATCACCAGATATTGAATGCCTAGGAGCACGAGTTGGGAAGTTTGTGATCTTAGTTGTGTATCGTCCTCCAATGGGGCACAAAAGAAACTTCTTGCAATTTCTTGACACGTTTTTTTCCTTCGTTGGTGCAAAACAATATTCATGCGTTATTCTGGGAGATATAAACATAGACCTTTCTTCTAATGACTTGCACGCCAGCGAACTAAAGACTCTTCTTTCTACATACGATTCCGAAAACAGCATACGCATGCCAACAAGAATAACCACACAGAGTGCAACACTGTTAGACGTATGCGTAACAAATTTAGAACCTCATGAATTTTATTCTGGAGTGCTCTCATCTGACTTGAGCGACCATTTGCCATTATTTTTTATTGCGGTATCCCAAAAGAAAACCAGGAAAGACCCGGATGCGCTGCTTCATACGCGTCGAAAAATCACTGATGAAACTCTGCAGCGCTTTGCTCGTCTGATAGAAAGAGTTGACTGGAGTGAAATCTATAAACAAAAAGACGCTAACAAAGCCTTCGATATATTCTTCACCTTGTTACGTTCCTCGTATGATGTGGCATTTCCAGAAGAAAACGTCATTTCTCGTAGAAACAAAAAATTCCGAAAACCATGGATGAATTCACTTCTTTACAGCCGCATAAAAACAAAGGACAAAATGTACCACGAATTTTTGCACAAAAGAGACCCAGGTTTATTTTTGAAATTTAGAAAGTACCGGAACGCGCTAACATCCGATCTGAAGAAAGCTAAGGCAGAATACTTCCATAGTAAATTCGATAGCATAAGAGAAAATCCTAGAAAGGTGTGGGATGCAGTAAATACACTCACTGGAAGAACTAAAAAGTGTTTAAATATTACTGAAATCACCATTGATGGCAAGATTGTGCGCGGTGATGCTCTCGCCAATGCTATGAACATGCATTTCATTAAAGTAGGCTCGAATGCCTGTGCAACAAAGAATTGCACTGATCAGTCAGTATCGACCATAGCACCGTTATGCGAGTCAATTTATATGCGCCCAACAACTCCTCACGAAGTAGAAATGTTAATAAACAAGCTTAAAAATAATGCTGCTGCTGGAATCGATGTCATCGGCCCGATTGAGTTGAAGTATATATCCGCTGTGATATCCGTTAGTTTGGCCTTTATTATAAATCTTACGTTGTCCACAGGAGTCTTTCCACAAAAGTTAAAGGTAGCAAGAGTCACCCCTATATATAAAGGCGCGGGCCCTGAAAACTTAGCAAATTACCGCCCTATATCCGTCCTGCCAACGCTTTCAAAAATTTTTGAAGGTGTCATTCATAACCGATTAGTGTCATTTTTTGATAAACATAACATTATTACAGAAAGTCAATATGGTTTTCGAAAAGGGAAATCAACGGAGCAGGCTTTGTTATACATTAAGGATAAAATAATTTCTAACATTGAGGATCGAAAATACACTGTAGGACTTTTTCTCGATATTAAAAAGGCGTTCGATTCTATCCAATACAACATCTTACTACACAAATTATCTATGTACGGTGTACGTGGTGTTGCCCTGCAACTTCTGTCTTCTTATCTTTATGATCGATATCAAATAGTACTCATTAATGGCTCAAGTTCATCACAGTTAAAATTAACTCAGGGTGTCCCACAGGGATCGATATTAGGACCGTTGCTCTTCCTCGCGTATATTAATGATATTGTGAAAATACCTGAATCACCAGAGATCATTATGTATGCAGATGACACTAATATTTTTTTCACATCGCATGAGATAGCAGCACTCGAAACCAAAGTAAATAACTACCTAGTGCACTTGTCCAGCTGGCTGAAGGAAAATATGCTAGAACTGAATTCAAAAAAGACAACATTTATCGTATTTCGCCCAGTTAACAAACCACTGCACAAAAGAATAACACTTAAGTTTGATAACCAATGTCTTTCCTTGGTTAAAGAACAAAAATTCCTTGGCGTATGGTTCCAGGAAGAATTGTCATGGACGCCACATGTGAATCATCTAACAAATGAACTAGCACGAACTGTAGGATGTTTATACAAAGTAGGGCACATAATTCCTCTATGGCTAAAACAATTGTTGTACAACTGCCTGTTCTATTCAAAACTAATATATGGGATGATGGTGTGGGGAACCACAACAAAGGGTAATTACAATAAGCTCATAATACTGCAGAAAAAGATATTACGTTGTTATGAAAATTATTATGGACGTTACCAGCTCCTACAAACTTCTCCTTTGTTCTTAAAATATAAAATGCTTAGGGCTGACCAGCTATACTACTATAAACTACTTCAGTTCGTACAACTCCGGAAGCTGCACATTTGCGACAGGGAAGAAAACTCCACTTATCCTTTCCGACACAATAAAAGACGCATACCAAAAACTAGAACCAATTACGGTAAACAAACAGTTCCTTATCAAATGGCTTCGATTCTTAATAAACTTGAAGGTAACTTGAATTTCGCATCTAATATTAGCACATTCAAAAAGCGCATTAAAGATGTCCTAATAATATCAGGTGTTTTGTACGCGGAGTGACGAGTACATATGACATGCATACACAGGATGTATCCTTCTCTTGTACTATGGTTTTTCACTTTACTTTTGTTATAAGTGTCCTTCAATGTATTGTCTACTGCACAAAATCTGTATAATATCCTTGCATTTTTTGTACTTATCATACTGTGTTAATGTTGTGATTATAATGGCATAATTTACCCACATTTGTGTTAATTATGTGACTTACCTTCTTGTTATGCTCAAATTTGTATTGCACTTCCGTCCACTGCAGAGGGACAGAGGCCTCGTCAGGCGCCACAGCCTTTAGCCTCTGCCCCTGCAGCAGATGCTGTAACTGCTCTGCTGAAATAAATCTTTTCAAATCTTCAAATCTTCTATTTAGGTATGTTTGTAATTTCTCTGTAGTCTCTAATTACTGTCCTACTGCTCCACTGGCACAAAAATTCTATATTTTAGTGTGTTCCGAGATAGGGGAAGGATAGTTTTCAGCAGGCATTATTCTTGGCTTCCTTTTCTACAGAGCTTCGCCACCACTCTAACAAAACCATGCTGCGGGTGGTACTTTAAGTGCAATAATTCTTTTGTATTGTACTCTCAAGTGTCACTTTACTATTAGTGGAGTGTTTCTTGAAGAGGGAATATGTCTGAAATATAAAGAGCTGTCTGTAAGTGTACATAGATGTCTTGCTCGCATTCTTTCCCTCAATTTACCGAAAACCTGAAACAGCTGATGAGCTTCGCTCAAATTTCATGGTAGGAAGTAACGGAATCGCCGGCAATATTTTTACTCATGCTTCTCTCTGTATTTCTGCTCAGGCTTCGAGCCCTTCCTCTGTTCCTGTGGCTAGCGCGTCTGTTGCGAACAAATTTAACGCCAGGTTGATCATGACGGCTCTACTTCATGTGTCGTCCTTCGCAGTGTGCACTGTTCATTTTGCGCTCTCGCCTCCAGACAGAGTCTTTACTCGAGACTAGACTCGTTCATCTGAGCTTTTTTTTTCACTTTGGTGCAGTGTTCGTGCAACTCGCTTCTTCGAACCAAGCTGCTTTAGTCCCAGTTTTTCCTGGCCTTTCTACGAGGCCCCTCCTCTTCGATTCCACCTGTATCGGCGGTGCTCAACTCGCTTCTCTTTCTTTTTACTTTCTTTCAAACTGATTTATGGGGCACGCCCGATTCGCTTTCACACGCATCATCTGAGATGTCTTTTCGCCATGAAGGGATAGTTCAGTCCCTTTCGGTTCACGCCCGATTCGCTTTCACACGCATCATCTGAGATGTGTTTTCGCCATGAAGGGATAGTTCAGTCCCTTTCGGTTCTTCGCAGACTGAACTTTCTCCTTGCCCTGACGTTTTCTTCTTTTCCTGTTTCTGACCTTGCTTCGTGCGCAGTGCTCGAAGCTCGGCTCAGGGCTCATTGGAGAATAATTTTCCACAGTTCTGCTCTGCTGAGTACTAATTGCTCCATTCCTTCCCTTAGTTGATCGTTTTCAGTACAGTGGTAAAATGGCTTTTCCTCAGCCTGCTCCTTTTCTTCACACTGCACATGCTCCTTCCTCAAAGGAAAAATTCATTGCCTTCCTCATCGGGAAAGACCGCCTCACTGCTCGAGCATGCACTTGGTACGGCTTCTGGGTTTCAACTGATTGCGCTCTGCTCAGCTACATTTACGACAGAGATTTTACACTCACTGCCACTGAACCACTCTTTCTCGTGGTCTGATATACAACATTCAGACGTGTTGTATTCGGACTTCTCGATAGAGGTCCGAACTACTGCTTCGTCCTGAGGTGGCTTCCTCAATGCGTGCTCTGACAGAAACGTCAGGTTGGCCTTCTCCTCATTGCGTACTGCCGCGGTAGTATCTAGACTTTCGCTTTGCTTAATCTGCAGGGTTAAGCTCCAGTGGTTTGCTGACGTTCCCCAATTGCCAAACTTCAGCAAACTTCCTCACAAGGATTGCCATCTCTCTTTCAAAAGCTCTTTCGGCCGATCCTTCCCTCCTTTTTCATTTTATTTCCTAACGTTTTCTTTGCTTTTCTCCTTCATCGGCTTCTCTAACACTCTGCCTTTCTCCTCTTACACTTCTTGGCCCTCGTTCCATGTCTGATCCACCCACACAACAAGTTCAGTTCCCTTCAGACCTTTTTGAAGGCCTAATTCAGCTATCTCCTTGAGGTTCACTTTGATCCCGAGCTATTCAAATGCCGCACATAACCTCTGCTCGTTGAACCTCTAACCGCTTCAGCGCGGCGCCTAGCAAATCGCTCTGCTACTAACACTTGTTCACGACCTCTTCGTAAAGGCCTTCGGACTCTTCCTCCGTTTGCAGCACTTACAAAGCACCAAACCTCCTCTCCATGGACGCCAGTTTAAAGTCACCACTTCGCACTTACGCGGCGTTCCCAGACAACCTTAGAGAGTGTGGGGGCAGGAGTATCAGTCAGAAAGGAGATGTCCTCGTCTCAGCGTGCAAGCTAAGCCAGAGAACGGCTACCAATTTGTAAGGAATTTAGTCGTTCGTTGCCCAGCTTTCGTTCGTTGCCCGGTCGCAGGCCAGAGAATGGGTTTGAGTGAAAGGTTTACAAGCAAAGAAACTTTATACAGCAAAGTCAGCGATAGAATCACTCGCATGAGCGCATACAAAGTGATTAAGATGCAACTCCTGAGAAGTCACACTCGAGAGAGATTGCAATACAAATGTATTATTGTGCCTAAATGCACCAACACAAGAGACGCAACAAACGTAGCTTGTTCAGCAGACGCCGCCGCGGTGGCTCAGTGGCTATGGTGCTCGGCTGCTGGCCCGAAAGACGCGGGTTCGATGCCTGCCGCGGCGGGTGAATTTCTTTGGAGGAGAAATTCGAGGCCCGTGTACTGTGCGATGTCAGTGCACATTAAAGAACCCCAGGTGGTCGAAATTTCCGGAGCCCTCCACTACGGCGTCTCTCAGAGCCTTAGTCGCTTTGGGACGTTAAACCCCATAAACTAAACCAAACCAAACCAAACCTGTTCAGCAGACACCACGACACTCCGACGACCAGAGGCTCACGACGATGCCGCCCTGCATGCTGGTGGGCGCTGCCTGGCTGGACCGTGGCTTGGGGAGTGGCGTCGTCCCGTGAGTCCAGCGGGCGCGCTTCTCTTAAGCTTAAATTGTCGCTCGTTCAGACCGATAGCGCTAAACGCCCTTCATATATAGGCATGCTCCACGTCTGTTCTTCGCACCTAGGCAGCCGCACACATACACGGTATCAGCAGTGCAATATCTTTCTTCCTCTCCCGCCGAGCGCGCGTCCCTATTGGTCAGGCGCGAAGGCTGGCTTCCAGAGTTTTATTGTTTGGCACTGTCGCTGGCTCGCGAGGGAAGAGGGAGCGGGCATAAGAATCGGCTACTTGCGCTGACGTAATTCTTTGGCGCCGCGCCGGCGGGCGGTGTTGGAGAGGACAGCAACACGCACAAGGCTAGACGCTCTTCGTGGTTTCCTTGCGTTCTATCGGCGCGCGCTGGCGAGATCGCTTCTGCACGGCGCTGGTTTTTTAAAAAATGCGCCTAATTTTGTGACACTGCCCTAAGTTCTACGACCGTAAGGCGAATGACCGGAGCTTCGAACCGGGCCACATGGTGTTAGTAGCACTCCCAAATGATAGCAACAAGCTGATGCTGCATTAAATGTATGCATTCGAGGTCACCGCCGGAAAGGCGTCACCGAGACAGCCAGCGGGTCAAACATTTTTTCACGAAAACATGCTAAAAAGTAGGAAAGGAAATACGTGGTCGCCAAAATACAGGCCCTCGGAAACGGCAGAGTGATTGAAGCCGGTGGGGACAGCGAGTTGCCGGCTCCCGAGTTGGAGAAAACGGGAGCTGTGCGAGACGTGAAATTCCGCGAAGAAACGGGTACTTTTGACCGTTATGGGAGACTCACGCACCTAGTTTCTCAAATGTAGCAAGCAAAACCGACTGGGTGGAGTGCAATGTGCACCTGACGAAAACTGGTCACCTCCATGTCAAGCAATACGCTCTACCGTTCGCTGCGCGAAAATGCGTCGCGGAAAAGGTGAAAGAAGTGGAGAAGCGGAGAATTTTGGAGAAGTTGGAATCCGCATATAACTCTCCCGTTCTCCTGTTGACCGGTTTTGATCGGTATGTTCTAGACAGCCCATTCTATTGAACATATGGCTTTCATGAGAGCTTTGTGTTAGCTGCTTGAGCTGACTTTTGAGGTGAGCTTGAATATGCTCTCGGGCAGCGTTGTGCAATCCAAAGCTTCCAGTTTCCTTGTCGCAGCGTGCGGTGGTAGACCTAGAGCTCGTTTGTATGCTTTGCGCAGAAGTACCTAGAGTTGATCTGTATCTTAACGATTCAACGGGAGGAATGGGGCAGAGTAGAGAACCGGTCTGATTACTAGAGCTTCAACAAAGCGTATGTAACTTCCTCCTTCATACCACGCACGAGGCATTGTTGTGATACAACCGTCCGTACGCATAATTTGAGCGACTGCCTTACTGGGCCTTTGTACGGCCCTTCTGCAGCCTTCATCTGATTAGATGCGCAGGCAAAATCTCATATTCGAGTTACGATTTAGACTTCATCGCCCTCTAACATGCGTCGAATCGTCGAGGTGTTCATGGTATTTGCTTTATGGTATGCATTTGTTTGTTATTAGTTCTCATTTCTGTCTAGATCACGGTAAGCCAATTGTATATTCGTATCTGCACTACATCCGACACTTGCTCTAACGGGTTTCGGATCTGCTCTTTGGAGCCCGTTGTAGTACACAAAATAACGTCATCCACGTGCAGAGAGAGCTAGATGCACAAAAGAGGTTACGTTCAGCTGCTCTTGCAGCGTCATCATGGGCCCATTGCAGCGTTCATTAGTTGTGACTCGAGATCGAGATGACGATGGTTCGCAGTGCACCAATTCCCACAGCTCCTGTACGACTTGCAAGGAAGAAACGAATGCGGCTATAAGTTCCACGACCGCAATTTGTCTAATAAAGAAATATTGCCTGCGCGCAAATATTGTGAAATAAAATATTCCGATCCAGAACCAATATTGCCTTGGGGTTATGCTTTGATATGGGGCTTAGGATATCTTGTTTGATCGTTTGGTATAAATTGATCGTCAATATTTCGGAAAAGCTTGTTGCTTACATGGTAATTGCGAAGGATGGCGTTCATGGTAAGAGCGTGCACTGGTTCACGACTTCTGCTTGTGTAATCAGGACATCCAAGCGGGGATTTTCGTTGCTGCTATACTCAAATTGTTGGGCTCGTGTATCGGGGGCACTTGTGTCTCCTGTCTTTCTTTCATTTTGTCCACATGCCTGCTTAGCTAGTGGCGCGCTGCACGTTTATCGCTTTCTGTATGACCGCTTTATTTCGCGAGAGAGCACGGCGATGGCGGAGTAAAGTCCAGGTCTTGTTCGTGCCTATGGTGCACAAGTGGCTGTTGCATTGTTGCTGCCAGTTTTGGCAGTGTGTCTTGGTGCCCCCAGCGTGACACTCGCAATGCTGAGTTATGGTGCATTATGGTGCTTTTGTCGCTTCCGTCTTCCCAGTAGCGACCGCTGGCTTCCAATAGGTGAAGTAGCTGCTTGTAAACTGCAGTGTTTCTGTGGTTACTGTGGCCTCCTTTGGAGTTGATGCGTACTTCTAGTTGTAGCTCTTGCTCATCGCTCGTAGCTCACAGAAGGCCTTCGAGCCTGTTAGTGTGGTCTTGCGCATTTTTTCTTGATTCCTGTTGCTTGTATGGTCGTGGCGAGTATGCAGTGGTCGCTGCATTCCGTCGGTAGTCCGCGGTTGTTTAGAGAAGTGTCTCTGTTCACGCTGCTGCCTGAGTCTCCAACTATAGTGCATTAAACCTCTGCTAAACGAGTGGCAGAGTGCCGGATAGAGGGAACGGTTCTGTAGCCTGGGTTGAGATGCTGCTGCAGCATAGACTGACATGGGTCCGTGACTACAGTGAGGTGATGCAGTTGAATAGTGTGCTGAATATTATTACTTTTGGCAGTGGCTTTGAGGAATCCCTATTCCGGATCCGCTGAGAAGCCCCCAAAAGGCTGTTCTGGGCCAAGGCTGTCACCCTAGACATATTTTTTTCTATGCCTACCAACTATAACTTAGGGGCTAGATTGGTAGTCTCCTACAGCGGCCAAGTGGGAAAGGAATAATTTCTGTGAATGTGTGGTCGATGTCGCACACCTAGATGTCGCCTCAGATGGTTGCGGGTGTTTTCGATGTGAGCGTAGGCACCAGATTTCAGTCCGCCAGAGAGTCAGAGGCTCCACCTTTTTTTCGTTTCTTTCTTCCTCCCTTACACCAGCGCCTTTCTTAAGACGAGGCTGTGGATGAAGGCTGTGAGAGCAAGACCACGTCGCGGAACCGTTCCCTCTCTCTGACACTCTGCCACTCGTTCAACATAGGTTTAACGCTTTAGAGTTGGAGACTCAGACTAGTGGAATGTGATAGTGTAGGCGCGTACCCGTTTTTCGGATGCCGGCTGCATACGCACAGCGGAGAAGATGCGGCCACTGCAAGTGCAGAGATGGTATAAGACTCCTCTGGTACGTCTTCGCTACACTTAATGTCTAGTATATTACTAAGAGCCTCATTCTTCTAAAAAAAATCTCTTTTCGCAAGGATGCTTCCAGGATATCCTTGTAGATGTCGACTGCTATATTCGCTAGCCCTCTAGCGTCTTTGTCGGCTCCCTGGTTCCCGCCTGTTCGAATATAGCTTGGAACTCAACAAAATATTAGGACTTGGCTACTCTTCTAGACATGAATTGCCTTGCTACGCACCAACATAGAAAGCAGGTTCATCCAAGAAGTGATCGAGTTTAGAGCCAAACAAAGCGTGTCAGTGAACACAACTGACTGTCAGTATTTTTCCTGAGCTATATTATTCGCAGCTGTCACCAACCCTGAAAGTTCGGCTGAGAAAATAATGGCATTTGAGTTTATTCATCTCGTCGATCACGACGTCCTTGCTCTGCCACCACAGGCGGTGATCAGTCTTTTTGTTCGATATGCAAAGAAACTAGCGCGATCCTTATTCATTTGCTGTGCGGTCCATGAATTCATTTTTGATAACAGTTGCAGCGACAAACGCCTTTATTCTTGTAACGGTCAAGTTGCTCAGTTTGTGTTCCCCGTCGTTTTTGGGAGTAAGCCTTTGTTGACGTCCAAAAAACATTAGAAATGCATAAAACTAACGTTGCAAGACGCTTTTCATGGGAAAAGCGAAAAGCGGAGTTACAGTTATTTTGAAATCTGCATTCATACGTGATATTTCTGCTCAAGACATAATTTGGGCAATCGAGGAGGCTTCGAAGTGTTAGAAAACAATGCGCACGAAACAGAAATGTGTGCTTATCAAATGGTCACACATCTCATTCCGCATAGAGACTTGGAAGAAGACTCGCTCGCGAAATTCTTGTTCCCATTTAGACCTCTTCGTGATGAAGTGTGCGTTAACCTTTTTGCTTTATCATGCGTCTCCTCTGTTGGCTGAAGACAAATCTTTGTACCTGCAGGAGTTTCACGCTATTAAGGCTGTGCTAATGCTCCAATTTCTATACAGCTAGCTGTTAGGCGAGATGGTGGTTTTCTTCCAGAGTTACAGCCCGAGAGACAGGACACGAGAGGATGAGAGAACACACCACTTACTTGCAACTGAAGCCTTCATTGGCAAAGCACTCAATATAGTTAGCCCATTGGTGGCCAGAATTGGAAACGAGAAGATATATTTCTTGCATATGGAACATCGACTTTAAAAAAGCAATTGGCACGTGTCAACATTCGCATTCAAGATATTATCTTTCTTTCTCTGATAGACCTATTCAAAGCGCGCTGATACATTCCTCGTAATGTCTTGTTATCACCAGCGCTTCGATTGTATCTCTCGTCAAAGCATCATGGCTTCTTCCTACCACACTGCAGTCCTGATATAGGGGCTCACAATGACTGTCTTCATTGTCACTTCTTTCTTGCACACTCTGCAGTGCCTTGCCACGCGCCCTGTGGTGGCAACACGTGAAGCGTTGTGTTCATCTTTTTGTACTATTTCATCACGGCACCGGCCAGTTTGGGCGATGTAAAACCTTCAAATTTTTTAACGTGAACGCGCGAGCGTCGGTTGCCGAGTCGATAAGCGCCGTATGACTAAGTACAGCGGAGAAATGAGCCACAGTGCGTGCCTGCACTTAGAACTCCAGTACAGCTGTGTTCTGCAAAGCAGTTCTGGGAGCCGGGCCCCACCCGCGCATCGTTTGAGCGCCCTTTCGTCACCATCCTTTGTCTTTTGTGAACGGTGTTGCAGGAGCAGTTGAAGCCATCAGTGCAGCATGTGAGAGCGAGTTGGCTCCTCTCGCGCAACTTCTCGTGGCCAATAATTAAATGAACTGTCACCTGTCACAGTAAGTAGTTTGCTCATAAGCTAGCGACCAGGTTGTGAGGATGCTACCAAGTCACGGGACCTATGATATGAAGAGAATCGCATGTGACCTTTACAGTTTGTAATTATGGTTAGGTGCAAGAGACTGAGCAGACTTCTGTGCCTCAGATTGGCCACAGAGAGGCATCGCGGAATGGTTACCACCCTACGCCGGCCCTATTCCCGATCGCAATGTGAATGACAGCGACGACGAATTCGATGCTTAACGGGAACCTGAACGCTGTCGCGTTGAAAGCTGCGCGCACAAAAAGGCTTCAGCGACTGAAATCTCTCAGAGCCATGAAACTGCTGTAGAAGGCTGCCAAAGTCACCGATTCGTCGGTTGTACATAGCGTCAAATAAATGGTCTTATCCAAACAACGTTGCTCCAATGCCATTTGCCGACCCCTGTTCCTTCTAAAGCTAATGTTAATCCCCAAATTCACGCTCAGCTAGGCGGGCAAGCGTATTGCTCGTGCTAATCTAGACCAAGGTCGACCGGTTGATTAGGGCCCGGATGAGAGGCTTGAAGGGTCGGCCACGTGGAGTTTGGTAGAACTGGTGACAGTCTTCTGGTTTTTAGGAGCGAAGCCAGGTGTGTTTGCCTCACGGTCGCGCCTCTTTCCTCCGCAAGCACCTAGGGACTCTGGACAAAAAACGCGGCGCTGACCTGAGAACCCGTGGCCATCAGCCACTATTCATGGCGCAGGCAAACGCTCGCCGCCTAATGGTCGCACTGCCTCTAATAATTTTTTATGCGTATTTTTCTGCTATGTGCTTTGTGTTTCCCACTTTCCTGTTCTGTACCCGCCCCTATAAAAGGGGATGCATTCACAATGTAAAATCACTCCTGAAGAAGATCGGTCTTCCGATCGAAACGTCGAGTTGAATAAATATGTTTCCTTTAACGAAGCGTATACTTCGCTATATATATATATATATATATATATATATATATATATATATATATATATATATATATATATATAAGGGAAGAGGAATGAGGGGCTCGTTATAAATATGAAAGAAGCCAACAGCCACAGAAACCAAGGGGCACAGGGGATTTTTTTTTTTTTTTTTAATTTCTTTATTTTGTGGTGTTGATCAATTTAGAATATTACTGAACATGTCATCGCTTAAAACTAATTGATTAGAAAAGCAGAAGAAAAAACAACCACTGCCGCCGGTGGGATCTGAACCCACGACCTCCGAATTACGCGTCCGGTGCTCTACCTCTGAGCTACGGCGACGGCTGTCAAATCTTCTGCTTTCGGGGGTATTTATGTTTACAAGTAACCTAACCTTGAGAGTGTTCATCAGCGCCACCCACGTTCATAAGCGGCGGACGTAGAACGTCCTGAGTAACCGCAGGTAGTGACGTAGAACGTCATCGAACGGAGAGGGTGGAAGCTGCGTGAGAACCCTCTTATGCTTCCTATGGAGTCAAGGCTGCCAGAACCGAGGCCCTCGCTAAGCAATTAAGCAAACAAGGGAAGAGGAATGAGGGGCTCGTTATAAATATGAAAGAAGCCAACAGCCACAGAAACCAAGGGGCACAGGGGATTTTTTTTTTTAATTTCTTTATTTTGTGGTGTTGATCAATTTAGAATATTACTGAACATGTCATCGCTTAAAGCTAATTGATTAGAAAAGCAGAAGAAAAAACAACCACTGCCGCCGGTGGGATCTGAACCCACGACCTCCGAATTACGCGTCCGGTGCTCTACCTCTGAGCTACGGCGACGGCTGTCAAATCTTCTGCTTTCGGGGGTATTTATGTTTACAAGTAACCTAACCTTGAGAGTGTTCATCAGCGCCACCCACGTTCATAAGCGGCGGACGTAGAACGTCCTGAGTAACCGCAGGTAGTGACGTAGAACGTCATCGAACGGAGAGGGTGGAAGCTGCGTGAGAACCCTCTTATGCTTCCTATGGAGTCAAGGCTGCCAGAACCGAGGCCCTCGCTAAGCAATTAAGCAAACAAGGGAAGAGGAATGAGGGGCTCGTTATAAATATGAAAGAAGCCAACAGCCACAGAAACCAAGGGGCACAGGGGATTTTTTTTTTTAATTTCTTTATTTTGTGGTGTTGATCAATTTAGAATATTACTGAACATGTCATCGCTTAAAGCTAATTGATTAGAAAAGCAGAAGAAAAAACAACCACTGCCGCCGGTGGGATCTGAACCCACGACCTCCGAATTACGCGTCCGGTGCTCTACCTCTGAGCTACGGCGACGGCTGTCAAATCTTCTGCTTTCGGGGGTATTTATGTTTACAAGTAACCTAACCTTGAGAGTGTTCATCAGCGCCACCCACGTTCATAAGCGGCGGACGTAGAACGTCCTGAGTAACCGCAGGTAGTGACGTAGAACGTCATCGAACGGAGAGGGTGGAAGCTGCGTGAGAACCCTCTTATGCTTCCTATGGAGTCAAGGCTGCCAGAACCGAGGCCCTCGCTAAGCAATTAAGCAAACAAGGGAAGAGGAATGAGGGGCTCGTTATAAATATGAAAGAAGCCAACAGCCACAGAAACCAAGGGGCACAGGGGATTTTTTTTTTTAATTTCTTTATTTTGTGGTGTTGATCAATTTAGAATATTACTGAACATGTCATCGCTTAAAGCTAATTGATTAGAAAAGCAGAAGAAAAAACAACCACTGCCGCCGGTGGGATCTGAACCCACGACCTCCGAATTACGCGTCCGGTGCTCTACCTCTGAGCTACGGCGACGGCTGTCAAATCTTCTGCTTTCGGGGGTATTTATGTTTACAAGTAACCTAACCTTGAGAGTGTTCATCAGCGCCACCCACGTTCATAAGCGGCGGACGTAGAACGTCCTGAGTAACCGCAGGTAGTGACGTAGAACGTCATCGAACGGAGAGGGTGGAAGCTGCGTGAGAACCCTCTTATGCTTCCTATGGAGTCAAGGCTGCCAGAACCGAGGCCCTCGCTAAGCAATTAAGCAAACAAGGGAAGAGGAATGAGGGGCTCGTTATAAATATGAAAGAAGCCAACAGCCACAGAAACCAAGGGGCACAGGGGATTTTTTTTTTTTTTTTTTAATTTCTTTATTTTGTGGTGTTGATCAATTTAGAATATTACTGAACATGTCATCGCTTAAAGCTAATTGATTAGAAAAGCAGAAGAAAAAACAACCACTGCCGCCGGTGGGATCTGAACCCACGACCTCCGAATTACGCGTCCGGTGCTCTACCTCTGAGCTACGGCGACGGCTGTCAAATCTTCTGCTTTCGGGGGTATTTATGTTTACAAGTAACCTAACCTTGAGAGTGTTCATCAGCGCCACCCACGTTCATAAGCGGCGGACGTAGAACGTCCTGAGTAACCGCAGGTAGTGACGTAGAACGTCATCGAACGGAGAGGGTGGAAGCTGCGTGAGAACCCTCTTATGCTTCCTATGGAGTCAAGGCTGCCAGAACCGAGGCCCTCGCTAAGCAATTAAGCAAACAAGGGAAGAGGAATGAGGGGCTCGTTATAAATATGAAAGAAGCCAACAGCCACAGAAACCAAGGGGCACAGGGGATTTTTTTTTTTTTTTTTAATTTCTTTATTTTGTGGTGTTGATCAATTTAGAATATTACTGAACATGTCATCGCTTAAAGCTAATTGATTAGAAAAGCAGAAGAAAAAACAACCACTGCCGCCGGTGGGATCTGAACCCACGACCTCCGAATTACGCGTCCGGTGCTCTACCTCTGAGCTACGGCGACGGCTGTCAAATCTTCTGCTTTCGGGGGTATTTATGTTTACAAGTAACCTAACCTTGAGAGTGTTCATCAGCGCCACCCACGTTCATAAGCGGCGGACGTAGAACGTCCTGAGTAACCGCAGGTAGTGACGTAGAACGTCATCGAACGGAGAGGGTGGAAGCTGCGTGAGAACCCTCTTATGCTTCCTATGGAGTCAAGGCTGCCAGAACCGAGGCCCTCGCTAAGCAATTAAGCAAACAAGGGAAGAGGAATGAGGGGCTCGTTATAAATATGAAAGAAGCCAACAGCCACAGAAACCAAGGGGCACAGGGGATTTTTTTTTTTTTTAATTTCTTTATTTTGTGGTGTTGATCAATTTAGAATATTACTGAACATGTCATCGCTTAAAGCTAATTGATTAGAAAAGCAGAAGAAAAAACAACCACTGCCGCCGGTGGGATCTGAACCCACGACCTCCGAATTACGCGTCCGGTGCTCTACCTCTGAGCTACGGCGACGGCTGTCAAATCTTCTGCTTTCGGGGGTATTTATGTTTACAAGTAACCTAACCTTGAGAGTGTTCATCAGCGCCACCCACGTTCATAAGCGGCGGACGTAGAACGTCCTGAGTAACCGCAGGTAGTGACGTAGAACGTCATCGAACGGAGAGGGTGGAAGCTGCGTGAGAACCCTCTTATGCTTCCTATGGAGTCAAGGCTGCCAGAACCGAGGCCCTCGCTAAGCAATTAAGCAAACAAGGGAAGAGGAATGAGGGGCTCGTTATAAATATGAAAGAAGCCAACAGCCACAGAAACCAAGGGGCACAGGGGATTTTTTTTTTAATTTCTTTATTTTGTGGTGTTGATCAATTTAGAATATTACTGAACATGTCATCGCTTAAAGCTAATTGATTAGAAAAGCAGAAGAACGTCACTACCTGCGGTTACTCAGGACGTTCTACGTCCGCCGCTTATGAACGTGGGTGGCGCTGATGAACACTCTCAAGGTTAGGTTACTTGTAAACATAAATACCCCCGAAAGCAGAAGATTTGACAGCCGTCGCCGTAGCTCAGAGGTAGAGCACCGGACGCGTAATTCGGAGGTCGTGGGTTCAGATCCCACCGGCGGCAGTGGTTGTTTTTTCTTCTGCTTTTCTAATCAATTAGCTTTAAGCGATGACATGTTCAGTAATATTCTAAATTGATCAACACCACAAAATAAAGAAATTAAAAAAAAAAATCCCCTGTGCCCCTTGGTTTCTGTGGCTGTTGGCTTCTTTCATATTTATAACGAGCCCCTCATTCCTCTTCCCTTGTTTGCTTAATTGCTTAGCGAGGGCCTCGGTTCTGGCAGCCTTGACTCCATAGGAAGCATAAGAGGGTTCTCACGCAGCTTCCACCCTCTCCGTTCGATGACGTTCTACGTCACTACCTGCGGTTACTCAGGACGTTCTACGTCCGCCGCTTATGAACGTGGGTGGCGCTGATGAACACTCTCAAGGTTAGGTTACTTGTAAACATAAATACCCCCGAAAGCAGAAGATTTGACAGCCGTCGCCGTAGCTCAGAGGTAGAGCACCGGACGCGTAATTCGGAGGTCGTGGGTTCAGATCCCACCGGCGGCAGTGGTTGTTTTTTCTTCTGCTTTTCTAATCAATTAGCTTTAAGCGATGACATGTTCAGTAATATTCTAAATTGATCAACACCACAAAATAAAGAAATTAAAAAAAAAAAAATCCCCTGTGCCCCTTGGTTTCTGTGGCTGTTGGCTTCTTTCATATTTATAACGAGCCCCTCATTCCTCTTCCCTTGTTTGCTTAATTGCTTAGCGAGGGCCTCGGTTCTGGCAGCCTTGACTCCATAGGAAGCATAAGAGGGTTCTCACGCAGCTTCCACCCTCTCCGTTCGATGACGTTCTACGTCACTACCTGCGGTTACTCAGGACGTTCTACGTCCGCCGCTTATGAACGTGGGTGGCGCTGATGAACACTCTCAAGGTTAGGTTACTTGTAAACATAAATACCCCCGAAAGCAGAAGATTTGACAGCCGTCGCCGTAGCTCAGAGGTAGAGCACCGGACGCGTAATTCGGAGGTCGTGGGTTCAGATCCCACCGGCGGCAGTGGTTGTTTTTTCTTCTGCTTTTCTAATCAATTAGCTTTAAGCGATGACATGTTCAGTAATATTCTAAATTGATCAACACCACAAAATAAAGAAATTAAAAAAAAAAAAAAATCCCCTGTGCCCCTTGGTTTCTGTGGCTGTTGGCTTCTTTCATATTTATAACGAGCCCCTCATTCCTCTTCCCTTGTTTGCTTAATTGCTTAGCGAGGGCCTCGGTTCTGGCAGCCTTGACTCCATAGGAAGCATAAGAGGGTTCTCACGCAGCTTCCACCCTCTCCGTTCGATGACGTTCTACGTCACTACCTGCGGTTACTCAGGACGTTCTACGTCCGCCGCTTATGAACGTGGGTGGCGCTGATGAACACTCTCAAGGTTAGGTTACTTGTAAACATAAATACCCCCGAAAGCAGAAGATTTGACAGCCGTCGCCGTAGCTCAGAGGTAGAGCACCGGACGCGTAATTCGGAGGTCGTGGGTTCAGATCCCACCGGCGGCAGTGGTTGTTTTTTCTTCTGCTTTTCTAATCAATTAGCTTTAAGCGATGACATGTTCAGTAATATTCTAAATTGATCAACACCACAAAATAAAGAAATTAAAAAAAAAAAAAAATCCCCTGTGCCCCTTGGTTTCTGTGGCTGTTGGCTTCTTTCATATTTATAACGAGCCCCTCATTCCTCTTCCCTTGTTTGCTTAATTGCTTAGCGAGGGCCTCGGTTCTGGCAGCCTTGACTCCATAGGAAGCATAAGAGGGTTCTCACGCAGCTTCCACCCTCTCCGTTCGATGACGTTCTACGTCACTACCTGCGGTTACTCAGGACGTTCTACGTCCGCCGCTTATGAACGTGGGTGGCGCTGATGAACACTCTCAAGGTTAGGTTACTTGTAAACATAAATACCCCCGAAAGCAGAAGATTTGACAGCCGTCGCCGTAGCTCAGAGGTAGAGCACCGGACGCGTAATTCGGAGGTCGTGGGTTCAGATCCCACCGGCGGCAGTGGTTGTTTTTTCTTCTGCTTTTCTAATCAATTAGCTTTAAGCGATGACATGTTCAGTAATATTCTAAATTGATCAACACCACAAAATAAAGAAATTAAAAAAAAAAAAAATCCCCTGTGCCCCTTGGTTTCTGTGGCTGTTGGCTTCTTTCATATTTATAACGAGCCCCTCATTCCTCTTCCCTTGTTTGCTTAATTGCTTAGCGAGGGCCTCGGTTCTGGCAGCCTTGACTCCATAGGAAGCATAAGAGGGTTCTCACGCAGCTTCCACCCTCTCCGTTCGATGACGTTCTACGTCACTACCTGCGGTTACTCAGGACGTTCTACGTCCGCCGCTTATGAACGTGGGTGGCGCTGATGAACACTCTCAAGGTTAGGTTACTTGTAAACATAAATACCCCCGAAAGCAGAAGATTTGACAGCCGTCGCCGTAGCTCAGAGGTAGAGCACCGGACGCGTAATTCGGAGGTCGTGGGTTCAGATCCCACCGGCGGCAGTGGTTGTTTTTTCTTCTGCTTTTCTAATCAATTAGCTTTAAGCGATGACATGTTCAGTAATATTCTAAATTGATCAACACCACAAAATAAAGAAATTAAAAAAAAAAAAAAAAATCCCCTGTGCCCCTTGGTTTCTGTGGCTGTTGGCTTCTTTCATATTTATAACGAGCCCCTCATTCCTCTTCCCTTGTTTGCTTAATTGCTTAGCGAGGGCCTCGGTTCTGGCAGCCTTGACTCCATAGGAAGCATAAGAGGGTTCTCACGCAGCTTCCACCCTCTCCGTTCGATGACGTTCTACGTCACTACCTGCGGTTACTCAGGACGTTCTACGTCCGCCGCTTATGAACGTGGGTGGCGCTGATGAACACTCTCAAGGTTAGGTTACTTGTAAACATAAATACCCCCGAAAGCAGAAGATTTGACAGCCGTCGCCGTAGCTCAGAGGTAGAGCACCGGACGCGTAATTCGGAGGTCGTGGGTTCAGATCCCACCGGCGGCAGTGGTTGTTTTTTCTTCTGCTTTTCTAATCAATTAGCTTTAAGCGATGACATGTTCAGTAATATTCTAAATTGATCAACACCACAAAATAAAGAAATTAAAAAAAAAAAAAAAAATCCCCTGTGCCCCTTGGTTTCTGTGGCTGTTGGCTTCTTTCATATATATATATATATATATATATATATATATATATATATATATATATATATATATATATATATATATATATATATATATATAGCACAATAAGATAAACGTACTTGGTTGCTAGTTTAATAAAGATGCGAAATTGAGAAACGCTTCTTTTAAGTAAACGTTTATTGCGAGTCGACGTTTCAGACAGAGCCTGTCCTTTTTCAAGACTGAAGTTACATGGTTCTTGCTTCTCTTCTTAAAGGGTATTCATCTGTACATCACAAAATGAACAAGGGAGGGGAAAACCTCAGGTTGCTCGGCACATGAGCCAAACCAAGCCGACGATGCAGAAGGAATAACGGCTCAGGGAAGAAAAAAAAATTACCAAAAAACACACAAACGGGACAGGGAGCGGGGAGGGTAAATGTCGTCGCCCGCCACCCACGCATGCGGTCGCGGGGAGAAAAGAAAAAAAAGGAACAAAGGGGAGAAAAAAAAGAAGAGCGGGAGGGGAGAATGGACCGAGACTCTGAGTTCTAACACAGCGGACAGCTGGCAAAGTGTATGGAGACAAACAGTGGCCGACGCACAGCATAGATTTGAGATGCACTCAAATGTTCTCCACTTAAACGAGTAAACAAGATACAATGGAGCAAAAGGGCGGGGAAAAAACTTCCGCCATGTGCAACTTCTTTGGCAGGATGAGTCAAGGTGGGCAGAGTGGAATTTAAGGAGACACACGTGGAGTGTAGATGAGCTCACCTGCACACACCCACAGAAGCAACAAAAAAAAGGAAAAGAAAAGGCCGGAAACGGAGGCGACTTTGGGGAAGAATCGTCGCGTGGGGCCACTATGAATGGCGGGAGTGCTTAGGTTGTTTGACGGCGCCGCTCTCGTCGAGATGGTCGAACGGGGGAGGTAAGAACGCGGTGTGCGATGAGGACATCGGTGTAAGCGTATGGGAGAAAGCTTGCGAGGCCTGTCAGGCAGGCACTCAAGGTCAGTACTGGATTTGCAGGGGGCGTATTGAAGACAAAGCGCCCAGGTTCTCATTAATGCCTTGGGCAATTGTTCCAAACTTATAAAGTACGACTCGCGTTGCTCCCGTTCCCGGGTGTTGTTGAACCCGCCCTGTAAGGCTGTTAATTTAAGTGCTTCAAATGGGTGTTTTTTGTCATTAATGTGTTTTGACAAGGGGAGGTTAGGTAGAGATAGGGCATGAGCGCGGTGGTTATTAACGCGAATTCGTAGAGGGTTAACCGTCTGCCCAATGTACTGCATACTGCACACACCACATTCTAGGAGGTAGATAACGTTGGAGGAGTCACAATTAAAGTCGCCATTGATTTTGCATTTAAAGCCTGAGGCTGTGCTTATCGCACAGCTGGTTGTTTGCATATGTTTGCAGACGTGGCATCTACTTTTGGCGCAGGGTCGGCAACCCAACCCAAGGTGGTTATGTGTTTTTGAGTGTACGAGAATGTTTTGAATGTTTTTCGGTCGTCTGTAGACTACGTGAGGGGGAGTAGTGAAAATTTTTGCGAGGCGCTCGCTTTGTTCGAGAATGTTCAAATGTTTTTAAGGATTTTGTTTACGTTGGGGGGATTACTTGTGTAGGTGAGTACCAAGTTTGCCCGGTGATCTGTTTCTTCACTGCCTCGACGTCCATCTAGTATTTCATCTTGGTTGATGTGTAGATGCCCTTTCAATTGCATCGTCGACAATGGCGGGGGGATATCTTTGCTTGGTGAGGAAGTCTCGCATGCTATTGTAATTTCTCTCCAAGTCTTGATCTTGTGAACAGATTCTTTTAAATCGGTGTGCCTGAGAGTATGGGATACTTGCTTTGGAGTGGCGAGGATGACAACTTTGAAAGTGTAAGTATTGTTGACGGGCCGTCGGTTTTCTATATACGCTGGTGTTAATTGAGCCTTCCTTTACCGAGATCTCGACATCTAGGAAGTTAATTAAGGTGTGGGAGTACGCCTGAGTGAACGATATGTTGGGGTGGACAAGGTTGAATTGTTCAATAAAATGTAGGAGTTCTTTCTCTGTGTCAGTCCAAATTAGAAAAATGTCATCCAAATAGCGTTTGTATATGGAGTTCGTGCCTTATTCGTTTATCCACGATTTTTCTCAACTTTAATAATTTGGAAT